>NW_027175318.1:0-300000 GCF_028021215.1 Eschrichtius robustus
TCACGGCTGTGTTTATGCGGCTTTACACCCACTTGACTCACTTCCAGACAGATATCAATACATAGGTTTTAAGATTCTTACTAGTCACATATATTCTTGTGCGGTGAATAGGGGGTGTTGAGTCCAGTTCACTGAGCAAGGAGTAGGTATTGTCTATTACATATTGGGTGTATGGAACGGTATCTGAGCGAATTTGAAACCCTTGTTTTATGCATCACCCCACCTCACCTTTCCCGTTAAGCAGCCACAGTGTGTTTTCTAAATGTGTGACTCTGTTCTGTTTTGTAATTCAGTTCAAGTGTAGCGGTTTTTACATTCCTTCTATAAGTGATAGCTTATGATAAGTGTCTTTTTCTGTGTGACTTATTTCACTTAGGATCATCGTACCTAAATCCACTCATCTTGCTTCTACTAGCCTTATGACATTGATTTCATGTCTGAGTGATATTCCATTGTACATAAGGACCACAACTTCTTTATCCATTTTTCTCTTTCCTGGGATATTTAAGGTGTCATGAAGTGGAGGTTCTTGTCAACAGAGCAGCCCTAAACTTTGGGGTGCCTGTGTCTTGCTGATTTTTAGTTTTCCCAATTTATACGCCCATGAGAGGACGTGCCCTATGCTCCCTAAGCTGTGTTTTTTCGATGTTTCAGGACACACCATACACTTTTCCAGAGTGGCTGTTGGCAATTTACATCCCGCCCATCAGCGTAGCAAGGCTGCCATTTCTCCATGGCCTGTCCTGCATTTCTGGTTTTGACACTTTTTGCAGCATGGCACTTTTGACCGATGGGAAACGAGACTTCTTTGTAGCAGTGATTTGCCTTTCCAGGTTGCTTGGTTGGCCAAAAAGGGCGTATGCGTTTTTTCCTGAATATATTCAGGAAAAAACGCATACGCCCTTTTTGGCGAAGGGCATCATTGTCGACGTTTTGCCGCTTTTCATGTGCTTTAAAGGCGATTCGAATCTACCTCCTGAAATCTGTTTCCTGCAATTCTGCCTTGCTTTCAAATCCTCTTCGTTGCCTTCCCTCAATATATCTGTGGATGAGAGTTATCATTCATAACTCTGCGGGTTTCTGAATTGCAGTGTCCCTGAGCTCCATTTTTCAACTGGCTTTTTTGGGAGCTGGCCGCAAAAGCGCGGGATTGCCTCAGGCCCTATTCTGCTTCTGGGCGGCAGGCTTAGCCTGTGGTTAATTCTTCTTCCTGATGGGAAATAGAGTGACCTGTGCCTGTCCCAACACCTAGATCTAGTCTCTCATTGGTTGCCCCTCTTCCCGTTCATCCTCAGGACAAATTGCAACCTGTAGGGAACAGGAGCTTAAAGGTGCTGATTCTCCAAGTAGGGAGATTGCTAGTAAAGTAGCTGGAAAGGCGAACCCGAGCACAAGGAGATGAGAAATGAGGTGCGTATTAGAAACCTTTCAAAATCACACGGTGTACCATCTTCTGGGTTTCTCATGCATGTTTTCGATGTAGGCAAATGCCCTTGAACCTGGAGATTTGGGACCCATGGGATGGGTACCAGGCAGTATTACTTTAAAGGGTCTGCGTTTGCTCACCCAACCTCACCCAACCTTTCAGCCCCAAGAGTGTCCACCCTTATGTCTCATCCAGCTGTGGGTCTAGATATGTCAATCCAGGTTGCATCACAGCCTCTGAACGAATTGTGTAAGAATTTCTCTCTCTTTCACTGTCTTTGTTTTACGGGTTTTTAAAAGTAATTTATTTTTATAATGGGGTTTAGCTGCTTTTCACGGCTGTGTTTATGTGGCTTTACACCCACTTGACTCACTTCCAGACAGATATCAATACATAGGTTTTAAGATTCTTACTAGTCACATATATTCTTGTGCGGTGAATAGGGGGTGTTGAGTCCAGTTCACTGAGCAAGGAGTAGGTCTTGTCTATTACATATTGGGTGTATGGAACGGTATCTGAGCGAATTTGAAACCCTTGTTTTATGCATCACCCCACCTCACCTTTCCCGCTCAGCAGCCATCGTGTGTTTTCTAAACGTGTGACTCTGTTCTGTTTTGTAATTCAGTTCAAGTGTAGCGGTTTTTACATTCCCTCTATAAGTGATAGCTTATGATAAGTGTCTTTTTCTGTGTGACTTATTTCACTTAGGATCATCGTACCTAAATCCACTCATCTTGCTTCTACTAGCCTTATGACATTGATTTCATGTCTGAGTGATATTCCATTGTACATAAGGACCACAACTTCTTTATCCATTTTTCTCTTTCCTGGGATATTTAAGGTGTCATGAAGTGGAGGTTCTTGTCAACAGAGCAGCCCTAAACTTTGGGGTGCCTGTGTCTTGCTGATTTTTAGTTTTCCCAATTTATACGCCCATGAGTGGACGTGCCCTATGCTCCCTAAGCTGTGTTTTTTCGATGTTTCAGGACACACCGTACACTTTTCCAGAGTGGCTGTTGGCAATTTACATCCCGCGCATCAGCGTAGCAAGGCTGCCATTTCTACATGGCCTGTCCTGCATTTCTGGTTTGGACACTTTTTGCAGCATGGCACTTTTGACCGATGGGAAGCGAGACTTCTTTGTAGCGCTGATTAGCCTTTCCAGGTTGCTTGGTTGGCCAAACAGGGCGTATGCGTTTTTTCCTGAATATATTCAGGAAAAAACGCATATGCCCTGTTTGGCCAAGGGCATCATTGTCGACATTTTTCCACTTTTCATATGCTTTAAAGGCGATTCGAATCTACCTCCTGAAACCTGTTTCCTGAAATTCTGCCTTGCTTTCAAATCCTCTTCGTTGCCTTCTCTCAATATATCTGTGGATGAGAGTTATCATTTATAGCTCTGCGGGTTTGTGAATTGCAGTGTCCCTGAGCTCCATTTTTCAACTGGCTTTTTTGGGAGCTGGCCGCAAAAGCGCGGGATTGCCTCAGGCCCTATTCTGCTTCTGGGCGGCAGGCTGAGCCTGTGGTTAATTCTTCTTCCTGATGGGAAAATAGAGTGACCTGTGCCTGTCCCAACACATAGATCTAGTCTCTCATTGGTTGCCCCTCTTCCCGTTCATCCTCAGGACAAATTGCATCCTGTAGGGGACAGGAGCTTAAAGGTGCTGATTCTCCAAGTAGGGAGGTTGCTAGTAAAGTAGCTGGAAAGGCGAACCCGAGCACAAGGAGATGAGAAATGAGGTGCGTATTAGAAACCTTTCAAAATCACACGGTGTACCATCTTCTGGGTTTCTCATGCATGTTTTCGATTTAGGAAGATGCCCTTGAATCTGGAGATTTGGGACCCATGGGATGGGTACCAGGCAGTATTACTTTAAAGGGTCTGCGTTTGCTCACCCAACCTCACCCAACCTTTCAGCCCCAAGAGTGTCCACCCTTATGTCTCATCCAGCTGTGGGTCTAGATATGGTCAATCCAGGTTGCATCACAGCCTCTGAACGAATTTTGTAAGAATTTCTCTCTCTTTCACTGTCTTTGTTTTACGGGTTTTTAAAAGTAATTTATTTTTATAATGGGGTTTAGCTGCTTTTCACGGCTGTGTTTATGCGGCTTTACACCCACTTGACTCACTTCCAGACAGATATCAATACATAGGTTTTAAGATTCTTACTAGTCACATATATTCTTGTGCGGTGAATAGGGGGTGTTGAGTCCAGTTCACTGAGCAAGGAGTAGGTCTTGTCTATTACATATTGGGTGTATGGAACGGTATCTGAGCGAATTTGAAACCCTTGTTTTATGCCTCACCCCACCTCACCTTTCCCGTTAAGCAGCCATAGTGTGTTTTCTAAACGTGTGATTCTGTTCTGTTTTGTAATTCAGTTCAAGTGTAGCGGTTATTACATTCCCTCTATAAGTGATAGCTTATGATAAGTGCCTTTTTCTGTGTGACTTATTTCACTTAGAATCATCGTACCTAAATCCACTCATCTTGCTTCTACTAGCCTTATGACATTGATTTCATGTCTGAGTGATATTCCATTGTACATAAGGACCACAACTTCTTTATCCATTTTTCTCTTTCCTGGGATATTTAAGGTGTCATGAAGTGGAGGTTCTTGTCAACAGAGCAGCCCTAAACTTTGGGGTGCCTGTGTCTTGCTGATTTTTAGTTTTCCCAATTTATACGCCCATGAGTGGACGTGCCCTATGCTCCCTAAGCTGTGTTTTTTCGATGTTTCAGGACAAACCGTACACTTCTCCAGAGTGGCTGTTGGCAATTTACATCCCGCCCATCAGCGTAGCAAGGCTGCCATTTCTCCATGGCCTGTCCTGCAGTTCTGGTTTTGACACTTTTTGCAGCATGGCACTTTTCACCGATGGGAAGCGAGACTTCTTTGTAGCACTGATTTGCCTTTCCAGGTTGCTTGGTTGGCCAAAAAGGGCGTATGCGTTTTTTCCTGAATATATTCAGGAAAAAACGCATACGCCCTGTTTGGCCAAGGGCATCATTGTCGACGTTTTGCCACTTTTCATGTGCTTTAAAGGCGATTCGAATCTACCTCCTGAAACCTGTTTCCTGCAATTCTGCCTTGCTTTCAAATCCTCTTCGTTGCCTTCCCTCAATATATCTGTGGATGAGAGTTATCATTTATAGATCTGCGGGTTTCTGAATTGCAGTGTCCCTGAGCTCCATTTTTCAACTGGCTTTTTGGGAGCTGGCCGCAAAAGCGCAGGATTGTCTCAGGCCCTATTCTGCTTTTGGGCGGCAGGCTGAGCCTGTGGTTAATTCTTCTTCCCGATGGGAAAATAGAGTGAGCTGTGCCTGTCCCAACACCTAGATCTAGTCTCTCATTGGTTGTCCCTCTTCCCGTTCATCCTCAGGACAAATTGCAACCTGTAGGGAACAGGAGCTTAAAGGTGCTGATTCTCCAAGTAGGGAGATTGCTAGTAAAGTAGCTGGAAAGGCGAACCCGGGCACAAGGAGATGAGAAATGAGGTGCGTATTATAAACCTTTCAAAATCACACGGTGTACCATCTTCTGGGTTTCTCATGCATGTTTTCGATGTAGGAAGATGCCCTTGAACCTGGAGATTTGGGACCCATGGGATGGGTACCAGGCAGTATTACTTTAAAGGGTCTGCGTTTGCTCACCCAACCTCACCCAAACTTTCAGCCCCAAGATTGTCCACCCTTATGTCTCATCCAGCTGTGGGTGTAGATATGGTCAATCCAGGTTGCATCACAGCCTCTGAACGAATTTTGTAAGAATTTCTCTCTCTTTCACTGTCTTTGTTTTACGGGTTTTTAAAAGTAATTTATTTTTATAATGGGGTTTAGCTGCTTTTCACGGCTGTGTTTATGCTGCTTTACACCCACTTGACTCACTTCCAGACAGATATCAATACATAGGTTTTAAGATTCTTACTAGTCACATATATTATTGTGCGGTGAATAGGGGGTGTTGAGTCCAGTTCACTGAGCAAGGAGTAGGTCTTGTCTATTACATATTGGGTGTATGGAACGGTATCTGAGCGAATTTGAAACCCTTGTTTTATGCATCACCCCACCTCACCTTTCCCGTTAAGCAGCCATAGTGTGTTTTCTAAACGTGTGACTCTGTTCTGTTTTGTAATTCAGTTCATGTGTAGCGGTTTTTACATTCCCTCTATAAGTGATAGCTTATGATAAGTGTCTTTTTCTGTGTGACTTATTTCACTTAGAATCATCGTACCTAAATCCACTCATCTTGCTTCTACTAGCCTTATGACATTGATTTCATGTCTGAGTGATATTCCATTGTACATAAGGACCACAACTTCTTTATCCATTTTTCTCTTTCCTGGGATATTTAAGGTGTCATGAAGTGGAGGTTCTTGTCAACAGAGCAGCCCTAAACTTTGGGGTGCCTGTGTCTTGCTGATTTTTAATTTTCCCAATTTATACGCCCATGAGAGGACGTGCCCTATGCTCCCTAAGCTGTGTTTTTTCGATGTTTCAGGACACACCGTACACTTCTCCAGAGTGGCTGTTGGCAATTTACATCCCGCCCATCAGCGTAGCAAGGCTGCCATTTCTCAATGGCCTGTCCTGCATTTCTGGTTTTGACACTTTTTGCAGCATGGCCCTTTTGACCGATGGGAAGCGAGACTTCTTTGTAGCGCTGATTAGCCTTTCCAGGTTGCTTGGTTGGCCAAACAGGGCGTATGGGTTTTTCCTGAATATATTCAGGAAAAAACGCATACGCCCTGTTTGGCCAAGGGCATCATTGTCGACGTTTTGCCACTTTTCATATGCTTTAAAGGCGATTCGAATCTACCTCCTGAAACCTGTTTCCTGCAATTCTGCCTTGCTTTCAAATCCTCTTCGTTGCCTTCCCTCAATATATCTGTGGATGAGAGTTATCATTTATAGCTCTGCGGGTTTGTGAATTGCAGTGTCCCTGAGCTCCAATTTTCAACTGGCTTTTTTGCGAGCTGGCCGCAAAAGCTCGGGATTGCCTCAGGCCCTATTCTGCTTCTGGGCGGCAGGCTGAGCCTGTGGTTAATTCTTCTTCCCGATGGGAAAATAGAGTGAGCTGTGCCTGTCCCAACACATAGATCTAGTCTCTCATTGGTTGCCCCTCTTCCCGTTCATCCTCAGGACAAATTGCATCCTGTAGGGGACAGGAGCTTAAAGGTGCTGATTCTCCAAGTAGGGAGATTGCTAGTAAAGTAGCTGGAAAGGCGAACCCGAGCACAAGGAGATGAGAAATGAGGTGCATATTAGAAATCTTTCAAAATCACACGGTGTACCATCTTCTGGGTTTCTCATGCATGTTTTCCATATAGGAAGATGCCCTTGAACCTGGAGATTTGGGACCCATGGGTTGGGTACCAGGCAGATTTACTTTAAAGGGTCTGCGTTTGCTCACCCAACCTCACCCAACCTTTCAGCCCCAAGAGTGTCCACCCTTATGTCTCATCCAGCTGTGGGTCTAGATATGGTCAATCCAGGTTGCATCACAGCCTCTGAACGAATTTTGTAAGAATTTCTCTCTCTTTCACTGTCTTTGTTTTACGGGTTTTTAAAAGTAATTTATTTTTATAATGGGGTTTAGCTGCTTTTCACGGCTGTGTTTATGCGGCTTTACACCCACTTGACTCACTTCCAGACAGATATCAATACATAGGTTTTAAGATTCTTACTAGTCACATATATTCTTGTGCGGTGAATAGGGGGTGTTGAGTCCAGTTCACTGAGCAATGAGTAGGTCTTGTCTATTACATATTGGGTGTATGGAACGGTATCTGAGCGAATTTGAAACCCTTGTTTTATGCATCACCCCACCTCACCTTTCCCGTTAAGCAGCCATAGAGTGTTTTCTAAACGTGTGACTCTGTTCTGTTTTGTAATTCAGTTCAAGTGTAGCGGTTTTTACATTCCCTCTATAAGTGATAGCTTATGATAAGTGTCTTTTTCTGTGTGACTTATTTCACTTAGGATCATCGTACCTAAATCCAATCATCTTGCTTCTACTAGCCTTATGACATTGATTTCATGTCTGAGTGATATTCCATTGTACATAAGGACCACAACTTCTTTATCCATTTTTCTCTTTCCTGGGATATTTAAGGTGTCATGAAGTGGAGGTTCTTGTCAACAGAGCAGCCCTAATCTTTGGAGTGCCTGTGTCTTGCTGATTTTTAGTTTTCCCAATTTATACGCCCATGAGTGGACGTGCCCTATGCTCCCTAAGCTGTGTTTTTTCGATGTTTCAGGACACACCGTACACTTTTCCAGAGTGGCTGTTGGCAATTTACATCCCGCCCATCAGCGTAGCAAGGCTGCCATTTCTCCATGGCCTGTCCTGCATTTCTGGTTTGGACACTTTTTGCAGCATGGCACTTTTGACCGATGGGAAGCGAGAATTCTTTGTAGCACTGATTTGCCTTTCCAGGTTGCTTGATTGGCCAAAAAGGGCGTATGCGTTTTTTCCTGAATATATTCAGGAAAAAACGCATACGCCCTTTTTGGCCAAGGGCATCATTGTCGACGTTTTGCCGCTTTTCATGTGCTTTAAAGGCGATTCGAATCTACCTCCTGAAATCTGTTTCCTGCAATTCTGCCTTGCTTTCAAATCCTCTTTGTTGCCTTCCCTCAATATATCTGTGGATGAGAGTTATCATTCATAATTCTGCGGGTTTCTGAATTGCAGTGTCCCTGAGCTCCATTTTTCAACTGGCTTTTTTGGGAGCTGGCCGCAAAAGCGCGGGATTGCCTCAGGCCCTATTCTGCTTCTGGGCGGCAGGCTTAGCCTGTGGTTAATTCTTCTTCCTGATGGGAAATAGAGTGACCTGTGCCTGTCCCAACACCTAGATCTAGTCTCTCATTGGTTGCCCCTCTTCCCGTTCATCCTCAGGACAAATTGCAACCTGTAGGGAACAGGAGCTTAAAGGTGCTGATTCTCCAAGTAGGTAGATTGCTAGTAAAGTAGCTGGAAAGGCGAACCCGAGCACAAGGAGATGAGAAATGAGGTGCGTATTAGAAACCTTTCAAAATCACACGGTGTACCATCTTCTGGGTTTCTCATGCATGTTTTCGATGTAGGAAGATGCCCTTGAACCTGGAGATTTGGGACCCATGGGATGGGTACCAGGCAGTATTACTTTAAAGGGTCTGCGTTTGCTCACCCAACCTCACCCAAACTTTTAGCCCCAAGAGTGTCCACCCTTATGTCTCATCCAGCTGTGGGTCTAGATATGGTCAATCCAGGTTGCATCACAGCCTCTGAACGAATTTTGTAAGAATTTCTCTCTCTTTCACTGTCTTTGTTTTACGGGTTTTTAAAAGTAATTTATTTTTATAATGGGGTTTAGCTGCTTTTCACGGCTGTGTTTATGCGGCTTTACACCCACTTGACTCACTTCCAGACAGATATCAATACATTGGTTTTAAGATTCTTACTAGTCACATATATTCTTGTGCGGTGAATAGGGGGTGTTGAGTCCAGGTCACTGAGCAAGGAGTAGGTCTTGTCTATTACATATTGGGTGTATGGAACGGTATCTGAGCGAATTTGAAACCCTTGTTTTATGCCTCACCCCACCTCACCTTTCCCGTTAAGCAGCCATAGTGTGTTTTCTAAACGTGTGATTCTGTTCTGTTTTGTAATTCAGTTCAAGTGTAGCGGTTTTTACATTCCCTCTATAAGTGATAGCTTATGATAAGTGTCTTTTTCTGTGTGACTTATTTCACTTAGAATCATCGTACCTAAATCCACTCATCTTGCTTCTACTAGCCTTATGACATTGATTTCATGTCTGAGTGATATTCCATTGTACATAAGGACCACAACTTCTTATCCATTTTTCTCTTTCCTGGGATATTTAAGGTGTCATGAAGTGGAGGTTCTTGTCAACAGAGCAGCCCTAAACTTTGGGGTGCCTGTGTCTTGCTGATTTTTAGTTTTCCCAATTTATACGCCCATGAGAGGACGTGCCTTTTGCTCCCTAAGCTGTGTTTTTTCGATGTTTCAGGACACACCGTACACTTCTCCAGAGTGGCTGTTGGCAATTTACATCCCGCCCATCAGCGTAGCAAGGCTGCCATTTCTCCATGGCCTGTCCTGCATTTCTGGTTTTGACACTTTTTGCAGCATGGCCCTTTTGACCGATGGGAAGCGAGACTTCTTTGTAGCGCTGATTAGCCTTTCCAGGTTGCTTGGTTGGCCAAACAGGGCGTATGCGTTTTTTCCTGAATATATTCAGGAAAAAACGCATACGCCCTGTTTGGCCAAGGGCATCATTGTCGACGTTTTGCCACTTTTCATGTGCTTTAAAGGCGATTCGAATGTACCTCCTGAAACCTGTTTCCTGCAATTCTGCCTTGCTTTCAAATCCTCTTCGTTGCCTTCCCTCAATATATCTGTGGATGAGAGTTATCATTTATAGCTCTGCGGGTTTGTGAATTGCAGTGTCCCTGAGCTCCATTTTTCAACTGGCTTTTTTGGGAGCTGGCCGCAAAAGCGCGGGATTGCTTCAGGCCCTATTCTGCTTCTGGGCGGCAGGCTGAGCCTGTGGTTAATTCTTCTTCCTGATGGGAAAATAGAGTGACCTGTGCCTGTCCCAACACCTAGATCTAGTCTCTCATTGGTTGCCCCTCTTCCCGTTCATCCTCAGGACAAATTGCAACCTGTAGGGAACAGGAGCTTAAAAGTGCTGATTCTCCAAGTAGGGAGATTGCTAGTAAAGTAGCTGGAAAGGCGAACCCGAGCACAAGGAGATGAGAAATGAGGTGCGTATTAGAAACCTTTCAAAATCACACGGTGTACCATCTTCTGGGTTTCTCATGCATGTTTTCGATGTAGGAAGATGCCCTTGAACCTGGAGATTTGGGACCCATGGGATGGGTACCAGGCAGTATTACTTTAAAGGGTCTGCGTTTGCTCACCCAACCTCACCCAACCTTTCAGCCCCAAGAGTGTCCAACCTTATGTCTCATCCAGCTGTGGGTCTAGATATGGTCAATCCAGGTTGCATCACAGCCTCTGAACGAATTTTGTAAGAATTTCTCTCTCTTTCACTGTCTTTGTTTTACGGGTTTTTAAAAGTAATTTATTTTTATAATGGGGTTGAGCTGCTTTTCACGGCTGTGTTTATGCGGCTTTACACCCACTTGACTCACTTCCAGACAGATATCAATACATAGGTTTTAAGATTCTTACTAGTCACATATATTCTTGTGCGGTGAATAGGGGGTGTTGAGTCCAGTTCACTGAGCAAGGAGTAGGTCTTGTCTATTACATATTGGGTATATGGAACGGTATCTGAGCGAATTTGAAACCCTTGTTTTATGCATCACCCCACCTCACCTTTCCCGTTAAGCAGCCATCGTGTGTTTTCTAAACGTGTGACTCTGTTCTGTTTTGTAATTCAGTTCAAGTGTAGCGGTTTTTACATTCCCTCTATAAGTGATAGCTTATGATAAGTGTCTTTTTCTGTGTGACTTATTTCACTTAGGATCATCGTACCTAAATCCACTCATCTTGCTTCTACTAGCCTTATGACATTGATTTCATGTCTGAGTGATATTCCATTGTACATAAGGACCACAACTTCTTTATCCATTTTTCTCTTTCCTGGGATATTTAAGGTGTCATGAAGTGGAGGTTCTTGTCAAAAGAGCAGCCCTAAACTTTGGGGTGCCTGTGTCTTGCTGATTTTTAGTTTTCCCAATTTATACGCCCATGAGTGGACGTGCCCTATGCTCCCTAAGCTGTGTGTTTTCGATGTTTCAGGACACACCATACACTTTTCCAGAGTGGCTGTTGGCAATTTACATCCCGCCCATCAGCGTAGCAAGGCTGCCATTTCTCCATGGCCTGTCCTGCATTTCTGGTTTTGACACTTTTTGCAGCATGGCACTTTAGACCGATGGGAAGCGAGACTTCTTTGTAGCACTGATTTGCCTTTCCAGGTTGCTTGGTTGGCCAAACAGGGCGTATGCGTTTTTTCCTGAATATATTCAGGAAAAAACGCATACGCCCTGTTTGGCCAAGGGCATCATTGTCGACGTTTTGCCGCTTTTCATATGCTTTAAAGGCGATTCGAATCTACCTCCTGAAACCTGTTTCCTGCAATTCTGCCTTGCTTTCAAATCGTCTTCGTTGCCTTCCCTCAATATATCTGTGGATGAGAGTTATCATTTATAGCTCTGCGGGTTTGTGAATTGCAGTGTCCCTGAGCTCCATTTTTCAACTGGATTTTTGGGAGCTGTCCGCAAAAGCTCGGGATTGCCTCAGGCCCTATTCTGCTTCTGGGCGGCAGGCTGAGCCTGTGGTTAATTCTTCTTCCCGATGGGAAAATAGAGTGACCTGTGCCTGTCCCAACACATAGATCTAGTCTCTCATTGGTTGCCCCTCTTCCCGTTCATCCTCAGGACAAATTGCATCCTGTAGGGGACAGGAGCTTAAAGGTGCTGATTCTCCAAGTAGGGAGATTGCTAGTAAAATAGCTGGAAAGGCGAACCCGAGCACAAGGAGATGAGAAATGAGGTGCGTATTAGAAACCTTTCAAAATCACACGGTGTACCATCTTCTGGGTTTCTCATGCATGTTTTCGATGTAGGAAGATGCCCTTGAACCTGGAGATTTGGGACCCATGGGATGGGTACCAGGCAGTATTACTTTAAAGAGTCTGCGTTTGCTCACCCAACCTCACCCAACGTTTCAGCCCCAAGAGTGTCCACCCTTATGTCTCATCCAGCTGTGGGTCTAGATATGGTCAATCCAGGTTGCATCACAGCCTCTGAACGAATTTTGTAAGAATTTCTCTCTGTTTCACTGTCTTTGTTTTACGGGTTTTTAAAAGTAATTTATTTTTATAATGGGGTTTAGCTGCTTTTCACGGCTGTGTTTATGCGGCTTTACACCCACTTGACTCACTTCCAGACAGATATCAATACATAGGTTTTAAGATTCTTACTAGTCACATATATTCTTGTGCGGTGAATAGGGGGTGTTGAATCCAGTTCACTGAGCAAGGAGTAGGTCTTGTATATTACATATTGGGTGTATGGAACGGTATCTGAGCGAATTTGAAACCCTTGTTTTATGCATCACCCCACCTCACCTTTCCCGTTAAGCAGCCATCGTGTGTTTTCTACACGTGTGACTCTGTTCTGTTTTGTAATTCAGTTCAAGTGTAGCGGTTTTTACATTCCCTCTATAAGTGAGAGCTTATGATAAGTGTCTTTTTCTGTGTGACTTATTTCACTTAGAATCATCGTACCTAAATCCACTCATCTTGCTTCTACTAGCCTTATGACATTGATTTCATGTCTGAGTGATATTCCATTGTACATAAGGACCACAACTTCTTTATCCATTTTTCTCTTTCCTGGTATATTTAAGGTGTCATGAAGTGGAGGTTCTTGACAACAGAGCAGACCTAAACTTTGGGGTGCCTGTGTCTTGCTGATTTTTAGTTTTCCCAATTTATACGCCCATGAGTGGACGTGCCCTATGCTCCCTAAGCTGTGTTTTTTCGATGTTTCAGGACACACCGTACACTTCTCCAGAGTGGCTGTTGGCAATTTACATTCCGCCCATCAGCGTAGCAAGGCTGCCATTTCTCCATGGCCTGTCCTGCATTTCTGGTTTTGACACTTTTTGCAGCATGGCACTTTTGACCAATGGGGAGCGAGACTTCTTTGTAGCACTGATTTGCATTTCCAGGTTGCTTGGTTGGCCAAAAAGGGCGTATGCGTTTTTTCCTGAATATATTCAGGAAAAAACGCATACGCCCTTTTTGGCCAAGGGCATCATTGTCGACGTTTTGCCGCTTTTCATGTGCTTTAAAGGCGATTCGAATCTACCTCCTGAAATCTGTTTCCTGCAATTCTGCCTTGCTTTCAAATCCTCTTCGTTGCCTTCCCTCATTATATCTGTGGATGAGAGTTATCATTCATAACTCTGCGGGTTTCTGAATTGCAGTGTCCCTGAGCTCCATTTTTCAACTGGCTTTTTTGGGAGCTGGCCGCAAAAGTGCGGGATTGCCTCAGGCCCTATTCTGCTTCTGGGCGGCAGGCTTAGCCTGTGGTTAATTCTTCTTCCTGATGGGAAATAGAGTGACCTGTGCCTGTCCCAACACCTAGATCTAGTCTCTCATTGGTTGCCCCTCTTCCCGTTCATCCTCAGGACAAATTGCAACCTGTAGGGAACAGGAGCTTAAAGGTGCTGATTCTCCAAGTAGGGAGATTGCTAGTAAAGTAGCTGGAAAGGCGAACCCGAGCACAAGGAGATGAGAAATGAGGTGCGTATTAGAAACCTTTCAAAATCACACGGTGTACCATCTTCTGGGTTTCTCATGCATGTTTTCGATGTAGGAAGATGCCCTTGAACCTGGAGATTTGGGACCCATGGGATGGGTACCAGGCAGTATTACTTTAAAGGGTCTGCGTTTGCTCACCCAACCTCACCCAACCTTTCAGCCCCAAGAGTGTCCACCCTTATGTCTCATCCAACTGTGGGTCTAGATATGGTCAATCCAGGTTGCATCACAGCCTCTGAACGAATTTTGTAAGAATTTCTCTCTCTTTCACTGTCTTTGTTTTACGGGTTTTTAAAAGTAATTTATTTTTATAATGGGGTTTAGCTGCTTTTCACGGCTGTGTTTATGCGGCTTTACACCCACTTGACTCACTTCCAGACAGATATCAATGCATAGGTTTTAAGATTCTTAATAGTCACATATATTCTTGTGCGGTGAATAGGGGGTGTTGAGTCCAGTTCACTGAGCAAGGAGTAGGTCTTGTCTATTACATATTGGGTGTATGGAACGGTATCTGAGCGAATTTGAAACCCTTGTTTTATGCCTCACCCCACCTCACCTTTCCCGTTAAGCAGCCATAGTGTGTTTTCTAAACGTGTGACTCTGTTCTGTTTTGTAATTCAGTTCAAGTGTAGCGGTTATTACATTCCCTCTATAAGTGATAGCTTATGATAAGTGCCTTTTTCTGTGTGACTTATTTCACTTAGAATCATCGTACCTAAATCCACTCATCTTGCTTCTACTAGCCTTATGACATTGATTTCATGTCTGAGTGATATTCCATTGTACATAAGGACCACAACTTTTTTATCCATTTTTCTCTTTCCTGGGATATTTAAGGTGTCATGAAGTGGAGGTTCTTGTCAACAGAGCAGCCCTAAACTTTGGGGTGCCTGTGTCTTGCTGATTTTTAGTTTTCCCAATTTATACGCCCATGAGTGGACGTGCCCTATGCTCCCTAAGCTGTGTTTTTTCGATGTTTCAGGACAAACCGTACACTTCTCCAGAGTGGCTGTTGGCAATTTACATCCCGCCCATCAGCGTAGCAAGGCTGCCATTTCTCCATGGCCTGTCCTGCAGTTCTGGTTTTGACACTTTTTGCAGCATGGCACTTTTGACCGAAGGGAAACGAGACTTCTTTGTAGCACTGATTTGCCTTTCCAGGTTGCTTGGTTGGCCTAAAAGGGCGTATGCGTTTTTTCCTGAATATATTCAGGAAAAAACGCATACGCCCTTTTTGGCCAAGGGCATCATTGTCGACGTTTTGCCACTTTTCATGTGCTTTAAAGGCGATTCGAATCTACCTCCTGAAACCTGTTTCCTGCAATTCTGCCTTGCTTTCAAATCCTCTTCGTTGCCTTCCCTCAATATATCTGTGGATGAGAGTTATCATTTATAGATCTGCGGGTTTCTGAATTGCAGTGTCCCTGAGCTCCATTTTTCAACTGGCTTTTTTGGGAGCTGGCCGCAAAAGCGCAGGATTGTCTCAGGCCCTATTCTGCTTCTGGGCGGCAGGCTGAGCCTGTGGTTAATTCTTCTTCCCGATGGGAAAATAGAGTGAGCTGTGCCTGTCCCAACACCTAGATCTAGTCTCTCATTGGTTGCCCCTCTTCCCGTTCATCCTCAGGACAAATTGCAACCTGTAGGGAACAGGAGCTTAAAGGTGGTGATTCTCCAAGTAGGGAGATTGCTAGTAAAGTAGCTGGAAAGGCGAACCCGAGCACAAGGAGATGAGAAATGAGGTGCGTATTAGAAACCTTTCAAAATCACACGGTGTACCATCTTCTGGGTTTCTCATGCATGTTTTCGATGTAGGAAGATGCCCTTGAACCTGGAGATTTGGGACCCATGGGATGGGTACCAGGCAGTATTACTTTAAAGGGTGTGCGTTTGCTCACCCAACCTCACCCAAACTTTCAGCCCCAAGATTGTCCACCCTTATGTCTCATCCAGCTGTGGGTCTAGATATGGTCAATCCAGGTTGCATCACAGCCTCTGAAAGAATTTTGTAAGAATTTCTCTCTCTTTCACTGTCTTTGTTTTACGGGTTTTTAAAAGTAATTTATTTTTATAATGGGGTTTAGCTGCTTTTCACGGCTGTGTTTATGTGGCTTTACACCCACTTGACTCACTTCTAGACAGATATCAATACATAGGTTTTAAGATTCTTACTAGTCACATATATTCTTGTGCGGTGAATAGGGGGTGTTGAGTCCAGTTCACTGAGCAAGGAGTAGGTCTTGTCTATTACATATTGGGTGTATGGAACGGTATCTGAGCGAATTTGAAACCCTTGTTTTATGCATCACCCCACCTCACCTTTCCCGTTAAGCAGCCATAGTGTGTTTTCTAAACGTGTGACTCTGTTCTGTTTTGTAATTCAGTTCATGTGTAGCGGTTTTTACATTCCCTCTATAAGTGATAGCTTATGATAAGTGTCTTTTTCTGTGTGACTTATTTCACTTAGAATCGTCGTACCTAAATCCACTCATCTTGCTTCTACTAGCCTTATGACATTGATTTCATGTCTGAGTGATATTCCATTGTACATAAGGACCACAACTTCTTTATCCATTTTTCTCTTTCCTGGGATATTTAAGGTGTCATGAAGTGGAGGTTCTTGTCAACAGAGCAGCCCTAAACTTTAGGGTGCCTGTGTCTTGCTGATTTTTAGTTTTCCCAATTTATACGCCCATGAGAGGACGTGCCCTATGCTCCCTAAGCTGTGTTTTTTCGATGTTTCAGGACACACCGTACACTTCTCCAGAGTGGCTGTTGGCAATTTACATCCCGCCCATCAGCGTAGCAAGGCTGCCATTTCTCCATGGCCTGTCCTGCATTTCTGGTTTTGACACTTTTTGCAGCATGGCCCTTTTGACCGATGGGAAGCGAGACTTCTTTGTAGCGCTGATTAGCATTTCCAGGTTGCTTGGTTGGCCAAACAGGGCGTATGCGTTTTTTCCTGAATATATTCAGGAAAAAACGCATACGCCCTGTTTGGCCAAGGGCATCATTGTCGACGTTTTGCCACTTTTCATGTGCTTTAAAGGCGATTCGAATGTACCTCCTGAAACCTGTTTCCTGCAATTCTGCCTTGCTTTCAAATCCTCTTCGTTGCCTTCCCTCAATATATCTGTGGATGAGAGTTATCATTTATAGCTCTGCGGGTTTGTGAATTGCAGTGTCCCTGAGCTCCATTTTTCAACTGGCTTTTTTGGGAGCTGTCCGCAAAAGCGCGGGATTGCCTCAGGCCCTATTCTGCTTCTGGGCGGCAGGCTGAGCCTGTGGTTAATTCTTCTTCCTGATGGGAAAATAGAGTGACCTGTGCCTGTCCCAACACCTAGATCTAGTCTCTCATTGGTTGCCCCTCTTCCCGTTCATCCTCAGGACAAATTGCAACCTATAGGGAACAGGAGCTTAAAGTGCTGATTCTCCAAGTAGGGAGATTGCTAGTAAAGTAGCTGGAAAGGCGAACCCGAGCACAAGGAGATGAGAAATGAGGTGCGTATTAGAAACCTTTTAAAATCACACGGTGTACCATCTTCTGGGTTTCTCATGCATGTTTTCGATGTAGGAAGATGCCCTTGAACCTGGAGATTTGGGACCCATGGGATGGGTACCAGGCAGTATTACTTTAAAGGGTCTGCGTTTGCTCACCCAACCTCACAAAATCTTTCAGCCCCAAGAGTGTCCAACCTTATGTCTCATCCAGCTGTGGGTCTAGATATGGTCAATCCAGGTTGCATCACAGCCTCTGAACGAATTTTGTAAGAATTTCTCTCTCTTTCACTGTCTTTGTTTTACGGGTTTTTAAAAGTAATTTATTTTTATAATGGGGTTTAGCTGCTTTTCACGGCTGTGTTTATGCGGCTTTACACCCACTTGACTCACTTCCAGACAGATATCAATACATAGGTTTTAAGATTCTTACTAGTCACATATATTCTTGTGCGGTGAATAGGGGGTGTTGAGTCCAGTTCACTGAGCAAGGAGTAGGTCTTGTCTATTACATATTGGGTATATGGAACGGTATCTGAGCGAATTTGAAACCCTTGTTTTATGCATCACCCCACCTCACCTTTCCCGTTAAGCAGCCATCGTGTGTTTTCTAAACGTGTGACTCTGTTCTGTTTTGTAATTCAGTTCAAGTGTAGCGGTTTTTACATTCCCTCTATAAGTGATAGCTTATGATAAGTGTCTTTTTCTGTGTGACTTATTTCACTTAGGATCATCGTACCTAAATCCACTCATCTTGCTTCTACTAGCCTTATGACATTGATTTCATGTCTGAGTGATATTCCATTGTACATAAGGACCACAACTTCTTTATCCATTTTTCTCTTTCCTGGGATATTTAAGGTGTCATGAAGTGGAGGTTCTTGTCAAAAGAGCAGCCCTAAACTTTGGGGTGCCTGTGTCTTGCTGATTTTTAGTTTTCCCAATTTATACGCCCATGAGTGGACGTGCCCTATGCTCCCTAAGCTGTGTTTTTTCGATGTTTCAGGACACACCGTACACTTCTCCAGAGTGGCTGTTGGCAATTTACATTCCGCCCATCAGCGTAGCAAGGCTGCCATTTCTCCATGGCCTTTCCTGCATTTCTGGTTTTGACACTTTTTGCAGCATGGCACTTTTGACCAATGGGGAGCGAGACTTCTTTGTAGCACTGATTTGCCTTTCCAGGTTGCTTGGTTGGCCAAATAGGGCGTATGCGTTTTTTCCTGAATATATTCAGGAAAAAACGCATACGCCCTTTTTGGCCAAGGGCATCATTGTCGACGTTTTGCCGCTTTTCATGTGCTTTAAAGGCGATTCGAATCTACCTCCTGAAATCTGTTTCCTGCAATTCTGCCTTGCTTTCAAATCCTCTTCGTTGCCTTCCCTCAATATATCTGTGGATGAGAGTTATCATTCATAACTCTGCGGGTTTCTGAATTGCAGTGTCCCTGAGCTCCATTTTTCAACTGGCTTTTTTGGGAGCTGGCCGCAAAAGTGCGGGATTGCCTCAGGCCCTATTCTGCTTCTGGGCGGCAGGCTTAGCCTGTGGTTAATTCTTCTTCCTGATGGGAAATAGAGTGACCTGTGCCTGTCCCAACACCTAGATCTAGTCTCTCATTGGTTGCCCCTCTTCCCGTTCATCCTCAGGACAAATTGCAACCTGTAGGGAACAGGAGCTTAAAGGTGCTGATTCTCCAAGTAGGGAGATTGCTAGTAAAGTAGCTGGAAAGGCGAACCCGAGCACAAGGAGATGAGAAATGAGGTGCGTATTAGAAACCTTTCAAAATCACACGGTGTACCATCTTCTGGGTTTCTCATGCATGTTTTCGATGTAGGAAGATGCCCTTGAACCTGGAGATTTGGGACCCATGGGATGGGTACCAGGCAGTATTACTTTAAAGGGTCTGCGTTTGCTCACCCAACCTCACCCAACCTTTCAGCCCCAAGAGTGTCCACCCTTATGTCTCATCCAACTGTGGGTCTAGATATGGTCAATCCAGGTTGCATCACAGCCTCTGAACGAATTTTGTAAGAATTTCTCTCTCTTTCACTGTCTTTGTTTTACGGGTTTTTAAAAGTAATTTATTTTTATAATGGGGTTTAGCTGCTTTTCACGGCTGTGTTTATGCGGCTTTACACCCACTTGACTCACTTCCAGACAGATATCAATGCATAGGTTTTAAGATTCTTAATAGTCACATATATTCTTGTGCGGTGAATAGGGGGTGTTGAGTCCAGTTCACTGAGCAAGGAGTAGGTCTTGTCTATTACATATTGGGTGTATGGAACGGTATCTGAGCGAATTTGAAACCCTTGTTTTATGCCTCACCCCACCTCACCTTTCCCGTTAAGCAGCCATAGTGTGTTTTCTAAACGTGTGACTCTGTTCTGTTTTGTAATTCAGTTCAAGTGTAGCGGTTATTACATTCCCTCTATAAGTGATAGCTTATGATAAGTGCCTTTTTCTGTGTGACTTATTTCACTTAGAATCATCGTACCTAAATCCACTCATCTTGCTTCTACTAGCCTTATGACATTGATTTCATGTCTGAGTGATATTCCATTGTACATAAGGACCACAACTTTTTTATCCATTTTTCTCTTTCCTGGGATATTTAAGGTGTCATGAAGTGGAGGTTCTTGTCAACAGAGCAGCCCTAAACTTTGGGGTGCCTGTGTCTTGCTGATTTTTAGTTTTCCCAATTTATACGCCCATGAGTGGACGTGCCCTATGCTCCCTAAGCTGTGTTTTTTCGATGTTTCAGGACAAACCGTACACTTCTCCAGAGTGGCTGTTGGCAATTTACATCCCGCCCATCAGCGTAGCAAGGCTGCCATTTCTCCATGGCCTGTCCTGCAGTTCTGGTTTTGACACTTTTTGCAGCATGGCACTTTTGACCGAAGGGAAGCGAGACTTCTTTGTAGCACTGATTTGCCTTTCCAGGTTGCTTGGTTGGCCTAAAAGGGCGTATGCGTTTTTTCCTGAATATATTCAGGAAAAAACGCATACGCCCTTTTTGGCCAAGGGCATCATTGTCGACGTTTTGCCACTTTTCATGTGCTTTAAAGGCGATTCGAATCTACTTCCTGAAACCTGTTTCCTGCAATTCTGCCTTGCTTTCAAATCCTCTTCGTTGCCTTCCCTCAATATATCTGTGGATGAGAGTTATCATTTATAGATCTGCGGGTTTCTGAATTGCAGTGTCCCTGAGCTCCATTTTTCAACTGGCTTTTTTGGGAGCTGGCCGCAAAAGCGCAGGATTGTCTCAGGCCCTATTCTGCTTCTGGGCGGCAGGCTGAGCCTGTGGTTAATTCTTCTTCCCGATGGGAAAATAGAGTGAGCTGTGCCTGTCCCAACACCTAGATCTAGTCTCTCATTGGTTGCCCCTCTTCCCGTTCATCCTCAGGACAAATTGCAACCTGTAGGGAACAGGAGCTTAAAGGTGGTGATTCTCCAAGTAGGGAGATTGCTAGTAAAGTAGCTGGAAAGGCGAACCCGAGCACAAGGAGATGAGAAATGAGGTGCGTATTAGAAACCTTTCAAAATCACACGGTGTACCATCTTCTGGGTTTCTCATGCATGTTTTCGATGTAGGAAGATGCCCTTGAACCTGGAGATTTGGGACCCATGGGATGGGTACCAGGCAGTATTACTTTAAAGGGTGTGCGTTTGCTCACCCAACCTCACCCAAACTTTCAGCCCCAAGATTGTCCACCCTTATGTCTCATCCAGCTGTGGGTCTAGATATGGTCAATCCAGGTTGCATCACAGCCTCTGAAAGAATTTTGTAAGAATTTCTCTCTCTTTCACTGTCTTTGTTTTACGGGTTTTTAAAAGTAATTTATTTTTATAATGGGGTTTAGCTGCTTTTCACGGCTGTGTTTATGCGGCTTTACACCCACTTGACTCACTTCTAGACAGATATCAATACATAGGTTTTAAGATTCTTACTAGTCACATATATTCTTGTGCGGTGAATAGGGGGTGTTGAGTCCAGTTCACTGAGCAAGGAGTAGGTCTTGTCTATTACATATTGGGTGTATGGAACGGTATCTGAGCGAATTTGAAACCGTTGTTTTATGCATCACCCCACCTCACCTTTCCCGTTAAGCAGCCATAGTGTGTTTTCTAAACGTGTGACTCTGTTCTGTTTTGTAATTCAGTTCATGTGTAGCGGTTTTTACATTCCCTCTATAAGTGATAGCTTATGATAAGTGTCTTTTTCTGTGTGACTTATTTCACTTAGAATCGTCGTACCTAAATCCACTCATCTTGCTTCTACTAGCCTTATGACATTGATTTCATGTCTGAGTGATATTCCATTGTACATAAGGACCACAACTTCTTTATCCATTTTTCTCTTTCCTGGGATATTTAAGGTGTCATGAAGTGGAGGTTCTTGTCAACAGAGCAGCCCTAAACTTTAGGGTGCCTGTGTCTTGCTGATTTTTAGTTTTCCCAATTTATACGCCCATGAGAGGACGTGCCCTATGCTCCCTAAGCTGTGTTTTTTCGATGTTTCAGGACACACCGTACACTTCTCCAGAGTGGCTGTTGGCAATTTACATCCCGCCCATCAGCGTAGCAAGGCTGCCATTTCTCCATGGCCTGTCCTGCATTTCTGGTTTTGACACTTTTTGCAGCATGGCCCTTTTGACCGATGGGAAGCGAGACTTCTTTGTAGCACTGATTTGCCTTTCCAGGTTGCTTGGTTGGCCAAAAAGGGCGTATGCGTTTTTTCCTGAATATATTCAGGAAAAAACGCATACGCCCTTTTTGGCCAAGGGCATCATTGTCGACGTTTTGCCGCTTTTCATGTGCTTTAAAGGCGATTCGAATCTACCTCCTGAAATCTGTTTCCTGCAATTCTGCCTTGCTTTCAAATCCTCTTCGTTGCCTTCCCTCAATATATCTGTGGATGAGAGTTATCATTCATAACTCTGCGGGTTTCTGAATTGCAGTGTCCCTGAGCTCCATTTTTCAACTGGCTTTTTTGGGAGCTGGCCGCAAAAGTGCGGGATTGCCTCAGGCCCTATTCTGCTTCTGGGCGGCAGGCTTAGCCTGTGGTTAATTCTTCTTCCTGATGGGAAATAGAGTGACCTGTGCCTGTCCCAACACCTAGATCTAGTCTCTCATTGGTTGCCCCTCTTCCCGTTCATCCTCAGGACAAATTGCAACCTGTAGGGAACAGGAGCTTAAAGGTGCTGATTCTCCAAGTAGGGAGATTGCTAGTAAAGTAGCTGGAAAGGCGAACCCGAGCACAAGGAGATGAGAAATGAGGTGCGTATTAGAAACCTTTCAAAATCACACGGTGTACCATCTTCTGGGTTTCTCATGCATTTTTTCGATGTAGGAAGATGCCCTTGAACCTGGAGATTTGGGACCCATGGGATGGGTACCAGGCAGTATTACTTTAAAGGGTCTGCGTTTGCTCACCCAACCTCACCCAACCTTTCAGCCCCAAGAGTGTCCACCCTTATGTCTCATCCAACTGTGGGTCTAGATATGGTCAATCCAGGTTGCATCACAGCCTCTGAACGAATTTTGTAAGAATTTCTCTCTCTTTCACTGTCTTTGTTTTACGGGTTTTTAAAAGTAATTTATTTTTATAATGGGGTTTAGCTGCTTTTCACGGCTGTGTTTATGCGGCTTTACACCCACTTGACTCACTTCCAGACAGATATCAATGCATAGGTTTTAAGATTCTTAATAGTCACATATATTCTTGTGCGGTGAATAGGGGGTGTTGAGTCCAGTTCACTGAGCAAGGAGTAGGTCTTGTCTATTACATATTGGGTGTATGGAACGGTATCTGAGCGAATTTGAAACCCTTGTTTTATGCCTCACCCCACCTCACCTTTCCCGTTAAGCAGCCATAGTGTGTTTTCTAAACGTGTGACTCTGTTCTGTTTTGTAATTCAGTTCAAGTGTAGCGGTTATTACATTCCCTCTATAAGTGATAGCTTATGATAAGTGCCTTTTTCTGTGTGACTTATTTCACTTAGAATCATCGTACCTAAATCCACTCATCTTGCTTCTACTAGCCTTATGACATTGATTTCATGTCTGAGTGATATTCCATTGTACATAAGGACCACAACTTTTTTATCCATTTTTCTCTTTCCTGGGATATTTAAGGTGTCATGAAGTGGAGGTTCTTGTCAACAGAGCAGCCCTAAACTTTGGGGTGCCTGTGTCTTGCTGATTTGTAGTTTTCCCAATTTATACGCCCATGAGAGGACGTGCCCTATGCTCCCTAAGCTGTGTTTTTTCGATGTTTCAGGACACACCGTACACTTCTCCAGAGTGGCTGTTGGCAATTTACATCCCGCCCATCAGCGTAGCAAGGCTGCCATTTCTCCATGGCCTGTCCTGCATTTCTGGTTTTGACACTTTTTGCAGCATGGCCCTTTTGACCGATGGGAAGCGAGACTTCTTTGTAGCGCTGATTAGCCTTTCCAGGTTGCTTGGTTGGCCAAACAGGGCGTATGCGTTTTTTCCTGAATATATTCAGGAAAAAACGCATACGCCCTGTTTGGCCAAGGGCATCATTGTCGACGTTTTGCCGCTTTTCATATGCTTTAAAGGCGATTCGAATCTACCTCCTGAAACCTGTTTCCTGCAATTCTGCCTTGCTTTCAAATCGTCTTCGTTGCCTTCCCTCAATATATCTGTGGATGAGAGTTATCATTTATAGATCTGCGGGTTTCTGAATTGCAGTGTCCCTGAGCTCCATTTTTCAACTGGATTTTTGGGAGCTGTCCGCAAAAGCTCGGGATTGCCTCAGGCCCTATTCTGCTTCTGGGCGGCAGGCTGAGCCTGTGGTTAATTCTTCTTCCCGATGGGAAAATAGAGTGACCTGTGCCTGTCCCAACACATAGATCTAGTCTCTCATTGGTTGCCCCTCTTCCCGTTCATCCTCAGGACAAATTGCATCCTGTAGGGGACAGGAGCTTAAAGGTGCTGATTCTCCAAGTAGGGAGATTGCTAGTAAAATAGCTGGAAAGGCGAACCCGAGCACAAGGAGATGAGAAATGAGGTGCGTATTAGAAAAATTTCAAAATCACACGGTGTACCATCTTCTGGGTTTCTCATGCATGTTTTCGATGTAGGAAGATGCCCTTGAACCTGGAGATTTGGGACCCATGGGATGGGTACCAGGCAGTATTACTTTAAAGAGTCTGCGTTTGCTCACCCAACCTCACCCAACGTTTCAGCCCCAAGAGTGTCCACCCTTATGTCTCATCCAGCTGTGGGTCTAGATATGGTCAATCCAGGTTGCATCACAGCCTCTGAAAGAATTTTGTAAGAATTTCTCTCTGTTTCACTGTCTTTGTTTTACGGGTTTTTAAAAGTAATTTATTTTTATAATGGGGTTTAGCTGCTTTTCACGGCTGTGTTTATGCGGCTTTACACCCACTTGACTCACTTCCAGACAGATATCAATACATAGGTTTTAAGATTCTTACTAGTCACATATATTCTTGTGCGGTGAATAGGGGGTGTTGAATCCAGTTCACTGAGCAAGGAGTAGGTCTTGTATATTACATATTGGGTGTATGGAACGGTATCTGAGCGAATTTGAAACCCTTGTTTTATGCATCACCCCACCTCACCTTTCCCGTTAAGCAGCCATCGTGTGTTTTCTACACGTGTGACTCTGTTCTGTTTTGTAATTCAGTTCAAGTGTAGCGGTTTTTACATTCCCTCTATAAGTGAGAGCTTATGATAAGTGTCTTTTTCTGTGTGACTTATTTCACTTAGAATCGTCGTACCTAAATCCACTCATCTTGCTTCTACTAGCCTTATGACATTGATTTCATGTCTGAGTGATATTCCATTGTACATAAGGACCACAACTTCTTTATCCATTTTTCTCTTTCCTGGTATATTTAAGGTGTCATGAAGTGGAGGTTCTTGACAACAGAGCAGCCCTAAACTTTGGGGTGCCTGTGTCTTGCTGATTTTTAGTTTTCCCAATTTATACGCCCATGAGTGGACGTGCCCTATGCTCCCTAAGCTGTGTTTTTTCGATGTTTCAGGACACACCGTACACTTCTCCAGAGTGGCTGTTGGCAATTTACATTCCGCCCATCAGCGTAGCAAGGCTGCCATTTCTCCATGGCCTGTCCTGCATTTCTGGTTTTGACACTTTTTGCAGCATGGCACTTTTGACCGATGGGGAGCGAGACTTCTTTGTAGCGCTGATTTGCCTTTCCAGGTTGCTTGGTTGGCCAAAAAGGGCGTATGCGTTTTTTCCTGAATATATTCAGGAAAAAACGCATACGCCCTTTTTGGCCAAGGGCATCATTGTCGACGTTTTGCCGCTTTTCATGTGCTTTAAAGGCGATTCGAATCTACCTCCTGAAATCTGTTTCCTGCAATTCTGCCTTGCTTTCAAATCCTCTTCGTTGCCTTCCCTCAATATATCTGTGGATGAGAGTTATCATTCATAACTCTGCGGGTTTCTGAATTGCAGTGTCCCTGAGCTCCATTTTTCAACTGGCTTTTTTGGGAGCTGGCCGCAAAAGTGCGGGATTGCCTCAGGCCCTATTCTGCTTCTGGGCGGCAGGCTTAGCCTGTGGTTAATTCTTCTTCCTGATGGGAAATAGAGTGACCTGTGCCTGTCCCAACACCTAGATCTAGTCTCTCATTGGTTGCCCCTCTTCCCGTTCATCCTCAGGACAAATTGCAACCTGTAGGGAACAGGAGCTTAAAGGTGCTGATTCTCCAAGTAGGGAGATTGCTAGTAAAGTAGCTGGAAAGGCGAACCCGAGCACAAGGAGATGAGAAATGAGGTGCGTATTAGAAACCTTTCAAAATCACACGGTGTACCATCTTCTGGGTTTCTCATGCATGTTTTCGATGTAGGAAGATGCCCTTGAACCTGGAGATTTGGGACCCATGGGATGGGTACCAGGCAGTATTACTTTAAAGGGTCTGCGTTTGCTCACCCAACCTCACCCAACCTTTCAGCCCCAAGAGTGTCCACCCTTATGTCTCATCCAACTGTGGGTCTAGATATGGTCAATCCAGGTTGCATCACAGCCTCTGAACGAATTTTGTAAGAATTTCTCTCTCTTTCACTGTCTTTGTTTTATGGGTTTTTAAAAGTAATTTATTTTTATAATGGGGTTTAGCTGCTTTTCACGGCTGTGTTTATGCGGCTTTACACCCACTTGACTCACTTCCAGACAGATATCAATGCATAGGTTTTAAGATTCTTACTAGTCACATATATTCTTGTGCGGTGAATAGGGGGTGTTGAGTCCAGTTCACTGAGCAAGGAGTAGGTCTTGTCTATTACATATTGGGTGTATGGAACGGTATCTGAGCGAATTTGAAACCCTTGTTTTATGCCTCACCCCACCTCACCTTTCCCGTTAAGCAGCCATAGTGTGTTTTCTAAACGTGTGACTCTGTTCTGTTTTGTAATTCAGTTCAAGTGTAGCGGTTATTACATTCCCTCTATAAGTGATAGCTTATGATAAGTGCCTTTTTCTGTGTGACTTATTTCACTTAGAATCATCGTACCTAAATCCACTCATCTTGCTTCTACTAGCCTTATGACATTGATTTCATGTCTGAGTGATATTCCATTGTACATAAGGACCACAACTTTTTTATCCATTTTTCTCTTTCCTGGGATATTTAAGGTGTCATGAAGTGGAGGTTCTTGTCAACAGAGCAGCCCTAAACTTTGGGGTGCCTGTGTCTTGCTGATTTTTAGTTTTCCCAATTTATACGCCCATGAGTGGACGTGCCCTATGCTCCCTAAGCTGTGTTTTTTCGATGTTTCAGGACAAACCGTACACTTCTCCAGAGTGGCTGTTGGCAATTTACATCCCGCCCATCAGCGTAGCAAGGCTGCCATTTCTCCATGGCCTGTCCTGCAGTTCTGGTTTTGACACTTTTTGCAGCATGGCACTTTTGACCGAAGGGAAGCGAGACTTCTTTGTAGCACTGATTTGCCTTTCCAGGTTGCTTGGTTGGCCTAAAAGGGCGTATGCGTTTTTTCCTGAATATATTCAGGAAAAAACGCATACGCCCTTTTTGGCCAAGGGCATCATTGTCGACGTTTTGCCACTTTTCATGTGCTTTAAAGGCGATTCGAATCTACCTCCTGAAACCTGTTTCCTGCAATTCTGCCTTGCTTTCAAATCCTCTTCGTTGCCTTCCCTCAATATATCTGTGGATGAGAGTTATCATTTATAGATCTGCGGGTTTCTGAATTGCAGTGTCCCTGAGCTCCATTTTTCAACTGGCTTTTTTGGGAGCTGGCCGCAGAAGCGCAGGATTGTCTCAGGCCCTATTCTGCTTCTGGGCGGCAGGCTGAGCCTGTGGTTAATTCTTCTTCCCGATGGGAAAATAGAGTGAGCTGTGCCTGTCCCAACACCTAGATCTAGTCTCTCATTGGTTGCCCCTCTTCCCGTTCATCCTCAGGACAAATTGCAACCTGTAGGGAACAGGAGCTTAAAGGTGGTGATTCTCCAAGTAGGGAGATTGCTAGTAAAGTAGCTGGAAAGGCGAACCCGAGCACAAGGAGATGAGAAATGAGGTGCGTATTAGAAACCTTTCAAAATCACACGGTGTACCATCTTCTGGGTTTCTCATGCATGTTTTCGATGTAGGAAGATGCCCTTGAACCTGGAGATTTGGGACCCATGGGATGGGTACCAGGCAGTATTACTTTAAAGGGTGTGCGTTTGCTCACCCAACCTCACCCAAACTTTCAGCCCCAAGATTGTCCACCCTTATGTCTCATCCAGCTGTGGGTCTAGATATGGTCAATCCAGGTTGCATCACAGCCTCTGAAAGAATTTTGTAAGAATTTCTCTCTCTTTCACTGTCTTTGTTTTACGGGTTTTTAAAAGTAATTTATTTTTATAATGGGGTTTAGCTGCTTTTCACGGCTGTGTTTATGCGGCTTTACACCCACTTGACTCACTTCTAGACAGATATCAATACATAGGTTTTAAGATTCTTACTAGTCACATATATTCTTGTGCGGTGAATAGGGGGTGTTGAGTCCAGTTCACTGAGCAAGGAGTAGGTCTTGTCTATTACATATTGGGTGTATGGAACGGTATCTGAGCGAATTTGAAACCCTTGTTTTATGCATCACCCCACCTCACCTTTCCCGTTAAGCAGCCATAGTGTGTTTTCTAAACGTGTGACTCTGTTCTGTTTTGTAATTCAGTTCATGTGTAGCGGTTTTTACATTCCCTCTATAAGTGATAGCTTATGATAAGTGTCTTTTTCTGTGTGACTTATTTCACTTAGAATCGTCGTACCTAAATCCACTCATCTTGCTTCTACTAGCCTTATGACATTGATTTCATGTCTGAGTGATATTCCATTGTACATAAGGACCACAACTTCTTTATCCATTTTTCTCTTTCCTGGGATATTTAAGGTGTCATGAAGTGGAGGTTCTTGTCAACAGAGCAGCCCTAAACTTTAGGGTGCCTGTGTCTTGCTGATTTTTAGTTTTCCCAATTTATACGCCCATGAGTGGACGTGCCCTATGCTCCCTAAGCTGTGTTTTTTCGATGTTTCAGGACACACCGTACACTTCTCCAGAGTGGCTGTTGGCAATTTACATCCCGCCCATCAGCGTAGCAAGGCTGCCATTTCTCCATGGCCTGTCCTGCATTTCTGGTTTTGACACTTTTTGCAGCATGGCCCTTTTGACCGATGGGAAGCGAGACTTCTTTGTAGCGCTGATTAGCCTTTCCAGGTTGCTTGGTTGGCCAAACAGGGCGTATGCGTTTTTTCCTGAATATATTCAGGAAAAAACGCATACGCCCTGTTTGGCCAAGGGCATCATTGTCGACGTTTTGCCACTTTTCATGTGCTTTAAAGGCGATTCGAATGTACCTCCTGAAACCTGTTTCCTGCAATTCTGCCTTGCTTTCAAATCCTCTTCGTTGCCTTCCCTCAATATATCTGTGGATGAGAGTTATCATTTATAGCTCTGCGGGTTTGTGAATTGCAGTGTCCCTGAGCTCCATTTTTCAACTGGCTTTTTTGGGAGCTGTCCGCAAAAGCGCGGGATTGCCTCAGGCCCTATTCTGCTTCTGGGCGGCAGGCTGAGCCTGTGGTTAATTCTTCTTCCTGATGGGAAAATAGAGTGACCTGTGCCTGTCCCAACACCTAGATCTAGTCTCTCATTGGTTGCCCCTCTTCCCGTTCATCATCAGGACAAATTGCAACCTGTAGGGAACAGGAGCTTAAAGTGCTGATTCTCCAAGTAGGGAGATTGCTAGTAAAGTAGCTGGAAAGGCGAACCCGAGCACAAGGAGATGAGAAATGAGGTGCGTATTAGAAACCTTTTAAAATCACACGGTGTACCAACTTCTGGGTTTCTCATGCATGTTTTCGATGTAGGAAGATGCCCTTGAACCTGGAGATTTGGGACCCATGGGATGGGTACCAGGCAGTATTACTTTAAAGGGTCTGCGTTTGCTCACCCAACCTCACAAAACCTTTCAGCCCCAAGAGTGTCCAACCTTATGTCACATCCAGCTGTGGGTCTAGATATGGTCAATCCAGGTTGCATCACAGCCTCTGAACGAATTTTGTAAGAATTTCTCTCTCTTTCACTGTCTTTGTTTTACGGGTTTTTAAAAGTAATTTATTTTTATAATGGGGTTTAGCTGCTTTTCACGGCTGTGTTTATGCGGCTTTACACCCACTTGACTCACTTCCAGACAGATATCAATACATAGGTTTTAAGATTCTTACTAGTCACATATATTCTTGTGCGGTGAATAGGGGGTGTTGAGTCCAGTTCACTGAGCAAGGAGTAGGTCTTGTCTATTACATATTGGGTGTATGGAACGGTATCTGAGCGAATTTGAAACCCTTGTTTTATGCATCACCCCACCTCACCTTTCCCGTTAAGCAGCCATCGTGTGTTTTCTAAACGTGTGACTCTGTTCTGTTTTGTAATTCAGTTCAAGTGTAGCGGTTTTTACATTCCCTCTATAAGTGATAGCTTATGATAAGTGTCTTTTTCTGTGTGACTTATTTCACTTAGGATCATCGTACCTAAATCCACTCATCTTGCTTCTACTAGCCTTATGACATTGATTTCATGTCTGAGTGATATTCCATTGTACATAAGGACCACAACTTCTTTATCCATTTTTCTCTTTCCTGGGATATTTAAGGTGTCATGAAGTGGAGGTTCTTGTCAAAAGAGCAGCCCTAAACTTTGGGGTGCCTGTGTCTTGCTGATTTTTAGTTTTCCCAATTTATACGCCCATGAGTGGACGTGCCCTATGCTCCCTAAGCTGTGTTTTTTCGATGTTTCAGGACACACCATACACTTTTCCAGAGTGGCTGTTGGCAATTTACATCCCGCCCATCAGCGTAGCAAGGCTGCCATTTCTCCATGGCCTGTCCTGCATTTCTGGTTTAGACACTTTTTGCAGCATGGCCCTTTTGACCGACGGGAAGCGAGACTTCTTTGTAGCGCTGATTAGCCTTTCCAGGTTGCTTGGTTGGCCAAACAGGGCGTATGCGTTTTTTCCTGAATATATTCAGGAAAAAACGCATACGCCCTGTTTGGCCAAGGGCATCATTGTCGTCGTTTTGCCACTTTTCATATGCTTTAAAGGCGATTCGAATCTACCTCCTGAAACCTGTTTCCTGAAATTCTGCCTTGCTTTCAAATCCTCTTCGTTGCCTTCCCTCAATATATCTGTGGATGAGAGTTATCATTTATAGCTCTGCGGGTTTGTGAATTGCAGTGTCCCTGAGCTCCATTTTTCAACTGGCTTTTTTGGGAGCTGGCCGCAAAAGCGCGGGATTGCCTCAGGCCCTATTCTGATTCTGGGCGGCAGGCTGAGCCTGTGGTTAATTCTTCTTCCTGATGGGAAAATAGAGTGACCTGTGCCTGTCCCAACACATAGATCTAGTCTCTCATTGGTTGCCCCTCTTCCCGTTCATCCTCAGGACAAATTGCATCCTGTAGGGGACAGGAGCTTAAAGGTGCTGATTCTCCAAGTAGGGAGATTGCTAGTAAAGTAGCTGGAAAGGCGAACCCGAGCACAAGGAGATGAGAAATGAGGTGCATATTAGAAACCTTTCAAAATCACACGGTGTACCATCTTCTGGGTTTCTCATGCATGTTTTCCATATAGGAAGATGCCCTTGAACCTGGAGATTTGGGACCCATGGGATGGGTACCAGGCAGTATTACTTTAAAGGGTCTGCGTTTGCTCACCCAACCTCACCCAACCTTTCAGCCCCAAGAGTGTCCACCCTTATGTCTCATCCAGCTGTGGGTCTAGATATGTTCAATCCAGGTTGCATCACAGCCTCTGAACGAATTTTGTAAGAATTTCTCTCTCTTTCACTGTCTTTGTTTTACGGGTTTTTAAAAGTAATTTATTTTTATAATGGGGTTTAGCTGCTTTTCACAGCTGTGTTTATGCGGCTTTACACCCAATTGACTCACTTCCAGACAGATATCAATACATAGGTTTTAAGATTCTTACTAGTCACATATATTCTTGTGCGGTGAATAGGGGGTGTTGAGTCCAGTTCACTGAGCAAGGAGTAGGTCTTGTCTATTACATATTGGGTGTATGGAACGGTATCTGAGCGAATTTGAAACCCTTGTTTTATGCATCACCCCACCTCACCTTTCCCGTTAAGCAGCCATAGTGTGTTTTCTAAACGTGTGACTCTGTTCTGTTTTGTAATTCAGTTCAAGTGTAGCGGTTTTTTCATTCCCTCTATAAGTGATAGCTTATGATAAGTGTCTTTTTCTGTGTGACTTATTTCACTTAGGATCATCGTACCTAAATCCACTCATCTTGCTTCTACTAGCCTTATGACATTGATTTCATGTCTGAGTGATATTCCATTGTACATAAGGACCACAACTTCTTTATCCATTTTTCTCTTTCCTGGGATATTTAAGGTGTCATGAAGTGGAGGTTCTTGTCAACAGAGCAGCCCTAAACTTTGGGGTGCCTGTGTCTTGCTGATTTTTAGTTTTCCCAATTTATACGCCCATGAGTGGACGTGCCCTATGCTCCCTAAGCTGTGTTTTTTCGATGTTTCAGGACACACCGTACACTTTTCCAGAGTGGCTGTTGGCAATTTACATCCCGCCCATCAGCGTAGCAAGGCTGCCATTTCTCCATGGCCTGTCCTGCATTTCTGGTTTGGACACTTTTTGCAGCATGGCCCTTTTGACCGACGGGAAGCGAGACTTCTTTGTAGCGCTGATTAGCCTTTCCAGGTTGCTTGGTTGGCCAAACAGGGCGTATGCGTTTTTTCCTGAATATATTCAGGAAAAAACGCATACGCCCTGTTTGGCCAAGGGCATCATTGTCGTCGTTTTGCCACTTTTCATATGCTTTAAAGGCGATTCGAATCTACCTCCTGAAACCTGTTTCCTGAAATTCTGCCTTGCTTTCAAATCCTCTTCGTTGCCTTCCCTCAATATATCTGTGGATGAGAGTTATCATTTATAGCTCTGCGGGTTTGTGAATTGCAGTGTCCCTGAGCTCCATTTTTCAACTGGCTTTTTTGGGAGCTGGCCGCAAAAGCGCGGGATTGCCTCAGGCCCTATTCTGCTTCTGGGCGGCAGGCTGAGCCTGTGGTTAATTCTTCTTCCTGATGGGAAAATAGAGTGACCTGTGCCTGTCCCAACACCTAGATCTAGTCTCTCATTGGTTGCCCCTCTTCCCGTTCATCCTCAGGACAAATTGCATCCTGTAGGGGACAGGAGCTTAAAGGTGCTGATTCTCCAAGTAGGGAGATTGCTAGTAAAGTAGCTGGAAAGGCGAACCCGAGCACAAGGAGATGAGAAATGAGGTGCGTATTAGAAACCTTTCAAAATCACACGGTGTACCATCTTCTGGGTTTCTCATGCATGTTTTCCATATAGGAAGATGCCCTTGAACCTGGAGATTTGGGACCCATGGGATGGGTACCAGGCAGTATTACTTTAAAGGGTCTGCGTTTGCTCACCCAACCTCACCCAACCTTTCAGCCCCAAGAGTGTCCACCCTTATGTCTCATCCAGCTGTGGGTCTAGATATGTTCAATCCAGGTTGCATCACAGCCTCTGAACGAATTTTGTAAGAATTTCTCTCTCTTTCACTGTCTTTGTTTTACGGGTTTTTAAAAGTAATTTATTTTTATAATGGGGTTTAGCTGCTTTTCACAGCTGTGTTTATGCGGCTTTACACCCAATTGACTCACTTCCAGACAGATATCAATACATAGGTTTTAAGATTCTTACTAGTCACATATATTCTTGTGCGGTGAATAGGGGGTGTTGAGTCCAGTTCACTGAGCAAGGAGTAGGTCTTGTCTATTACATATTGGGTGTATGGAACGGTATCTGAGCGAATTTGAAACCCTTTTTTTATGCATCACCCCACCTCACCTTTCCCGTTAAGCAGCCATAGAGTGTTTTCTAAACGTGTGACTCTGTTCTGTTTTGTAATTCAGTTCAAGTGTAGCGGTTTTTACATTCCCTCTATAAGTGATAGCTTATGATAAGTGTCTTTTTCTGTGTGACTTATTTCACTTAGGATCATCGTACCTAAATCCAATCATCTTGCTTCTACTAGCCTTATGACATTGATTTCATGTCTGAGTGATATTCCATTGTACATAAGGACCACAACTTCTTTATCCATTTTTCTCTTTCCTGGGATATTTAAGGTGTCATGAAGTGGAGGTTCTTGTCAACAGAGCAGCCCTAATCTTTGGGGTGCCTGTGTCTTGCTGATTTTTAGTTTTCCCAATTTATACGCCCATGAGTGGACGTGCCCTATGCTCCCTAAGCTGTGTTTTTTCGATGTTTCAGGACACACCGTACACTTTTCCAGAGTGGCTGTTGGCAATTTACATCCCGCCCATCAGCGTAGCAAGGCTGCCATTTCTCCATGGCCTGTCCTGCATTTCTGGTTTGGACACTTTTTGCAGCATGGCACTTTTGACCGATGGGAAGCGAGAATTCTTTGTAGCACTGATTTGCCTTTCCAGGTTGCTTGATTGGCCAAAAAGGGCGTATGCGTTTTTTCCTGAATATATTCAGGAAAAAACGCATACGCCCTTTTTGGCCAAGGGCATCATTGTCGACGTTTTGCCGCTTTTCATGTGCTTTAAAGGCGATTCGAATCTACCTCCTGAAATCTGTTTCCTGCAATTCTGCCTTGCTTTCAAATCCTCTTCGTTGCCTTCCCTCAATATATCTGTGGATGAGAGTTATCATTCATAATTCTGCGGGTTTCTGAATTGCAGTGTCCCTGAGCTCCATTTTTCAACTGGCTTTTTTGGGAGCTGGCCGCAAAAGCGCGGGATTGCCTCAGGCCCTATTCTGCTTCTGGGCGGCAGGCTTAGCCTGTGGTTAATTCTTCTTCCTGATGGGAAATAGAGTGACCTGTGCCTGTCCCAACACCTAGATCTAGTCTCTCATTGGTTGCCCCTCTTCCCGTTCATCCTCAGGACAAATTGCAACCTGTAGGGAACAGGAGCTTAAAGGTGCTGATTCTCCAAGTAGGGAGATTGCTAGTAAAGTAGCTGGAAAGGCGAACCCGAGCACAAGGAGATGAGAAATGAGGTGCGTATTAGAAACCTTTCAAAATCACACGGTGTACCATCTTCTGGGTTTCTCATGCATGTTTTCGATGTAGGAAGATGCCCTTGAACCTGGAGATTTGGGACCCATGGGATGGGTACCAGGCAGTATTACTTTAAAGGGTCTGCGTTTGCTCACCCAACCTCACCCAAACTTTTAGCCCCAAGAGTGTCCACCCTTATGTCTCATCCAGCTGTGGGTCTAGATATGGTCAATCCAGGTTGCAACACAGCCTCTGAACGAATTTTGTAAGAATTTCTCTCTCTTTCACTGTCTTTGTTTTACGGGTTTTTAAAAGTAATTTATTTTTATAATGGGGTTTAGCTGCTTTTCACGGCTGTGTTTATGCGGCTTTACACCCACTTGACTCACTTCCAGACAGATATCAATACATAGGTTTTAAGATTCTTACTAGTCACATATATTCTTGTGCGGTGAATAGGGGGTGTTGAGTCCAGGTCACTGAGCAAGGAGTAGGTCTTGTCTATTACATATTGGGTGTATGGAACGGTATCTGAGCGAATTTGAAACCCTTGTTTTATGCCTCACCCCACCTCACCTTTCCCGTTAAGCAGCCATAGTGTGTTTTCTAAACGTGTGACTCTGTTCTGTTTTGTAATTCAGTTCAAGTGTAGCGGTTATTACATTCCCTCTATAAGTGATAGCTTATGATAAGTGTCTTTTTCTGTGTGACTTATTTCACTTAGAATCATCGTACCTAAATCCACTCATCTTGCTTCTACTAGCCTTATGACATTGATTTCATGTCTGAGTGATATTCCATTGTACATAAGGACCACAACTTCTTATCCATTTTTCTCTTTCCTGGGATATTTAAGGTGTCATGAAGTGGAGGTTCTTGTCAACAGAGCAGCCCTAAACTTTGGGGTGCCTGTGTCTTGCTGATTTTTAGTTTTCCCAATTTATACGCCCATGAGAGGACGTGCCCTATGCTCCCTAAGCTGTGTTTTTTCGATGTTTCAGGACACACCGTACACTTCTCCAGAGTGGCTGTTGGCAATTTACATCCCGCCCATCAGCGTAGCAAGGCTGCCATTTCTCCATGGCCTGTCCTGCATTTCTGGTTTTGACACTTTTTGCAGCATGGCCCTTTTGACCGATGGGAAGCGAGACTTCTTTGTAGCGCTGATTAGCCTTTCCAGGTTGCTTGGTTGGCCAAACAGGGCGTATGCGTTTTTTCCTGAATATATTCAGGAAAAAACGCATACGCCCTGTTTGGCCAAGGGCATCATTGTCGACGTTTTGCCACTTTTCATGTGCTTTAAAGGCGATTCGAATGTACCTCCTGAAACCTGTTTCCTGCAATTCTGCCTTGCTTTCAAATCCTCTTCGTTGCCTTCCCTCAATATATCTGTGGATGAGAGTTATCATTTATAGCTCTGCGGGTTTGTGAATTGCAGTGTCCCTGAGCTCCATTTTTCAACTGGCTTTTTTGGGAGCTGGCCGCAAAAGCGCGGGATTGCCTCAGGCCCTATTCTGCTTCTGGGCGGCAGGCTGAGCCTGTGGTTAATTCTTCTTCCTGATGGGAAAATAGAGTGACCTGTGCCTGTCCCAACACCTAGATCTAGTCTCTCATTGGTTGCCCCTCTTCCCGTTCATCCTCAGGACAAATTGCAACCTGTAGGGAACAGGAGCTTAAAAGTGCTGATTCTCCAAGTAGGGAGATTGCTAGTAAAGTAGCTGGAAAGGCGAACCCGAGCACAAGGAGATGAGAAATGAGGTGCGTATTAGAAACCTTTCAAAATCACACGGTGTACCATCTTCTGGGTTTCTCATGCATGTTTTCGATGTAGGAAGATGCCCTTGAACCTGGAGATTTGGGACCCATGGGATGGGTACCAGGCAGTATTACTTTAAAGGGTCTGCGTTTGCTCACCCAACCTCACCCAACCTTTCAGCCCCAAGAGTGTCCAACCTTATGTCTCATCCAGCTGTGGGTCTAGATATGGTCAATCCAGGTTGCATCACAGCCTCTGAACGAATTTTGTAAGAATTTCTCTCTCTTTCACTGTCTTTGTTTTACGGGTTTTTAAAAGTAATTTATTTTTATAATGGGGTTTAGCTGCTTTTCACGGCTGTGTTTATGCGGCTTTACACCCACTTGACTCACTTCCAGACAGATATCAATACATAGGTTTTAAGATTCTTACTAGTCACATATATTCTTGTGCGGTGAATAGGGGGTGTTGAGTCCAGTTCACTGAGCAAGGAGTAGGTCTTGTCTATTACATATTGGGTATATGGAACGGTATCTGAGCGAATTTGAAACCCTTGTTTTATGCATCACCCCACCTCACCTTTCCCGTTAAGCAGCCATCGTGTGTTTTCTAAACGTGTGACTCTGTTCTGTTTTGTAATTCAGTTCAAGTGTAGCGGTTTTTACATTCCCTCTATAAGTGATAGCTTATGATAAGTGTCTTTTTCTGTGTGACTTATTTCACTTAGGATCATCGTACCTAAATCCACTCATCTTGCTTCTACTAGCCTTATGACATTGATTTCATGTCTGAGTGATATTCCATTGTACATAAGGACCACAACTTCTTTATCCATTTTTCTCTTTCCTGGGATATTTAAGGTGTCATGAAGTGGAGGTTCTTGTCAAAAGAGCAGCCCTAAACTTTGGGGTGCCTGTGTCTTGCTGATTTTTAGTTTTCCCAATTTATACGCCCATGAGTGGACGTGCCCTATGCTCCCTAAGCTGTGTTTTTTCGATGTTTCAGGACACACCGTACACTTTTCCAGAGTGGCTGTTGGCAATTTACATCCCGCGCATCAGCGTAGCAAGGCTGCCATTTCTACATGGCCTGTCCTGCATTTCTGGTTTGGACACTTTTTGCAGCATGGCACTTTTGACCAATGGGGAGCGAGACTTCTTTGTAGCACTGATTTGCATTTCCAGGTTGCTTGGTTGGCCAAAAAGGGCGTATGCGTTTTTTCCTGAATATATTCAGGAAAAAACGCATACGCCCTTTTTGGCCAAGGGCATCATTGTCGACGTTTTGCCGCTTTTCATGTGCTTTAAAGGCGATTCGAATCTACCTCCTGAAATCTGTTTCCTGCAATTCTGCCTTGCTTTCAAATCCTCTTCGTTGCCTTCCCTCAATATATCTGTGGATGAGAGTTATCATTCATAACTCTGCGGGTTTCTGAATTGCAGTGTCCCTGAGCTCCATTTTTCAACTGGCTTTTTTGGGAGCTGGCCGCAAAAGTGCGGGATTGCCTCAGGCCCTATTCTGCTTCTGGGCGGCAGGCTTAGCCTGTGGTTAATTCTTCTTCCTGATGGGAAATAGAGTGACCTGTGCCTGTCCCAACACCTAGATCTAGTCTCTCATTGGTTGCCCCTCTTCCCGTTCATCCTCAGGACAAATTGCAACCTGTAGGGAACAGGAGCTTAAAGGTGCTGATTCTCCAAGTAGGGAGATTGCTAGTAAAGTAGCTGGAAAGGCGAACCCGAGCACAAGGAGATGAGAAATGAGGTGCGTATTAGAAACCTTTCAAAATCACACGGTGTACCATCTTCTGGGTTTCTCATGCATGTTTTCGATGTAGGAAGATGCCCTTGAACCTGGAGATTTGGGACCCATGGGATGGGTACCAGGCAGTATTACTTTAAAGGGTCTGCGTTTGCTCACCCAACCTCACCCAACCTTTCAGCCCCAAGAGTGTCCACCCTTATGTCTCATCCAACTGTGGGTCTAGATATGGTCAATCCAGGTTGCATCACAGCCTCTGAACGAATTTTGTAAGAATTTCTCTCTCTTTCACTGTCTTTGTTTTACGGGTTTTTAAAAGTAATTTATTTTTATAATGGGGTTTAGCTGCTTTTCACGGCTGTGTTTATGCGGCTTTACACCCACTTGACTCACTTCCAGACAGATATCAATGCATAGGTTTTAAGATTCTTAATAGTCACATATATTCTTGTGCGGTGAATAGGGGGTGTTGAGTCCAGTTCACTGAGCAAGGAGTAGGTCTTGTCTATTACATATTGGGTGTATGGAACGGTATCTGAGCGAATTTGAAACCCTTGTTTTATGCCTCACCCCACCTCACCTTTCCCGTTAAGCAGCCATAGTGTGTTTTCTAAACGTGTGACTCTGTTCTGTTTTGTAATTCAGTTCAAGTGTAGCGGTTATTACATTCCCTCTATAAGTGATAGCTTATGATAAGTGCCTTTTTCTGTGTGACTTATTTCACTTAGAATCATCGTACCTAAATCCACTCATCTTGCTTCTACTAGCCTTATGACATTGATTTCATGTCTGAGTGATATTCCATTGTACATAAGGACCACAACTTTTTTATCCATTTTTCTCTTTCCTGGGATATTTAAGGTGTCATGAAGTGGAGGTTCTTGTCAACAGAGCAGCCCTAAACTTTGGGGTGCCTGTGTCTTGCTGATTTTTAGTTTTCCCAATTTATACGCCCATGAGTGGACGTGCCCTATGCTCCCTAAGCTGTGTTTTTTCGATGTTTCAGGACAAACCGTACACTTCTCCAGAGTGGCTGTTGGCAATTTACATCCCGCCCATCAGCGTAGCAAGGCTGCCATTTCTCCATGGCCTGTCCTGCAGTTCTGGTTTTGACACTTTTTGCAGCATGGCACTTTTGACCGAAGGGAAGCGAGACTTCTTTGTAGCACTGATTTGCCTTTCCAGGTTGCTTGGTTGGCCTAAAAGGGCGTATGCGTTTTTTCCTGAATATATTCAGGAAAAAACGCATACGCCCTTTTTGGCCAAGGGCATCATTGTCGACGTTTTGCCACTTTTCATGTGCTTTAAAGGCGATTCGAATCTACCTCCTGAAACCTGTTTCCTGCAATTCTGCCTTGCTTTCAAATCCTCTTCGTTGCCTTCCCTCAATATATCTGTGGATGAGAGTTATCATTTATAGATCTGCGGGTTTCTGAATTGCAGTGTCCCTGAGCTCCATTTTTCAACTGGCTTTTTTGGGAGCTGGCCGCAAAAGCGCAGGATTGTCTCAGGCCCTATTCTGCTTCTGGGCGGCAGGCTGAGCCTGTGGTTAATTCTTCTTCCCGATGGGAAAATAGAGTGAGCTGTGCCTGTCCCAACACCTAGATCTAGTCTCTCATTGGTTGCCCCTCTTCCCGTTCATCCTCAGGACAAATTGCAACCTGTAGGGAACAGGAGCTTAAAGGTGGTGATTCTCCAAGTAGGGAGATTGCTAGTAAAGTAGCTGGAAAGGCGAACCCGAGCACAAGGAGATGAGAAATGAGGTGCGTATTAGAAACCTTTCAAAATCACACGGTGTACCATCTTCTGGGTTTCTCATGCATGTTTTCGATGTAGGAAGATGCCCTTGAACCTGGAGATTTGGGACCCATGGGATGGGTACCAGGCAGTATTACTTTAAAGGGTGTGCGTTTGCTCACCCAACCTCACCCAAACTTTCAGCCCCAAGATTGTCCACCCTTATGTCTCATCCAGCTGTGGGTCTAGATATGGTCAATCCAGGTTGCATCACAGCCTCTGAAAGAATTTTGTAAGAATTTCTCTCTCTTTCACTGTCTTTGTTTTACGGGTTTTTAAAAGTAATTTATTTTTATAATGGGGTTTAGCTGCTTTTCACGGCTGTGTTTATGCGGCTTTACACCCACTTGACTCACTTCTAGACAGATATCAATACATAGGTTTTAAGATTCTTACTAGTCACATATATTCTTGTGCGGTGAATAGGGGGTGTTGAGTCCAGTTCACTGAGCAAGGAGTAGGTCTTGTCTATTACATATTGGGTGTATGGAACGGTATCTGAGCGAATTTGAAACCCTTGTTTTATGCATCACCCCACCTCACCTTTCCCGTTAAGCAGCCATAGTGTGTTTTCTAAACGTGTGACTCTGTTCTGTTTTGTAATTCAGTTCATGTGTAGCGGTTTTTACATTCCCTCTATAAGTGATAGCTTATGATAAGTGTCTTTTTCTGTGTGACTTATTTCACTTAGAATCGTCGTACCTAAATCCACTCATCTTGCTTCTACTAGCCTTATGACATTGATTTCATGTCTGAGTGATATTCCATTGTACATAAGGACCACAACTTCTTTATCCATTTTTCTCTTTCCTGGGATATTTAAGGTGTCATGAAGTGGAGGTTCTTGTCAACAGAGCAGCCCTAAACTTTAGGGTGCCTGTGTCTTGCTGATTTTTAGTTTTCCCAATTTATACGCCCATGAGAGGACGTGCCCTATGCTCCCTAAGCTGTGTTTTTTCGATGTTTCAGGACACACCGTACACTTCTCCAGAGTGGCTGTTGGCAATTTACATCCCGCCCATCAGCGTAGCAAGGCTGCCATTTCTCCATGGCCTGTCCTGCATTTCTGGTTTTGACACTTTTTGCAGCATGGCCCTTTTGACCGATGGGAAGCGAGACTTCTTTGTAGCGCTGATTAGCCTTTCCAGGTTGCTTGGTTGGCCAAACAGGGCGTATGCGTTTTTTCCTGAATATATTCAGGAAAAAACGCATACGCCCTGTTTGGCCAAGGGCATCATTGTCGACGTTTTGCCACTTTTCATGTGCTTTTAAGGCGATTCGAATGTACCTCCTGAAACCTGTTTCCTGCAATTCTGCCTTGCTTTCAAATCCTCTTCGTTGCCTTCCCTCAATATATCTGTGGATGAGAGTTATCATTTATAGCTCTGCGGGTTTGTGAATTGCAGTGTCCCTGAGCTCCATTTTTCAACTGGCTTTTTTGGGAGCTGTCCGCAAAAGCGCGGGATTGCCTCAGGCCCTATTCTGCTTCTGGGCGGCAGGCTGAGCCTGTGGTTAATTCTTCTTCCTGATGGGAAAATAGAGTGACCTGTGCCTGTCCCAACACCTAGATCTAGTCTCTCATTGGTTGCCCCTCTTCCCGTTCATCCTCAGGACAAATTGCAACCTGTAGGGAACAGGAGCTTAAAGTGCTGATTCTCCAAGTAGGGAGATTGCTAGTAAAGTAGCTGGAAAGGCGAACCCGAGCACAAGGAGATGAGAAATGAGGTGCGTATTAGAAACCTTTTAAAATCACACGGTGTACCATCTTCTGGGTTTCTCATGCATGTTTTCGATGTAGGAAGATGCCCTTGAACCTGGAGATTTGGGACCCATGGGATGGGTACCAGGCAGTATTACTTTAAAGGGTCTGCGTTTGCTCACCCAACCTCACAAAATCTTTCAGCCCCAAGAGTGTCCAACCTTATGTCTCATCCAGCTGTGGGTCTAGATATGGTCAATCCAGGTTGCATCACAGCCTCTGAACGAATTTTGTAAGAATTTCTCTCTCTTTCACTGTCTTTGTTTTACGGGTTTTTAAAAGTAATTTATTTTTATAATGGGGTTTAGCTGCTTTTCACGGCTGTGTTTATGCGGCTTTACACCCACTTGACTCACTTCCAGACAGATATCAATACATAGGTTTTAAGATTCTTAATAGTCACATATATTCTTGTGCGGTGAATAGGGGGTGTTGAGTCCAGTTCACTGAGCAAGGAGTAGGTCTTGTCTATTACATATTGGGTATATGGAACGGTATCTGAGCGAATTTGAAACCCTTGTTTTATGCATCACCCCACCTCACCTTTCCCGTTAAGCAGCCATCGTGTGTTTTCTAAACGTGTGACTCTGTTCTGTTTTGTAATTCAGTTCAAGTGTAGCGGTTTTTACATTCCCTCTATAAGTGATAGCTTATGATAAGTGTCTTTTTCTGTGTGACTTATTTCACTTAGGATCATCGTACCTAAATCCACTCATCTTGCTTCTACTAGCCTTATGACATTGATTTCATGTCTGAGTGATATTCCATTGTACATAAGGACCACAACTTCTTTATCCATTTTTCTCTTTCCTGGGATATTTAAGGTGTCATGAAGTGGAGGTTCTTGTCAAAAGAGCAGCCCTAAACTTTGGGGTGCCTGTGTCTTGCTGATTTTTAGTTTTCCCAATTTATACGCCCATGAGTGGACGTGCCCTATGCTCCCTAAGCTGTGTGTTTTCGATGTTTCAGGACACACCATACACTTTTCCAGAGTGGCTGTTGGCAATTTACATCCCGCCCATCAGCGTAGCAAGGCTGCCATTTCTCCATGGCCTGTCCTGCATTTCTGGTTTTGACACTTTTTGCAGCATGGCACTTTAGACCGATGGGAAGCGAGACTTCTTTGTAGCACTGATTTGCCTTTCCAGGTTGCTTGGTTGGCCAAACAGGGCGTATGCGTTTTTTCCTGAATATATTCAGGAAAAAACGCATACGCCCTGTTTGGCCAAGGGCATCATTGTCGACGTTTTGCCGCTTTTCATATGCTTTAAAGGCGATTCGAATCTACCTCCTGAAACCTGTTTCCTGCAATTCTGCCTTGCTTTCAAATCGTCTTCGTTGCCTTCCCTCAATATATCTGTGGATGAGAGTTATCATTTATAGCTCTGCGGGTTTGTGAATTGCAGTGTCCCTGAGCTCCATTTTTCAACTGGATTTTTGGGAGCTGTCCGCAAAAGCTCGGGATTGCCTCAGGCCCTATTCTGCTTCTGGGCGGCAGGCTGAGCCTGTGGTTAATTCTTCTTCCCGATGGGAAAATAGAGTGACCTGTGCCTGTCCCAACACATAGATCTAGTCTCTCATTGGTTGCCCCTCTTCCCGTTCATCCTCAGGACAAATTGCATCCTGTAGGGGACAGGAGCTTAAAGGTGCTGATTCTCCAAGTAGGGAGATTGCTAGTAAAATAGCTGGAAAGGCGAACCCGAGCACAAGGAGATGAGAAATGAGGTGCGTATTAGAAACCTTTCAAAATCACACGGTGTACCATCTTCTGGGTTTCTCATGCATGTTTTCGATGTAGGAAGATGCCCTTGAACCTGGAGATTTGGGACCCATGGGATGGGTACCAGGCAGTATTACTTTAAAGAGTCTGCGTTTGCTCACCCAACCTCACCCAACGTTTCAGCCCCAAGAGTGTCCACCCTTATGTCTCATCCAGCTGTGGGTCTAGATATGGTCAATCCAGGTTGCATCACAGCCTCTGAACGAATTTTGTAAGAATTTCTCTCTGTTTCACTGTCTTTGTTTTACGGGTTTTTAAAAGTAATTTATTTTTATAATGGGGTTTAGCTGCTTTTCACGGCTGTGTTTATGCGGCTTTACACCCACTTGACTCACTTCCAGACAGATATCAATACATAGGTTTTAAGATTCTTACTAGTCACATATATTCTTGTGCGGTGAATAGGGGGTGTTGAATCCAGTTCACTGAGCAAGGAGTAGGTCTTGTATATTACATATTGGGTGTATGGAACGGTATCTGAGCGAATTTGAAACCCTTGTTTTATGCATCACCCCACCTCACCTTTCCCGTTAAGCAGCCATCGTGTGTTTTCTACACGTGTGACTCTGTTCTGTTTTGTAATTCAGTTCAAGTGTAGCGGTTTTTACATTCCCTCTATAAGTGAGAGCTTATGATAAGTGTCTTTTTCTGTGTGACTTATTTCACTTAGAATCATCGTACCTAAATCCACTCATCTTGCTTCTACTAGCCTTATGACATTGATTTCATGTCTGAGTGATATTCCATTGTACATAAGGACCACAACTTCTTTATCCATTTTTCTCTTTCCTGGTATATTTAAGGTGTCATGAAGTGGAGGTTCTTGACAACAGAGCAGCCCTAAACTTTGGGGTGCCTGTGTCTTGCTGATTTTTAGTTTTCCCAATTTATACGCCCATGAGTGGACGTGCCCTATGCTCCCTAAGCTGTGTTTTTTCGATGTTTCAGGACACACCGTACACTTCTCCAGAGTGGCTGTTGGCAATTTACATTCCGCCCATCAGCGTAGCAAGGCTGCCATTTCTCCATGGCCTGTCCTGCATTTCTGGTTTTGACACTTTTTGCAGCATGGCACTTTTGACCAATGGGGAGCGAGACTTCTTTGTAGCACTGATTTGCCTTTCCAGGTTGCTTGGTTGGCCAAATAGGGCGTATGCGTTTTTTCCTGAATATATTCAGGAAAAAACGCATACGCCCTTTTTGGCCAAGGGCATCATTGTCGACGTTTTGCCGCTTTTCATGTGCTTTAAAGGCGATTCGAATCTACCTCCTGAAATCTGTTTCCTGCAATTCTGCCTTGCTTTCAAATCCTCTTCGTTGCCTTCCCTCAATATATCTGTGGATGAGAGTTATCATTCATAACTCTGCGGGTTTCTGAATTGCAGTGTCCCTGAGCTCCATTTTTCAACTGGCTTTTTTGGGAGCTGGCCGCAAAAGTGCGGGATTGCCTCAGGCCCTATTCTGCTTCTGGGCGGCAGGCTTAGCCTGTGGTTAATTCTTCTTCCTGATGGGAAATAGAGTGACCTGTGCCTGTCCCAACACCTAGATCTAGTCTCTCATTGGTTGCCCCTCTTCCCGTTCATCCTCAGGACAAATTGCAACCTGTAGGGAACAGGAGCTTAAAGGTGCTGATTCTCCAAGTAGGGAGATTGCTAGTAAAGTAGCTGGAAAGGCGAACCCGAGCACAAGGAGATGAGAAATGAGGTGCGTATTAGAAACCTTTCAAAATCACACGGTGTACCATCTTCTGGGTTTCTCATGCATGTTTTCGATGTAGGAAGATGCCCTTGAACCTGGAGATTTGGGACCCATGGGATGGGTACCAGGCAGTATTACTTTAAAGGGTCTGCGTTTGCTCACCCAACCTCACCCAACCTTTCAGCCCCAAGAGTGTCCACCCTTATGTCTCATCCAACTGTGGGTCTAGATATGGTCAATCCAGGTTGCATCACAGCCTCTGAACGAATTTTGTAAGAATTTCTCTCTCTTTCACTGTCTTTGTTTTACGGGTTTTTAAAAGTAATTTATTTTTATAATGGGGTTTAGCTGCTTTTCACGGCTGTGTTTATGCGGCTTTACACCCACTTGACTCACTTCCAGACAGATATCAATGCATAGGTTTTAAGATTCTTAATAGTCACATATATTCTTGTGCGGTGAATAGGGGGTGTTGAGTCCAGTTCACTGAGCAAGGAGTAGGTCTTGTCTATTACATATTGGGTGTATGGAACGGTATCTGAGCGAATTTGAAACCCTTGTTTTATGCCTCACCCCACCTCACCTTTCCCGTTAAGCAGCCATAGTGTGTTTTCTAAACGTGTGACTCTGTTCTGTTTTGTAATTCAGTTCAAGTGTAGCGGTTATTACATTCCCTCTATAAGTGATAGCTTATGATAAGTGCCTTTTTCTGTGTGACTTATTTCACTTAGAATCATCGTACCTAAATCCACTCATCTTGCTTCTACTAGCCTTATGACATTGATTTCATGTCTGAGTGATATTCCATTGTACATAAGGACCACAACTTTTTTATCCATTTTTCTCTTTCCTGGGATATTTAAGGTGTCATGAAGTGGAGGTTCTTGTCAACAGAGCAGCCCTAAACTTTGGGGTGCCTGTGTCTTGCTGATTTTTAGTTTTCCCAATTTATACGCCCATGAGTGGACGTGCCCTATGCTCCCTAAGCTGTGTTTTTTCGATGTTTCAGGACAAACCGTACACTTCTCCAGAGTGGCTGTTGGCAATTTACATCCCGCCCATCAGCGTAGCAAGGCTGCCATTTCTCCATGGCCTGTCCTGCAGTTCTGGTTTTGACACTTTTTGCAGCATGGCACTTTTGACCGAAGGGAAGCGAGACTTCTTTGTAGCACTGATTTGCCTTTCCAGGTTGCTTGGTTGGCCTAAAAGGGCGTATGCGTTTTTTCCTGAATATATTCAGGAAAAAACGCATACGCCCTTTTTGGCCAAGGGCATCATTGTCGACGTTTTGCCACTTTTCATGTGCTTTAAAGGCGATTCGAATCTACCTCCTGAAACCTGTTTCCTGCAATTCTGCCTTGCTTTCAAATCCTCTTCGTTGCCTTCCCTCAATATATCTGTGGATGAGAGTTATCATTTATAGATCTGCGGGTTTCTGAATTGCAGTGTCCCTGAGCTCCATTTTTCAACTGGCTTTTTTGGGAGCTGGCCGCAAAAGCGCAGGATTGTCTCAGGCCCTATTCTGCTTCTGGGCGGCAGGCTGAGCCTGTGGTTAATTCTTCTTCCCGATGGGAAAATAGAGTGAGCTGTGCCTGTCCCAACACCTAGATCTAGTCTCTCATTGGTTGCCCCTCTTCCCGTTCATCCTCAGGACAAATTGCAACCTGTAGGGAACAGGAGCTTAAAGGTGGTGATTCTCCAAGTAGGGAGATTGCTAGTAAAGTAGCTGGAAAGGCGAACCCGAGCACAAGGAGATGAGAAATGAGGTGCGTATTAGAAACCTTTCAAAATCACACGGTGTACCATCTTCTGGGTTTCTCATGCATGTTTTCGATGTAGGAAGATGCCCTTGAACCTGGAGATTTGGGACCCATGGGATGGGTACCAGGCAGTATTACTTTAAAGGGTGTGCGTTTGCTCACCCAACCTCACCCAAACTTTCAGCCCCAAGATTGTCCACCCTTATGTCTCATCCAGCTGTGGGTCTAGATATGGTCAATCCAGGTTGCATCACAGCCTCTGAAAGAATTTTGTAAGAATTTCTCTCTCTTTCACTGTCTTTGTTTTACGGGTTTTTAAAAGTAATTTATTTTTATAATGGGGTTTAGCTGCTTTTCACGGCTGTGTTTATGCGGCTTTACACCCACTTGACTCACTTCTAGACAGATATCAATACATAGGTTTTAAGATTCTTACTAGTCACATATATTCTTGTGCGGTGAATAGGGGGTGTTGAGTCCAGTTCACTGAGCAAGGAGTAGGTCTTGTCTATTACATATTGGGTGTTTGGAACGGTATCTGAGCGAATTTGAAACCGTTGTTTTATGCATCACCCCACCTCACCTTTCCCGTTAAGCAGCCATAGTGTGTTTTCTAAACGTGTGACTCTGTTCTGTTTTGTAATTCAGTTCATGTGTAGCGGTTTTTACATTCCCTCTATAAGTGATAGCTTATGATAAGTGTCTTTTTCTGTGTGACTTATTTCACTTAGAATCGTCGTACCTAAATCCACTCATCTTGCTTCTACTAGCCTTATGACATTGATTTCATGTCTGAGTGATATTCCATTGTACATAAGGACCACAACTTCTTTATCCATTTTTCTCTTTCCTGGGATATTTAAGGTGTCATGAAGTGGAGGTTCTTGTCAACAGAGCAGCCCTAAACTTTAGGGTGCCTGTGTCTTGCTGATTTTTAGTTTTCCCAATTTATACGCCCATGAGAGGACGTGCCCTATGCTCCCTAAGCTGTGTTTTTTCGATGTTTCAGGACACACCGTACACTTCTCCAGAGTGGCTGTTGGCAATTTACATCCCGCCCATCAGCGTAGCAAGGCTGCCATTTCTCCATGGCCTGTCCTGCATTTCTGGTTTTGACACTTTTTGCAGCATGGCCCTTTTGACCGATGGGAAGCGAGACTTCTTTGTAGCGCTGATTAGCCTTTCCAGGTTGCTTGGTTGGCCAAACAGGGCGTATGCGTTTTTTCCTGAATATATTCAGGAAAAAACGCATACGCCCTGTTGGCCAAGGGCATCATTGTCGACGTTTTGCCGCTTTTCATATGCTTTAAAGGCGATTCGAATCTACCTCCTGAAACCTGTTTCCTGCAATTCTGCCTTGCTTTCAAATCGTCTTCGTTGCCTTCCCTCAATATATCTGTGGATGAGAGTTATCATTTATAGCTCTGCGGGTTTGTGAATTGCAGTGTCCCTGAGCTCCATTTTTCAACTGGATTTTTGGGAGCTGTCCGCAAAAGCTCGGGATTGCCTCAGGCCCTATTCTGCTTCTGGGCGGCAGGCTGAGCCTGTGGTTAATTCTTCTTCCCGATGGGAAAATAGAGTGACCTGTGCCTGTCCCAACACATAGATCTAGTCTCTCATTGGTTGCCCCTCTTCCCGTTCATCCTCAGGACAAATTGCATCCTGTAGGGGACAGGAGCTTAAAGGTGCTGATTCTCCAAGTAGGGAGATTGCTAGTAAAATAGCTGGAAAGGCGAACCCGAGCACAAGGAGATGAGAAATGAGGTGCGTATTAGAAAAATTTCAAAATCACACGGTGTACCATCTTCTGGGTTTCTCATGCATGTTTTCGATGTAGGAAGATGCCCTTGAACCTGGAGATTTGGGACCCATGGGATGGGTACCAGGCAGTATTACTTTAAAGAGTCTGCGTTTGCTCACCCAACCTCACCCAACGTTTCAGCCCCAAGAGTGTCCACCCTTATGTCTCATCCAGCTGTGGGTCTAGATATGATCAATCCAGGTTGCATCACAGCCTCTGAAAGAATTTTGTAAGAATTTCTCTCTGTTTCACTGTCTTTGTTTTACGGGTTTTTAAAAGTAATTTATTTTTATAATGGGGTTTAGCTGCTTTTCACGGCTGTGTTTATGCGGCTTTACACCCACTTGACTCACTTCCAGACAGATATCAATACATAGGTTTTAAGATTCTTACTAGTCACATATATTCTTGAGCGGTGAATAGGGGGTGTTGAATCCAGTTCACTGAGCAAGGAGTAGGTCTTGTATATTACATATTGGGTGTATGGAACGGTATCTGAGCGAATTTGAAACCCTTGTTTTATGCATCACCCCACCTCACCTTTCCCGTTAAGCAGCCATCGTGTGTTTTCTACACGTGTGACTCTGTTCTGTTTTGTAATTCAGTTCAAGTGTAGCGGTTTTTACATTCCCTCTATAAGTGAGAGCTTATGATAAGTGTCTTTTTCTGTGTGACTTATTTCACTTAGAATCATCGTACCTAAATCCACTCATCTTGCTTCTACTAGCCTTATGACATTGATTTCATGTCTGAGTGATATTCCATTGTACATAAGGACCACAACTTCTTTATCCATTTTTCTCTTTCCTGGTATATTTAAGGTGTCATGAAGTGGAGGTTCTTGACAACAGAGCAGCCCTAAACTTTGGGGTGCCTGTGTCTTGCTGATTTTTAGTTTTCCCAATTTATACGCCCATGAGTGGACGTGCCCTATGCTCCCTAAGCTGTGTTTTTTCGATGTTTCAGGACACACCGTACACTTCTCCAGAGTGGCTGTTGGCAATTTACATTCCGCCCATCAGCGTAGCAAGGCTGCCATTTCTCCATGGCCTGTCCTGCATTTCTGGTTTTGACACTTTTTGCAGCATGGCACTTTTGACCAATGGGGAGCGAGACTTCTTTGTAGCACTGATTTGCCTTTCCAGGTTGCTTGGTTGGCCAAAAAGGGCGTATGCGTTTTTTCCTGAATATATTCAGGAAAAAACGCATACGCCCTTTTTGGCCAAGGGCATCATTGTCGACGTTTTGCCGCTTTTCATGTGCTTTAAAGGCGATTCGAATCTACCTCCTGAAATCTGTTTCCTGCAATTCTGCCTTGCTTTCAAATCCTCTTCGTTGCCTTCCCTCAATATATCTGTGGATGAGAGTTATCATTCATAACTCTGCGGGTTTCTGAATTGCAGTGTCCCTGAGCTCCATTTTTCAACTGGCTTTTTTGGGAGCTGGCCGCAAAAGTGCGGGATTGCCTCAGGCCCTATTCTGCTTCTGGGCGGCAGGCTTAGCCTGTGGTTAATTCTTCTTCCTGATGGGAAATAGAGTGACCTGTGCCTGTCCCAGCACCTAGATCTAGTCTCTCATTGGTTGCCCCTCTTCCCGTTCATCCTCAGGACAAATTGCAACCTGTAGGGAACAGGAGCTTAAAGGTGCTGATTCTCCAAGTAGGGAGATTGCTAGTAAAGTAGCTGGAAAGGCGAACCCGAGCACAAGGAGATGAGAAATGAGGTGCGTATTAGAAACCTTTCAAAATCACACGGTGTACCATCTTCTGGGTTTCTCATGCATGTTTTCGATGTAGGAAGATGCCCTTGAACCTGGAGATTTGGGACCCATGGGATGGGTACCAGGCAGTATTACTTTAAAGGGTCTGCGTTTGCTCACCCAACCTCACCCAACCTTTCAGCCCCAAGAGTGTCCACCCTTATGTCTCATCCAACTGTGGGTCTAGATATGGTCAATCCAGGTTGCATCACAGCCTCTGAAAGAATTTTGTAAGAATTTCTCTCTCTTTCACTGTCTTTGTTTTACGGGTTTTTAAAAGTAATTTATTTTTATAATGGGGTTTAGCTGCTTTTCACGGCTGTGTTTATGCGGCTTTACACCCACTTGACTCACTTCCAGACAGATATCAATGCATAGGTTTTAAGATTCTTACTAGTCACATATATTCTTGTGCGGTGAATAGGGGGTGTTGAGTCCAGTTCACTGAGCAAGGAGTAGGTCTTGTCTATTACATATTGGGTGTATGGAACGGTATCTGAGCGAATTTGAAACCCTTGTTTTATGCCTCACCCCACCTCACCTTTCCCGTTAAGCAGCCATAGTGTGTTTTCTAAACGTGTGACTCTGTTCTGTTTTGTAATTCAGTTCAAGTGTAGCGGTTATTACATTCCCTCTATAAGTGATAGCTTATGATAAGTGCCTTTTTCTGTGTGACTTATTTCACTTAGAATCATCGTACCTAAATCCACTCATCTTGCTTCTACTAGCCTTATGACATTGATTTCATGTCTGAGTGATATTCCATTGTACATAAGGACCACAACTTTTTTATCCATTTTTCTCTTTCCTGGGATATTTAAGGTGTCATGAAGTGGAGGTTCTTGTCAACAGAGCAGCCCTAAACTTTGGGGTGCCTGTGTCTTGCTGATTTTTAGTTTTCCCAATTTATACGCCCATGAGTGGACGTGCCCTATGCTCCCTAAGCTGTGTTTTTTCGATGTTTCAGGACAAACCGTACACTTCTCCAGAGTGGCTGTTGGCAATTTACATCCCGCCCATCAGCGTAGCAAGGCTGCCATTTCTCCATGGCCTGTCCTGCAGTTCTGGTTTTGACACATTTTGCAGCATGGCACTTTTGACCGAAGGGAAGCGAGACTTCTTTGTAGCACTGATTTGCCTTTCCAGGTTGCTTGGTTGGCCTAAAAGGGCGTATGCGTTTTTTCCTGAATATATTCAGGAAAAAACGCATACGCCCTTTTTGGCCAAGGGCATCATTGTCGACGTTTTGCCACTTTTCATGTGCTTTAAAGGCGATTCGAATCTACCTCCTGAAACCTGTTTCCTGCAATTCTGCCTTGCTTTCAAATCCTCTTCGTTGCCTTCCCTCAATATATCTGTGGATGAGAGTTATCATTTATAGATCTGCGGGTTTCTGAATTGCAGTGTCCCTGAGCTCCATTTTTCAACTGGCTTTTTTGGGAGCTGGCCGCAAAAGCGCAGGATTGCCTCAGGCCCTATTCTGCTTCTGGGCGGTAGGCTGAGCCTGTGGTTAATTCTTCTTCCCGATGGGAAAATAGAGTGAGCTGTGCCTGTCCCAACACCTAGATCTAGTCTCTCATTGGTTGCCCCTCTTCCCGTTCATCCTCAGGACAAATTGCAACCTGTAGGGAACAGGAGCTTAAAGGTGCTGATTCTCCAAGTAGGGAGATTGCTAGTAAAGTAGCTGGAAAGGCGAACCCGAGCACAAGGAGATGAGAAATGAGGTGCGTATTAGAAACCTTTCAAAATCACACGGTGTAACATCTTCTGGGTTTCTCATGCATGTTTTCGATGTAGGAAGATGCCCTTGAACCTGGAGATTTGGGACCCATGGGATGGGTACCAGGCAGTATTACTTTAAAGGGTGTGCGTTTGCTCACCCAACCTCACCCAAACTTTCAGCCCCAAGATTGTCCACCCTTATGTCTCATCCAGCTGTGGGTCTAGATATGGTCAATCCAGGTTGCATCACAGCCTCTGAAAGAATTTTGTAAGAATTTCTCTCTCTTTCACTGTCTTTGTTTTACGGGTTTTTAAAAGTAATTTATTTTTATAATGGGGTTTAGCTGCTTTTCACGGCTGTGTTTATGCGGCTTTACACCCACTTGACTCACTTCCAGACAGATATCAATACATAGGTTTTAAGATTCTTACTAGTCACATATATTCTTGTGCGGTGAATAGGGGGTGTTGAGTCCAGTTCACTGAGCAAGGAGTAGGTCTTGTCTATTACATATTGGGTGTATGGAACGGTATCTGAGCGAATTTGAAACCCTTGTTTTATGCATCACCCCACCTCACCTTTCCCGTTAAGCAGCCATAGTGTGTTTTCTAAACGTGTGACTCTGTTCTGTTTTGTAATTCAGTTCAAGTGTAGCGGTTTTTACATTCCCTCTATAAGTGATAGCTTATGATAAGTGTCTTTTTCTGTGTGACTTATTTCACTTAGGATCATCGTACCTAAATCCACTCATCTTGCTTCTACTAGCCTTATGACATTGATTTCATGTCTGAGTGATATTCCATTGTACATAAGGACCACAACTTCTTTATCCATTTTTCTCTTTCCTGGGATATTTAAGGTGTCATGAAGTGGAGGTTCTTGTCAACAGAGCAGCCCTAAACTTTGGGGTGCCTGTGTCTTGCTGATTTTTAGTTTTCCCAATTTATACGCCCATGAGTGGACGTGCCCTATGCTCCCTAAGCTGTGTTTTTTCGATGTTTCAGGACACACCGTACACTTTTCCAGAGTGGCTGTTGGCAATTTACATCCCGCCCATCAGCGTAGCAAGGCTGCCATTTCTCCATGGCCTGTCCTGCATTTCTGGTTTGGACACTTTTTGCAGCATGGCCCTTTTGACCGACGGGAAGCGAGACTTCTTTGTAGCGCTGATTAGCCTTTCCAGGTTGCTTGGTTGGCCAAACAGGGCGTATGCGTTTTTTCCTGAATATATTCAGGAAAAAACGCATACGCCCTGTTTGGCCAAGGGCATCATTGTCGTCGTTTTGCCACTTTTCATATGCTTTAAAGGCGATTCGAATCTACCTCCTGAAACCTGTTTCCTGAAATTCTGCCTTGCTTTCAAATCCTCTTCGTTGCCTTCCCTCAATATATCTGTGGATGAGAGTTATCATTTATAGCTCTGCGGGTTTGTGAATTGCAGTGTCCCTGAGCTCCATTTTTCAACTGGCTTTTTTGGGAGCTGGCCGCAAAAGCGCGGGATTGCCTCAGGCCCTATTCTGATTCTGGGCGGCAGGCTGAGCCTGTGGTTAATTCTTCTTCCTGATGGGAAAATAGAGTGACCTGTGCCTGTCCCAACACATAGATCTAGTCTCTCATTGGTTGCCCCTCTTCCCGTTCATCCTCAGGACAAATTGCATCCTGTAGGGGACAGGAGCTTAAAGGTGCTGATTCTCCAAGTAGGGAGATTGCTAGTAAAGTAGCTGGAAAGGCGAACCCGAGCACAAGGAGATGAGAAATGAGGTGCATATTAGAAACCTTTCAAAATCACACGGTGTACCATCTTCTGGGTTTCTCATGCATGTTTTCCATATAGGAAGATGCCCTTGAACCTGGAGATTTGGGACCCATGGGATGGGTACCAGGCAGTATTACTTTAAAGGGTCTGCGTTTGCTCACCCAACCTCACCCAACCTTTCAGCCCCAAGAGTGTCCACCCTTATGTCTCATCCAGCTGTGGGTCTAGATATGTTCAATCCAGGTTGCATCACAGCCTCTGAACGAATTTTGTAAGAATTTCTCTCTCTTTCACTGTCTTTGTTTTACGGGTTTTTAAAAGTAATTTATTTTTATAATGGGGTTTAGCTGCTTTTCACAGCTGTGTTTATGCGGCTTTACACCCAATTGACTCACTTCCAGACAGATATCAATACATAGGTTTTAAGATTCTTACTAGTCACATATATTCTTGTGCGGTGAATAGGGGGTGTTGAGTCCAGTTCACTGAGCAAGGAGTAGGTCTTGTCTATTACATATTGGGTGTATGGAACGGTATCTGAGCGAATTTGAAACCCTTGTTTTATGCATCACCCCACCTCACCTTTCCCGTTAAGCAGCCATAGTGTGTTTTCTAAACGTGTGACTCTGTTCTGTTTTGTAATTCAGTTCAAGTGTAGCGGTTTTTACATTCCCTCTATAAGTGATAGCTTATGATAAGTGTCTCTTTCTGTGTGACTTATTTCACTTAGGATCATCGTACCTAAATCCACTCATCTTGCTTCTACTAGCCTTATGACATTGATTTCATGTCTGAGTGATATTCCATTGTACATAAGGACCACAACTTCTTTATCCATTTTTCTCTTTCCTGGGATATTTAAGGTGTCATGAAGTGGAGGTTCTTGTCAACAGAGCAGCCCTAAACTTTGGGGTGCCTGTGTCTTGCTGATTTTTAGTTTTCCCAATTTATACGCCCATGAGTGGACGTGCCCTATGCTCCCTAAGCTGTGTTTTTTCGATGTTTCAGGACACACCGTACACTTTTCCAGAGTGGCTGTTGGCAATTTACATCCCGCCCATCAGCGTAGCAAGGCTGCCATTTCTCCATGGCCTGTCCTGCATTTCTGGTTTGGACACTTTTTGCAGCATTGCCCTTTTGACCGACGGGAAGCGAGACTTCTTTGTAGCGCTGATTAGCCTTTCCAGGTTGCTTGGTTGGCCAAACAGGGCGTATGCGTTTTTTCCTGAATATATTCAGGAAAAAACGCATACGCCCTGTTTGGCCAAGGGCATCATTGTCGTCGTTTTGCCACTTTTCATATGCTTTAAAGGCGATTCGAATCTACCTCCTGAAACCTGTTTCCTGAAATTCTGCCTTGCTTTCAAATCCTCTTCGTTGCCTTCCCTCAATATATCTGTGGATGAGAGTTATCATTTATAGCTCTGCGGGTTTGTGAATTGCAGTGTCCCTGAGCTCCATTTTTCAACTGGCTTTTTTGGGAGCTGGCCGCAAAAGCGCGGGATTGCCTCAGGCCCTATTCTGCTTCTGGGCGGCAGGCTGAGCCTGTGGTTAATTCTTCTTCCTGATGGGAAAATAGAGTGACCTGTGCCTGTCCCAACACCTAGATCTAGTCTCTCATTGGTTGCCCCTCTTCCCGTTCATCCTCAGGACAAATTGCATCCTGTAGGGGACAGGAGCTTAAAGGTGCTGATTCTCCAAGTAGGGAGATTGCTAGTAAAGTAGCTGGAAAGGCGAACCCGAGCACAAGGAGATGAGAAATGAGGTGCGTATTAGAAACCTTTCAAAATCACACGGTGTACCATCTTCTGGGTTTCTCATGCATGTTTTCCATATAGGAAGATGCCCTTGAACCTGGAGATTTGGGACCCATGGGATGGGTACCAGGCAGTATTACTTTAAAGGGTCTGCGTTTGCTCACCCAACCTCACCCAACCTTTCAGCCCCAAGAGTGTCCACCCTTATGTCTCATCCAGCTGTGGGTCTAGATATGTTCAATCCAGGTTGCATCACAGCCTCTGAACGAATTTTGTAAGAATTTCTCTCTCTTTCACTGTCTTTGTTTTACGGGTTTTTAAAAGTAATTTATTTTTATAATGGGGTTTAGCTGCTTTTCACAGCTGTGTTTATGCGGCTTTACACCCAATTGACTCACTTCCAGACAGATATCAATACATAGGTTTTAAGATTCTTACTAGTCACATATATTCTTGTGCGGTGAATAGGGGGTGTTGAGTCCAGTTCACTGAGCAAGGAGTAGGTCTTGTCTATTACATATTGGGTGTATGGAACGGTATCTGAGCGAATTTGAAACCCTTGTTTTATGCATCACCCCACCTCACCTTTCCCGTTAAGCAGCCATCGTGTGTTTTCTAAACGTGTGACTCTGTTCTGTTTTGTAATTCAGTTCAAGTGTAGCGGTTTTTACATTCCCTCTATAAGTGATAGCTTATGATAAGTGTCTTTTTCTGTGTGACTTATTTCACTTAGGATCATCGTACCTAAATCCACTCATCTTGCTTCTACTAGCCTTATGACATTGATTTCATGTCTGAGTGATATTCCATTGTACATAAGGACCACAACTTCTTTATCCATTTTTCTCTTTCCTGGGATATTTAAGGTGTCATGAAGTGGAGGTTCTTGTCAAAAGAGCAGCCCTAAACTTTGGGGTGCCTGTGTCTTGCTGATTTTTAGTTTTCCCAATTTATACGCCCATGAGTGGACGTGCCCTATGCTCCCTAAGCTGTGTTTTTTCGATGTTTCAGGACACACCATACACTTTTCCAGAGTGGCTGTTGGCAATTTACATCCAGCCCATCACCGTAGCAAGGCTGCCATTTCTCCATGGCCTGTCCTGCATTTCTGGTTTTGACACATTTTGCAGCATGGCACTTTAGACCGATGGGAAGCGAGACTTCTTTGTAGCACTGATTTGCATTTCCAGGTTGCTTGGTTGGCCAAACAGGGCGTATGCTTTTTTTCCTGAATATATTCAGGAAAAAACGCATACGCCCTGTTTGGCCAAGGGCATCATTGTCGACGTTTTGCCACTTTTCATATGCTTTAAAGGCGATTCGAATCTACCTCCTGAAACCTGTTTCCTGCAATTCTGCCTTGCTTTCAAATCCTCTTTGTTGCCTTCCCTCAATATATCTGTGGATGAGAGTTATCATTCATAACTCTGCGGGTTTGTGAATTGCAGTGACCCTGAGCTCCATTTTTCAACTGGCTTTTTTGGGAGCTGGCCGCAAAAGCGCAGGATTGCCTCAGGCCCTATTCTGCTTCTGGGCGGTAGGCTGAGCCTGTGGTTAATTCTTCTTCCCGATGGGAAAATAGAGTGAGCTGTGCCTGTCCCAACACCTAGATCTAGTCTCTCATTGGTTGCCCCTCTTCCCGTTCATCCTCAGGACAAATTGCAACCTGTAGGGAACAGGAGCTTAAAGGTGCTGATTCTCCAAGTAGGGAGATTGCTAGTAAAGTAGCTGGAAAGGCGAACCCGAGCACAAGGAGATGAGAAATGAGGTGCGTATTAGAAACCTTTCAAAATCACACGGTGTAACATCTTCTGGGTTTCTCATGCATGTTTTCGATGTAGGAAGATGCCCTTGAACCTGGAGATTTGGGACCCATGGGATGGGTACCAGGCAGTATTACTTTAAAGGGTGTGCGTTTGCTCACCCAACCTCACCCAAACTTTCAGCCCCAAGATTGTCCACCCTTATGTCTCATCCAGCTGTGGGTCTAGATATGGTCAATCCAGGTTGCATCACAGCCTCTGAAAGAATTTTGTAAGAATTTCTCTCTCTTTCACTGTCTTTGTTTTACGGGTTTTTAAAAGTAATTTATTTTTATAATGGGGTTTAGCTGCTTTTCACGGCTGTGTTTATGCGGCTTTACACCCACTTGACTCACTTCCAGACAGATATCAATACATAGGTTTTAAGATTCTTACTAGTCACATATATTCTTGTGCGGTGAATAGGGGGTGTTGAGTCCAGTTCACTGAGCAAGGAGTAGGTCTTGTCTATTACATATTGGGTGTATGGAACGGTATCTGAGCGAATTTGAAACCCTTGTTTTATGCATCACCCCACCTCACCTTTCCCGTTAAGCAGCCATAGTGTGTTTTCTAAACGTGTGACTCTGTTCTGTTTTGTAATTCAGTTCAAGTGTAGCGGTTTTTACATTCCCTCTATAAGTGATAGCTTATGATAAGTGTCTTTTTCTGTGTGACTTATTTCACTTAGGATCATCGTACCTAAATCCACTCATCTTGCTTCTACTAGCCTTATGACATTGATTTCATGTCTGAGTGATATTCCATTGTACATAAGGACCACAACTTCTTTATCCATTTTTCTCTTTCCTGGGATATTTAAGGTGTCATGAAGTGGAGGTTCTTGTCAACAGAGCAGCCCTAAACTTTGGGGTGCCTGTGTCTTGCTGATTTTTAGTTTTCCCAATTTATACGCCCATGAGTGGACGTGCCCTATGCTCCCTAAGCTGTGTTTTTTCGATGTTTCAGGACACACCGTACACTTTTCCAGAGTGGCTGTTGGCAATTTACATCCCGCCCATCAGCGTAGCAAGGCTGCCATTTCTCCATGGCCTGTCCTGCATTTCTGGTTTGGACACTTTTTGCAGCATGGCCCTTTTGACCGACGGGAAGCGAGACTTCTTTGTAGCGCTGATTAGCCTTTCCAGGTTGCTTGGTTGGCCAAACAGGGCGTATGCGTTTTTTCCTGAATATATTCAGGAAAAAACGCATACGCCCTGTTTGGCCAAGGGCATCATTGTCGTCGTTTTGCCACTTTTCATATGCTTTAAAGGCGATTCGAATCTACCTCCTGAAACCTGTTTCCTGAAATTCTGCCTTGCTTTCAAATCCTCTTCGTTGCCTTCCCTCAATATATCTGTGGATGAGAGTTATCATTTATAGCTCTGCGGGTTTGTGAATTGCAGTGTCCCTGAGCTCCATTTTTCAACTGGCTTTTTTGGGAGCTGGCCGCAAAAGCGCGGGATTGCCTCAGGCCCTATTCTGATTCTGGGCGGCAGGCTGAGCCTGTGGTTAATTCTTCTTCCTGATGGGAAAATAGAGTGACCTGTGCCTGTCCCAACACATAGATCTAGTCTCTCATTGGTTGCCCCTCTTCCCGTTCATCCTCAGGACAAATTGCATCCTGTAGGGGACAGGAGCTTAAAGGTGCTGATTCTCCAAGTAGGGAGATTGCTAGTAAAGTAGCTGGAAAGGCGAACCCGAGCACAAGGAGATGAGAAATGAGGTGCGTATTAGAAACCTTTCAAAATCACACGGTGTACCATCTTCTGGGTTTCTCATGCATGTTTTCCATATAGGAAGATGCCCTTGAACCTGGAGATTTGGGACCCATGGGATGGGTACCAGGCAGTATTACTTTAAAGGGTCTGCGTTTGCTCACCCAACCTCACCCAACCTTTCAGCCCCAAGAGTGTCCACCCTTATGTCTCATCCAGCTGTGGGTCTAGATATGTTCAATCCAGGTTGCATCACAGCCTCTGAACGAATTTTGTAAGAATTTCTCTCTCTTTCACTGTCTTTGTTTTACGGGTTTTTAAAAGTAATTTATTTTTATAATGGGGTTTAGCTGCTTTTCACAGCTGTGTTTATGCGGCTTTACACCCAATTGACTCACTTCCAGACAGATATCAATACATAGGTTTTAAGATTCTTACTAGTCACATATATTCTTGTGCGGTGAATAGGGGGTGTTGAGTCCAGTTCACTGAGCAAGGAGTAGGTCTTGTCTATTACATATTGGGTGTATGGAACGGTATCTGAGCGAATTTGAAACCCTTGTTTTATGCATCACCCCACCTCACCTTTCCCGTTAAGCAGCCATAGTGTGTTTTCTAAACGTGTGACTCTGTTCTGTTTTGTAATTCAGTTCAAGTGTAGCGGTTTTTACATTCCCTCTATAAGTGATAGCTTATGATAAGTGTCTCTTTCTGTGTGACTTATTTCACTTAGGATCATCGTACCTAAATCCACTCATCTTGCTTCTACTAGCCTTATGACATTGATTTCATGTCTGAGTGATATTCCATTGTACATAAGGACCACAACTTCTTTATCCATTTTTCTCTTTCCTGGGATATTTAAGGTGTCATGAAGTGGAGGTTCTTGTCAACAGAGCAGCCCTAAACTTTGGGGTGCCTGTGTCTTGCTGATTTTTAGTTTTCCCAATTTATACGCCCATGAGTGGACGTGCCCTATGCTCCCTAAGCTGTGTTTTTTCGATGTTTCAGGACACACCGTACACTTTTCCAGAGTGGCTGTTGGCAATTTACATCCCGCCCATCAGCGTAGCAAGGCTGCCATTTCTCCATGGCCTGTCCTGCATTTCTGGTTTGGACACTTTTTGCAGCATTGCCCTTTTGACCGACGGGAAGCGAGACTTCTTTGTAGCGCTGATTAGCCTTTCCAGGTTGCTTGGTTGGCCAAACAGGGCGTATGCGTTTTTTCCTGAATATATTCAGGAAAAAACGCATACGCCCTGTTTGGCCAAGGGCATCATTGTCGTCGTTTTGCCACTTTTCATATGCTTTAAAGGCGATTCGAATCTACCTCCTGAAACCTGTTTCCTGAAATTCTGCCTTGCTTTCAAATCCTCTTCGTTGCCTTCCCTCAATATATCTGTGGATGAGAGTTATCATTTATAGCTCTGCGGGTTTGTGAATTGCAGTGTCCCTGAGCTCCATTTTTCAACTGGCTTTTTTGGGAGCTGGCCGCAAAAGCGCGGGATTGCCTCAGGCCCTATTCTGCTTCTGGGCGGCAGGCTGAGCCTGTGGTTAATTCTTCTTCCTGATGGGAAAATAGAGTGACCTGTGCCTGTCCCAACACCTAGATCTAGTCTCTCATTGGTTGCCCCTCTTCCCGTTCATCCTCAGGACAAATTGCATCCTGTAGGGGACAGGAGCTTAAAGGTGCTGATTCTCCAAGTAGGGAGATTGCTAGTAAAGTAGCTGGAAAGGCGAACCCGAGCACAAGGAGATGAGAAATGAGGTGCATATTAGAAACCTTTCAAAATCACACGGTGTACCATCTTCTGGGTTTCTCATGCATGTTTTCCATATAGGAAGATGCCCTTGAACCTGGAGATTTGGGACCCATGGGATGGGTACCAGGCAGTATTACTTTAAAGGGTCTGCGTTTGCTCACCCAACCTCACCCAACCTTTCAGCCCCAAGAGTGTCCACCCTTATGTCTCATCCAGCTGTGGGTCTAGATATGTTCAATCCAGGTTGCATCACAGCCTCTGAACGAATTTTGTAAGAATTTCTCTCTCTTTCACTGTCTTTGTTTTACGGGTTTTTAAAAGTAATTTATTTTTATAATGGGGTTTAGCTGCTTTTCACAGCTGTGTTTATGCGGCTTTACACCCAATTGACTCACTTCCAGACAGATATCAATACATAGGTTTTAAGATTCTTACTAGTCACATATATTCTTGTGCGGTGAATAGGGGGTGTTGAGTCCAGTTCACTGAGCAAGGAGTAGGTCTTGTCTATTACATATTGGGTGTATGGAACGGTATCTGAGCGAATTTGAAACCCTTGTTTTATGCATCACCCCACCTCACCTTTCCCGTTAAGCAGCCATAGTGTGTTTTCTAAACGTGTGACTCTGTTCTGTTTTGTAATTCAGTTCAAGTGTAGCGGTTTTTACATTCCCTCTATAAGTGATAGCTTATGATAAGTGTCTTTTTCTGTGTGACTTATTTCACTTAGGATCATCGTACCTAAATCCACTCATCTTGCCTCTACTAGCCTTATGACATTGATTTCATGTCTGAGTGATATTCCATTGTACATAAGGACCACAACTTCTTTATCCATTTTTCTCTTTCCTGGGATATTTAAGGTGTCATGAAGTGGAGGTTCTTGTCAACAGAGCAGCCCTAAACTTTGGGGTGCCTGTGTCTTGCTGATTTTTAGTTTTCCCAATTTATACGCCCATGAGTGGACGTGCCCTATGCTCCCTAAGCTGTGTTTTTTCGATGTTTCAGGACACACCGTACACTTTTCCAGAGTGGCTGTTGGCAATTTACATCCCGCCCATCAGCGTAGCAAGGCTGCCATTTCTCCATGGCCTGTCCTGCATTTCTGGTTTGGACACTTTTTGCAGCATGGCCCTTTTGACCGACGGGAAGCGAGACTTCTTTGTAGCGCTGATTAGCCTTTCCAGGTTGCTTGGTTGGCCAAACAGGGCGTATGCGTTTTTTCCTGAATATATTCAGGAAAAAACGCATACGCCCTGTTTGGCCAAGGGAATCATTGTCGTCGTTTTGCCACTTTTCATATGCTTTAAAGGCGATTCGAATCTACCTCCTGAAACCTGTTTCCTGAAATTCTGCCTTGCTTTCAAATCCTCTTCGTTGCCTTCCCTCAATATATCTGTGGATGAGAGTTATCATTTATAGCTCTGCGGGTTTGTGAATTGCAGTGTCCCTGAGCTCCATTTTTCAACTGGCTTTTTTGGGAGCTGGCCGCAAAAGCGCGGGATTGCCTCAGGCCCTATTCTGCTTCTGGGCGGCAGGCTGAGCCTGTGGTTAATTCTTCTTCCTGATGGGAAAATAGAGTGACCTGTGCCTGTCCCAACACCTAGATCTAGTCTCTCATTGGTTGCCCCTCTTCCCGTTCATCCTCAGGACAAATTGCATCCTGTAGGGGACAGGAGCTTAAAGGTGCTGATTCTCCAAGTAGGGAGATTGCTAGTAAAGTAGCTGGAAAGGCGAACCCGAGCACAAGGAGATGAGAAATGAGGTGCGTATTAGAAACCTTTCAAAATCACACGGTGTACCATCTTCTGGGTTTCTCATGCATGTTTTCCATATAGGAAGATGCCCTTGAACCTGGAGATTTGGGACCCATGGGATGGGTACCAGGCAGTATTACTTTAAAGGGTCTGCGTTTGCTCACCCAACCTCACCCAACCTTTCAGCCCCAAGAGTGTCCACCCTTATGTCTCATCCAGCTGTGGGTCTAGATATGTTCAATCCAGGTTGCATCACAGCCTCTGAACGAATTTTGTAAGAATTTCTCTCTCTTTCACTGTCTTTGTTTTACGGGTTTTTAAAAGTAATTTATTTTTATAATGGGGTTTAGCTGCTTTTCACAGCTGTGTTTATGCGGCTTTACACCCAATTGACTCACTTCCAGACAGATATCAATACATAGGTTTTAAGATTCTTACTAGTCACATATATTCTTGTGCGGTGAATAGGGGGTGTTGAGTCCAGTTCACTGAGCAAGGAGTAGGTCTTGTCTATTACATATTGGGTGTATGGAACGGTATCTGAGCGAATTTGAAACCCTTGTTTTATGCATCACCCCACCTCACCTTTCCCGTTAAGCAGCCATAGTGTGTTTTCTAAACGTGTGACTCTGTTCTGTTTTGTAATTCAGTTCAAGTGTAGCGGTTTTTACATTCCCTCTATAAGTGATAGCTTATGATAAGTGTCTTTTTCTGTGTGACTTATTTCACTTAGGATCATCGTACCTAAATCCACTCATCTTGCTTCTACTAGCCTTATGACATTGATTTCATGTCTGAGTGATATTCCATTGTACATAAGGACCACAACTTCTTTATCCATTTTTCTCTTTCCTGGGATATTTAAGGTGTCATGAAGTGGAGGTTCTTGTCAACAGAGCAGCCCTAAACTTTGGGGTGCCTGTGTCTTGCTGATTTTTAGTTTTCCCAATTTATACGCCCATGAGTGGACGTGCCCTATGCTCCCTAAGCTGTGTTTTTTCGATGTTTCAGGACACACCGTACACTTTTCCAGAGTGGCTGTTGGCAATTTACATCCCGCCCATCAGCGTAGCAAGGCTGCCATTTCTCCATGGCCTGTCCTGCATTTCTGGTTTGACACTTTTTGCAGCATGGCCCTTTTGACCGACGGGAAGCGAGACTTCTTTGTAGCGCTGATTAGCCTTTCCAGGTTGCTTGGTTGGCCAAACAGGGCGTATGCGTTTTTTCCTGAATATATTCAGGAAAAAACGCATACGCCCTGTTTGGCCAAGGGCATCATTGTCGTCGTTTTGCCACTTTTCATATGCTTTAAAGGCGATTCGAATCTACCTCCTGAAACCTGTTTCCTGAAATTCTGCCTTGCTTTCAAATCCTCTTCGTTGCCTTCCCTCAATATATCTGTGGATGAGAGTTATCATTTATAGCTCTGCGGGTTTGTGAATTGCAGTGTCCCTGAGCTCCATTTTTCAACTGGCTTTTTTGGGAGCTGGCCGCAAAAGCGCGGGATTGCCTCAGGCCCTATTCTGCTTCTGGGCGGCAGGCTGAGCCTGTGGTTAATTCTTCTTCCTGATGGGAAAATAGAGTGACCTGTGCCTGTCCCAACACCTAGATCTAGTCTCTCATTGGTTGCCCCTCTTCCCGTTCATCCTCAGGACAAATTGCATCCTGTAGGGGACAGGAGCTTAAAGGTGCTGATTCTCCAAGTAGGGAGATTGCTAGTAAAGTAGCTGGAAAGGCGAACCCGAGCACAAGGAGATGAGAAATGAGGTGCGTATTAGAAACCTTTCAAAATCACACGGTGTACCATCTTCTGGGTTTCTCATGCATGTTTTCCATATAGGAAGATGCCCTTGAACCTGGAGATTTGGGACCCATGGGATGGGTACCAGGCAGTATTACTTTAAAGGGTCTGCGTTTGCTCACCCAACCTCACCCAACCTTTCAGCCCCAAGAGTGTCCACCCTTATGTCTCATCCAGCTGTGGGTCTAGATATGTTCAATCCAGGTTGCATCACAGCCTCTGAACGAATTTTGTAAGAATTTCTCTCTCTTTCACTGTCTTTGTTTTACGGGTTTTTAAAAGTAATTTATTTTTATAATGGGGTTTAGCTGCTTTTCACAGCTGTGTTTATGCGGCTTTACACCCAATTGACTCACTTCCAGACAGATATCAATACATAGGTTTTAAGATTCTTACTAGTCACATATATTCTTGTGCGGTGAATAGGGGGTGTTGAGTCCAGTTCACTGAGCAAGGAGTAGGTCTTGTCTATTACATATTGGGTGTATGGAACGGTATCTGAGCGAATTTGAAACCCTTGTTTTATGCATCACCCCACCTCACCTTTCCCGTTAAGCAGCCATAGTGTGTTTTCTAAACGTGTGACTCTGTTCTGTTTTGTAATTCAGTTCAAGTGTAGTGGTTTTTACATTCCCTCTATAAGTGATAGCTTATGATAAGTGTCTTTTTCTGTGTGACTTATTTCACTTAGGATCATCGTACCTAAATCCACTCATCTTGCCTCTACTAGCCTTATGACATTGATTTCATGTCTGAGTGATATTCCATTGTACATAAGGACCACAACTTCTTTATCCATTTTTCTCTTTCCTGGGATATTTAAGGTGTCATGAAGTGGAGGTTCTTGTCAACAGAGCAGCCCTAAACTTTGGGGTGCCTGTGTCTTGCTGATTTTTAGTTTTCCCAATTTATACGCCCATGAGTGGACGTGCCCTATGCTCCCTAAGCTGTGTTTTTTCGATGTTTCAGGACACAGCGTACACTTTTCCAGAGTGGCTGTTGGCAATTTACATCCCGCCCATCAGCGTAGCAAGGCTGCCATTTCTCCATGGCCTGTCCTGCATTTCTGGTTTTGACACTTTTTGCAGCATGGCACTTTTGACCGATGGGAAGCGAGACTTCTTTGTAGCACTGATTTGCCTTTCCAGGTTGCTTGGTTGGCCAAAAAGGGCGTATGCGTTTTTTCCTGAATATATTCAGGAAAAAACGCATACGCCCTTTTTGGCCAAGGGCATCATTGTCGACGTTTTGCCGCTTTTCATGTGCTTTAAAGGCGATTCGAATCTACCTCCTGAAATCTGTTTCCTGCAATTCTGCCTTGCTTTCAAATCCTCTTCGTTGCCTTCCCTCAATATATCTGTGGATGAGAGTTATCATTCATAACTCTGCGGGTTTCTGAATTGCAGTGTCCCTGAGCTCCATTTTTCAACTGGCTTTTTTGGGAGCTGGCCGCAAAAGCGCGGGATTGCCTCAGGCCCTATTCTGCTTCTGGGCGGCAGGCTGAGCCTGTGGTTAATTCTTCTTCCCGATGGGAAAATAGAGTGACCTGTGCCTGTCCCAACACATAGATCTAGTCTCTCATTGGTTGCCCCTCTTCCCGTTCATCCTCAGGACAAATTGCATCCTGTAGGGGACAGGAGCTTAAAGGTGCTGATTCTCCAAGTAGGGAGATTGCTAGTAAAATAGCTGGAAAGGCGAACCCGAGCACAAGGAGATGAGAAATGAGGTGCGTATTAGAAACCTTTCAAAATCACACGGTGTACCATCTTCTGGGTTTCTCATGCATGTTTTCGATGTAGGAAGATGCCCTTGAACCTGGAGATTTGGGACCCATGGGATGGGTACCAGGCAGTATTACTTTAAAGGGTCTGCGTTTGCTCACCCAACCTCACAAAACCTTTCAGCCCCAAGAGTGTCCAACCTTATGTCTCATCCAGCTGTGGGTCTAGATATGGTCAATCCAGGTTGCATCACAGCCTCTGAACGAATTTTGTAAGAATTTCTCTCTCTTTCACTCTCTTTGTTTTACGGGTTTTTAAAAGTAATTTATTTTTATAATGGGGTTTAGCTGCTTTTCACGGCTGTGTTTATGCGGCTTTACACCCACTTGACTCACTTCCAGACAGATATCAATACATAGGTTTTAAGATTCTTACTAGTCACATATATTTTTGTGCGGTGAATAGGGGGTGTTGAGTCCAGTTCACTGAGCAAGGAGTAGGTCTTGTCTATTACATATTGGGTGTATGGAACGGTATCTGAGCGAATTTGAAACCCTTGTTTTATGCATCACCCCACCTCACCTTTCCCGTTAAGCAGCCATCGTGTGTTTTCTAAACGTGTGACTCTGTTCTGTTTTGTAATTCAGTTCAAGTGTAGCGGTTTTTACATTCCCTCTATAAGTGATAGCTTATGATAAGTGTCTTTTTCTGTGTGACTTATTTCACTTAGGATCATCGTACCTAAATCCACTCATCTTGCTTCTACTAGCCTTATGACATTGATTTCATGTCTGAGTGATATTCCATTGTACATAAGGACCACAACTTCTTTATCCATTTTTCTCTTTCCTGGGATATTTAAGGTGTCATGAAGTGGAGGTTCTTGTCAAAAGAGCAGCCCTAAACTTTGGGGTGCCTGTGTCTTGCTGATTTTTAGTTTTCCCAATTTATACGCCCATGAGTGGACGTGCCCTATGCTCCCTAAGCTGTGTTTTTTCGATGTTTCAGGACACACCATACACTTTTCCAGAGTGGCTGTTGGCAATTTACATCCCGCCCATCAGCGTAGCAAGGCTGCCATTTCTCCATGGCCTGTCCTGCATTTCTGGTTTTGACACATTTTGCAGCATGGCAGTTTAGACCGATGGGAAGCGAGACTTCTTTGTAGCACTGATTTGCCTTTCCAGGTTGCTTGGTTGGCCAAACAGGGCGTATGCTTTTTTTCCTGAATATATTCAGGAAAAAACGCATACGCCCTGTTTGGCCAAGGGCATCATTGTCGACGTTTTGCCACTTTTCATATGCTTTAAAGGCGATTCGAATCTACCTCCTGAAACCTGTTTCCTGCAATTCTGCCTTGCTTTCAAATCCTCTTTGTTGCCTTCCCTCAATATATCTGTGGATGAGAGTTATCATTCATAACTCTGCGGGTTTGTGAATTGCAGTGTCCCTGAGCTCCATTTTTCAACTGGCTTTTTTGGGAGCTGGCCGCAAAAGCGCGGGATTGCCTCAGGCCCTATTCTGCTTCTGGGCGGTAGGCTGAGCCTGTGGTTAATTCTTCTTCCCGATGGGAAAATAGAGTGAGCTGTGCCTGTCCCAACACCTAGATCTAGTCTCTCATTGGTTGCCCCTCTTCCCGTTCATCCTCAGGACAAATTGCAACCTGTAGGGAACAGGAGCTTAAAGGTGCTGATTCTCCAAGTAGGGAGATTGCTAGTAAAGTAGCTGGAAAGGCGAACCCGAGCACAAGGAGATGAGAAATGAGGTGCGTATTAGAAACCTTTCAAAATCACACGGTGTAACATCTTCTGGGTTTCTCATGCATGTTTTCGATGTAGGAAGATGCCCTTGAACCTGGAGATTTGGGACCCATGGGATGGGTACCAGGCAGTATTACTTTAAAGGGTGTGCGTTTGCTCACCCAACCTCACCCAAACTTTCAGCCCCAAGATTGTCCACCCTTATGTCTCATCCAGCTGTGGGTCTAGATATGGTCAATCCAGGTTGCATCACAGCCTCTGAAAGAATTTTGTAAGAATTTCTCTCTCTTTCACTGTCTTTGTTTTACGGGTTTTTAAAAGTAATTTATTTTTATATTGGGGTTTAGCTGCTTTTCACGGCTCTGTTTATGCGGCTTTACACCCACTTGACTCACTTCCAGACAGATATCAATACATAGGTTTTAAGATTCTTACTAGTCACATATATTCTTGTGCGTTGAATAGGGGGTGTTGAGTCCAGTTCACTGAGCAAGGAGTAGGTCTTGTCTATTACATATTGGGTGTATGGAACGGTATCTGAGCGAATTTGAAACCCCTGTTTTATGCATCACCCCACCTCACCTTTCCCGTTAAGCAGCCATAGTGTGTTTTCTAAACGTGTGACTCTGTTCTGTTTTGTAATTCAGTTCATGTGTAGCGGTTTTTACATTCCCTCTATAAGTGATAGCTTATGATAAGTGTCTTTTTCTGTGTGACTTATTTCACTTAGAATCGTCGTACCTAAATCCACTCATCTTGTTTCTACTAGCCTTATGACATTGATTTCATGTCTGAGTGATATTCCATTGTACATAAGGACCACAACTTCTTTATCCATTTTTCTCTTTCCTGGGATATTTAAGGTGTCATGAAGTGGAGGTTCTTGTCAACAGAGCAGCCCTAAACTTTAGGGTGCCTGTGTCTTGCTGATTTTTAGTTTTCCCAATTTATACGCCCATGAGAGGACGTGCCCTATGCTCCCTAAGCTGTGTTTTTTCGATGTTTCAGGACACACCGTACACTTCTCCAGAGTGGCTGTTGGCAATTTACATCCCGCCCATCAGCGTAGCAAGGCTGCCATTTCTCCATGGCCTGTCCTGCATTTCTGGTTTTGACACTTTTTGCAGCATGGCCCTTTTGACCGATGGGAAGCGAGACTTCTTTGTAGCGCTGATTAGCCTTTCCAGGTTGCTTGGTTGGCCAAACAGGGCGTATGCGTTTTTTCCTGAATATATTCAGGAAAAAACGCATACGCCCTGTTTGGCCAAGGGCATCATTGTCGACGTTTTGCCACTTTTCATGTGCTTTAAAGGCGATTCGAATGTACCTCCTGAAACCTGTTTCCTGCAATTCTGCCTTGCTTTCAAATCCTCTTCGTTGCCTTCCCTCAATATATCTGTGGATGAGAGTTATCATTTATAGCTCTGCGGGTTTGTGAATTGCAGTGTCCCTGAGCTCCATTTTTCAACTGGCTTTTTTGGGAGCTGTCCGCAAAAGCGCGGGATTGCCTCAGGCCCTATTCTGCTTCTGGGCGGCAGGCTGAGCCTGTGGTTAATTCTTCTTCCTGATGGGAAAATAGAGTGACCTGTGCCTGTCCCAACACCTAGATCTAGTCTCTCATTGGTTGCCCCTCTTCCCGTTCATCCTCAGGACAAATTGCAACCTGTAGGGAACAGGAGCTTAAAGTGCTGATTCTCCAAGTAGGGAGATTTCTAGTAAAGTAGCTGGAAAGGCGAACCCGAGCACAAGGAGATGAGAAATGAGGTGCGTATTAGAAACCTTTTAAAATCACACGGTGTACCATCTTCTGGGTTTCTCATGCATGTTTTCGATGTAGGAAGATGCCCTTGAACCTGGAGATTTGGGACCCATGGGATGGGTACCAGGCAGTATTACTTTAAAGGGTCTGCGTTTGCTCACCCAACCTCACAAAACCTTTCAGCCCCAAGAGTGTCCAACCTTATGTCTCATCCAGCTGTGGGTCTAGATATGGTCAATCCAGGTTGCATCACAGCCTCTGAACGAATTTTGTAAGAATTTCTCTCTCTTTCACTGTCTTTGTTTTACGGGTTTTTAAAAGTAATTTATTTTTATAATGGGGTTTAGCTGCTTTTCACGGCTGTGTTTATGCGGCTTTACACCCACTTGACTCACTTCCAGACAGATATCAATACATAGGTTTTAAGATTCTTACTAGTCACATATATTCTTGTGCGGTGAATAGGGGGTGTTGAGTCCAGTTCACTGAGCAAGGAGTAGGTCTTGTCTATTACATATTGGGTGTATGGAACGGTATCTGAGCGAATTTGAAACCCTTGTTTTATGCATCACCCCTCCTCACCTTTCCCGTTAAGCAGCCATCGTGTGTTTTCTAAACGTGTGACTCTGTTCTGTTTTGTAATTCAGTTCAAGTGTAGCGGTTTTTACATTCCCTCTATAAGTGATAGCTTATGATAAGTGTCTTTTTCTGTGTGACTTATTTCACTTAGGATCATCGTACCTAAATCCACTCATCTTGCTTCTACTAGCCTTATGACATTGATTTCATGTCTGAGTGATATTCCATTGTACATAAGGACCACAACTTCTTTATCCATTTTTCTCTTTCCTGGGATATTTAAGGTGTCATGAAGTGGAGGTTCTTGTCAAAAGAGCAGCCCTAAACTTTGGGGTGCCTGTGTCTTGCTGATTTTTGTTTTCCCAATTTATACGCCCATGAGTGGACGTGCCCTATGCTCCCTAAGCTGTGTTTTTTCGATGTTTCAGGACACACCATACACTTTTCCAGAGTGGCTGTTGGCAATTTACATCCCGCCCATCAGCGTAGCAAGGCTGCCATTTCTCCATGGCCTGTCCTGCATTTCTGGTTTTGACACATTTTGCAGCATGGCACTTTAGACCGATGGGAAGCGAGACTTCTTTGTACCACTGATTTGCCTTTCCAGGTTGCTTGGTTGGCCAAAGAGGGCGTATGCTTTTTTTCCTGAATATATTCAGGAAAAAACGCATACGCCCTGTTTGGCCAAGGGCATCATTGTCGACGTTTTGCCACTTTTCATATGCTTTAAAGGCGATTCGAATCTACCTCCTGAAACCTGTTTACTGCAATTCTGCCTTGCTTTCAAATCCTCTTTGTTGCCTTCCCTCAATATATCTGTGGATGAGAGTTATCATACATAACTCTGCGGGTTTGTGAATTGCAGTGTCCCTGAGCTCCATTTTTCAACTGGCTTTTTTGGGAGCTGGCCGCAAAAGCGCGGGATTGCCTCAGGCCCTATTCTGCTTCTGGGCGGTAGGCTGAGCCTGTGGTTAATTCTTCTTCCCGATGGGAAAATAGAGTGAGCTGTGCCTGTCCCAACACCTAGATCTAGTCTCTCATTGGTTGCCCCTCTTCCCGTTCATCCTCAGGACAAATTGCAACCTGTAGGGAACAGGAGCTTAAAGGTGCTGATTCTCCAAGTAGGGAGATTGCTAGTAAAGTAGCTGGAAAGGCGAACCCGAGCACAAGGAGATGAGAAATGAGGTGCGTATTAGAAACCTTTCAAAATCACACGGTGTAACATCTTCTGGGTTTCTCATGCATGTTTTCGATGTAGGAAGATGCCCTTGAACCTGGAGATTTGGGACCCATGGGATGGGTACCAGGCAGTATTACTTTAAAGGGTGTGCGTTTGCTCACCCAACCTCACCCAAACTTTCAGCCCCAAGATTGTCCACCCTTATGTCTCATCCAGCTGTGGGTCTAGATATGGTCAATCCAGGTTGCATCACAGCCTCTGAAAGAATTTTGTAAGAATTTCTCTCTCTTTCACTGTCTTTGTTTTACGGGTTTTTAAAAGTAATTTATTTTTATAATGGGGTTTAGCTGCTTTTCACGGCTGTGTTTATGCGGCTTTACACCCACTTGACTCACTTCCAGACAGATATCAATACATAGGTTTTAAGATTCTTACTAGTCACATATATTCTTGTGCGGTGAATAGGGGGTGTTGAGTCCAGTTCACTGAGCAAGGAGTAGGTCTTGTCTATTACATATTGGGTGTATGGAACGGTATCTGAGCGAATTTGAAACCCTTGTTTTATGCATCACCCCACCTCACCTTTCCCGTTAAGCAGCCATAGTGTGTTTTCTAAACGTGTGACTCTGTTCTGTTTTGTAATTCAGTTCAAGTGTAGCGGTTTTTACATTCCCTCTATAAGTGATAGCTTATGATAAGTGTCTTTTTCTGTGTGACTTATTTCACTTAGGATCATCGTACCTAAATCCACTCATCTTGCTTCTACTAGCCTTATGACATTGATTTCATGTCTGAGTGATATTCCATTGTACATAAGGACCACAACTTCTTTATCCATTTTTCTCTTTCCTGGGATATTTAAGGTGTCATGAAGTGGAGGTTCTTGTCAACAGAGCAGCCCTAAACTTTGGGGTGCCTGTGTCTTGCTGATTTTTAGTTTTCCCAATTTATACGCCCATGAGTGGACGTGCCCTATGCTCCCTAAGCTGTGTTTTTTCGATGTTTCAGGAAACACCGTACACTTTTCCAGAGTGGCTGTTGGCAATTTACATCCCGCCCATCAGCGTAGCAAGGCTGCCATTTCTCCATGGCCTGTCCTGCATTTCTGGTTTGGACACTTTTTGCAGCATGGCACTTTTGACCAATGGGAAGCGAGACTTCTTTGTAGCGCTGATTAGCCTTTCCAGGTTGCTTGGTTGGCCAAACAGGGCATATGCGTTTTTTCCTGAATATATTCAGGAAAAAACGCATAAGCCCTGTTTGGCCAAGGGCATCATTGTCGTCGTTTTGCCACTGTTCATATGCTTTAAAGGCGATTCGAATCTACCTCCTGAAACCTGTTTCCTGAAATTCTGCCTTGCTTTCAAATCCTCTTCGTTGCCTTCCCTCAATATATCTGTGGATGAGAGTTATCATTTATAGCTCTGCGGGTTTGTGAATTGCAGTGTCCCTGAGCTCCATTTTTCAAGTGGCTTTTTTGGGAGCTGGCCGCAAAAGCGCGGGATTGCCTCAGGCCCTATTCTGCTTCTGGGCAGCAGGCTGAGCCTGTGGTTAATTCTTCTTCCTGATGGGAAAATAGAGTGACCTGTGCCTGTCCCAACACATAGATCTAGTCTCTCATTGGTTGCCCCTCTTCCCGTTCATCCTCAGGACAAATTGCATCCTGTAGGGGACAGGAGCTTAAAGGTGCTGATTCTCCAAGTAGGGAGATTGCTAGTAAAGTAGCTGGAAAGGCGAACCCGAGCACAAGGAGATGAGAAATGAGGTGCGTATTAGAAACCTTTCAAAATCACACGGTGTACCATCTTCTGGGTTTCTCATGCATGTTTTCCATATAGGAAGATGCCCTTGAACCTGGAGATTTGGGACCCATGGGATGGGTACCAGGCAGTATTACTTTAAAGGGTCTGCGTTTGCTCACCCAACCTCACCCAACCTTTCAGCCCCAAGAGTGTCCACCCTTATGTCTCATCCAGCTGTGGGTCTAGATATGGTTAATCCAGGTTGCATCACAGCCTCTGAACGAATTTTGTAAGAATTTCTCTCTCTTTCACTGTCTTTGTTTTACGGGTTTTTAAAAGTAATTTATTTTTATAATGGGGTTTAGCTGCTTTTCACAGCTGTGTTTATGCGGCTTTACACCCAATTGACTCACTTCCAGACAGATATCAATACATAGGTTTTAAGATTCTTACTAGTCACATATACTTTTGTGCGGTGAATAGGGGGTGTTGAGTCCAGTTCACTGAGCAAGGAGTAGGTCTTGTCTATTACATATTGGGTGTATGGAACGGTATCTGAGCGAATTTGAAACCCTTGTTTTATGCATCACCCCACCTCACCTTTCCCGTTAAGCAGCCATAGTGTGTTTTCTAAACGTGTGACTCTGTTCTGTTTTGTAATTCAGTTCAAGTGTAGCGGTTTTTACATTCCCTCTATAAGTGATAGCTTATGATAAGTGTCTTTTTCTGTGTGACTTATTTCACTTAGAATCGTCGTACCTAAATCCAATCATCTTGCCTCTACTAGCCTTATGACATTGATTTCATGTCTGAGTGATATTCCATTGTACATAAGGACCACAACTTCTTTATCCATTTTTCTCTTTCCTGGGATATTTAAGGTGTCATGAAGTGGAGGTTCTTGTCAACAGAGCAGCCCTAAACTTTGGGGTGCCTGTGTCTTGCTGATTTTTAGTTTTCCCAATTTATACGCCCATGAGTGGACGTGCCCTATGCTCCCTAAGCTGTGTTTTTTCGATGTTTCAGGACACACCGTACACTTTTCCAGAGTGGCTGTTGGCAATTTACATCCCGCCCATCAGCGTAGCAAGGCTGCCATTTCTCCATGGCCTGTCCTGCATTTCTGGTTTTGACACTTTTTGCAGCATGGCACTTTTGACCGATGGGAAGCGAGACTTCTTTGTAGCACTGATTTGCCTTTCCAGGTTGCTTGGTTGGCCAAAAAGGGCGTATGCGTTTTTTCCTGAATATATTCAGGAAAAAACGCATACGCCCTTTTTGGCCAAGGGCATCATTGTCGACGTTTTGCCGCTTTTCATGTGCTTTAAAGGCGATTCGAATCTACCTCCTGAAATCTGTTTCCTGCAATTCTGCCTTGCTTTCAAATCCTCTTCGTTGCCTTCCCTCAATATATCTGTGGATGAGAGTTATCATTCATAACTCTGCGGGTTTCTGAATTGCAGTGTCCCTGAGCTCCATTTTTCAACTGGCTTTTTTGGGAGCTGGCCGCAAAAGCGCGGGATTGCCTCAGGCCCTATTCTGCTTCTGGGCGGCAGGCTTAGCCTGTGGTTAATTCTTCTTCCTGATGGGAAATAGAGTGACCTGTGCCTGTCCCAACACCTAGATCTAGTCTCTCATTGGTTGCCCCTCTTCCCGTTCATCCTCAGGACAAATTGCAACCTGTAGGGAACAGGAGCTTAAAGGTGCTGATTCTCCAAGTAGGGAGATTGCTAGTAAAGTAGCTGGAAAGGCGAACCCGAGCACAAGGAGATGAGAAATGAGGTGCGTATTAGAAACCTTTCAAAATCACACGGTGTACCATCTTCTGGGTTTCTCATGCATGTTTTCGATGTAGGAAGATGCCCTTCAACCTGGAGATTTGGGACCCATGGGATGGGTACCAGGCAGTATTACTTTAAAGGGTCTGCGTTTGCTCACCCAACCTCACCCAACCTTTCAGCCCCAAGAGTGTCCACCCTTATGTCTCATCCAGCTGTGGGTCTAGATATGTCAATCCAGGTTGCATCACAGCCTCTGAACGAATTTTGTAAGAATTTCTCTCTCTTTCACTGTCTTTGTTTTACGGGTTTTTAAAAGTAATTTATTTTTATAATGGGGTTTAGCTGCTTTTCACGGCTGTGTTTATGCGGCTTTACACCCACTTGACTCACTTCCAGACAGATATCAATACATAGGTTTTAAGATTCTTACTAGTCACATATATTCTTGTGCGGTGAATAGGGGGTGTTGAGTTCAGTTCACTGAGCAAGGAGTAGGTCTTGTCTATTACATATTGGGTGTATGGAACGGTATCTGAGCGAATTTGAAACCCTTGTTTTATGCATCACCCCACCTCACCTTTCCCGTTAAGCAGCCATAGTGTGTTTTCTAAACGTGTGACTCTGTTCTGTTTTGTAATTCAGTTCAAGTGTAGCGGTTTTTACATTCCCTCTATAAGTGATAGCTTATGATAAGTGTCTTTTTCTGTGTGACTTATTTCACTTAGGATCATCGTACCTAAATCCACTCATCTTGCCTCTACTAGCCTTATGACATTGATTTCATGTCTGAGTGATATTCCATTGTACATAAGGACCACAACTTCTTTATTCATTTTTCTCTTTCCTGGGATATTTAAGGTGTCATGAAGTGGAGGTTCTTGTCAACAGAGCAGCCCTAAACTTTGGGGTGCCTGTGTCTTGCTGATTTTTAGTTTTCCCAATTTATACGCCCATGAGTGGACGTGCCCTATGCTCCCTAAGCTGTGTTTTTTCGATGTTTCAGGACACACCGTACACTTTTCCAGAGTGGCTGTTGGCAATTTACATCCCGCCCATCAGCGTAGCAAGGCTGCCATTTCTCCATGGCCTGTCCTGTATTTCTGGTTTTGACACTTTTTGCAGCATGGCCCTTTTGACCGATGGGAAGCGAGACTTCTTTGTAGCACTGATTTGCCTTTCCAGGTTGCTTGGTTGGCCAAAAAGGGCGTATGCGTTTTTTCCTGAATATATTCAGGAAAAAACGCATACGCCCTTTTTGGCCAAGGGCATCATTGTCGACGTTTTGCCGCTTTTCATGTGCTTTAAAGGCGATTCGAATCTACCTCCTGAAATCTGTTTCCTGCAATTCTGCCTTGCTTTCAAATCCTCTTCGTTGCCTTCCCTCAATATATCTGTGGATGAGAGTTATAATTCATAACTCTGCGGGTTTCTGAATTGCAGTGTCCCTGAGCTCCATTTTTCAACTGGCTTTTTTGGGAGCTGGCCGCAAAAGCGCGGGATTGCCTCAGGCCCTATTCTGCTTCTGGGCGGCAGGCTTAGCCTGTGGTTAATTCTTCTTCCTGATGGGAAATAGAGTGACCTGTGCCTGTCCCAACACCTAGATCTAGTCTCTCATTGGTTGCCCCTCTTCCCGTTCATCCTCAGGACAAATTGCAACCTGTAGGGAACAGGAGCTTAAAGGTGCTGATTCTCCAAGTAGGGAGATTGCTAGTAAAGTAGCTGGAAAGGCGAACCCGAGCACAAGGAGATGAGAAATGAGGTGCGTATTAGAAACCTTTCAAAATCACACGGTGTACCATCTTCTGGGTTTCTCATGCATGTTTTCGATGTAGGAAGATGCCCTTCAACCTGGAGATTTGGGACCCATGGGATGGGTACCAGGCAGTATTACTTTAAAGGGTCTGCGTTTGCTCACCCAACCTCACCCAACCTTTCAGCCCCAAGAGTGTCCACCCTTATGTCTCATCCAGCTGTGGGTCTAGATATGTCAATCCAGGTTGCATCACAGCCTCTGAACGAATTTTGTAAGAATTTCTCTCTCTTTCACTGTCTTTGTTTTACGGGTTTTTAAAAGTAATTTATTTTTATAATGGGGTTTAGCTGCTTTTCACGGCTGTGTTTATGCGGCTTTACACCCACTTGACTCACTTCCAGACAGATATCAATACATAGGTTTTAAGATTCTTACTAGTCACATATATTCTTGTGCGGTGAATAGGGGGTGTTGAGTTCAGTTCACTGAGCAAGGAGTAGGTCTTGTCTATTACATATTGGGTGTATGGAACGGTATCTGAGCGAATTTGAAACCCTTGTTTTATGCATCACCCCACCTCACCTTTCCCGTTAAGCAGCCATAGTGTGTTTTCTAAACGTGTGACTCTGTTCTGTTTTGTAATTCAGTTCAAGTGTAGCGGTTTTTACATTCCCTCTATAAGTGATAGCTTATGATAAGTGTCTTTTTCTGTGTGACTTATTTCACTTAGGATCATCGTACCTAAATCCACTCATCTTGCCTCTACTAGCCTTATGACATTGATTTCATGTCTGAGTGATATTCCATTGTACATAAGGACCACAACTTCTTTATCCATTTTTCTCTTTCCTGGGATATTTAAGGTGTCATGAAGTGGAGGTTCTTGTCAACAGAGCAGCCCTAAACTTTGGGGTGCCTGTGTCTTGCTGATTTTTAGTTTTCCCAATTTATACGCCCATGAGTGGACGTGCCCTATGCTCCCTAAGCTGTGTTTTTTCGATGTTTCAGGACACACCGTACACTTTTCCAGAGTGGCTGTTGGCAATTTACATCCCGCCCATCAGCGTAGCAAGGCTGCCATTTCTCCATGGCCTGTCCTGTATTTCTGGTTTTGACACTTTTTGCAGCATGGCCCTTTTGACCGATGGGAAGCGAGACTTCTTTGTAGCACTGATTTGCCTTTCCAGGTTGCTTGGTTGGCCAAAAAGGGCGTATGCGTTTTTTCCTGAATATATTCAGGAAAAAACGCATACGCCCTTTTTGGCCAAGGGCATCATTGTCGACGTTTTGCCGCTTTTCATGTGCTTTAAAGGCGATTCGAATCTACCTCCTGAAATCTGTTTCCTGCAATTCTGCCTTGCTTTCAAATCCTCTTCGTTGCCTTCCCTCAATATATCTGTGGATGAGAGTTATCATTCATAACTCTGCGGGTTTCTGAATTGCAGTGTCCCTGAGCTCCATTTTTCAACTGGCTTTTTTGGGAGCTGGCCGCAAAAGCGCGGGATTGCCTCAGGCCCTATTCTGCTTCTGGGCGGCAGGCTTAGCCTGTGGTTAATTCTTCTTCCTGATGGGAAATAGAGTGACCTGTGCCTGTCCCAACACCTAGATCTAGTCTCTCATTGGTTGCCCCTCTTCCCGTTCATCCTCAGGACAAATTGCAACCTGTAGGGAACAGGAGCTTAAAGGTGCTGATTCTCCAAGTAGGGAGATTGCTAGTAAAGTAGCTGGAAAGGCGAACCCGAGCACAAGGAGATGAGAAATGGGGTGCGTATTAGAAACCTTTCAAAATCACACGGTGTACCATCTTCTGGGTTTCTCATGCATGTTTTCGATGTAGGCAGATGCCCTTGAACCTGGAGATTTGGGACCCATGGGATGGGTACCAGGCAGTATTACTTTAAAGGGTCTGCGTTTGCTCACCCAACCTCACCCAACCTTTCAGCCCCAAGAGTGTCCACCCTTATGTCTCATCCAGCTGTGGGTCTAGATATGTCAATCCAGGTTGCATCACAGCCTCTGAACGAATTTTGTAAGAATTTCTCTCTCTTTCACTGTCTTTGTTTTACGGGTTTTTAAAAGTAATTTATTTTTATAATGGGGTTTAGCTGCTTTTCACGGCTGTGTTTATGCGGCTTTACACCCACTTGACTCACTTCCAGACAGATATCAATACATAGGTTTTAAGATTATAACTAGTCACATATATTCTTGTGCGGTGAATAGGGGGTGTTGAGTACAGTTCACTGAGCAAGGAGAAGGTATTGTCTATTACATATTGGGTGTATGGAACGGTATCTGAGCGAATTTGAAACCCTTGTTTTATGCATCACCCCACCTCACCTTTCCCGTTAAGCAGCCACAGTGTGTTTTCTAAATGTGTGACTCTGTTCTGTTTTGTAATTCAGTTCAAGTGTAGCGGTTTTTACATTCCTTCTATAAGTGATAGCTTATGATAAGTGTCTTTTTCTGTGTGACTTATTTCACTTAGGATCATCGTACCTAAATCCACTCATCTTGCTTCTACTAGCCTTATGACATTGATTTCATGTCTGAGTGATATTCCATTGTACATAAGGACCACAACTTCTTTATCCATTTTTCTCTTTCCTGGGATATTTAAGGTGTCATGAAGTGGAGGTTCTTGTCAACAGAGCAGCCCTAAACTTTGGGGTGCCTGTGTCTTGCTGATTTTTAGTTTTCCCAATTTATACGCCCATGAGTGGACGTGCCCTATGCTCCCTAAGCTGTGTTTTTTCGATGTTTCAGGACACAGCGTAAACTTTTCCAGAGTGGCTGTTGGCAATTTACATCCCGCCCATCAGCGTAGCAAGGCTGCCATTTCTCCATGGCCTGTCCTGCATTTCTGGTTTTGACACTTTTTGCAGCATGGCACTTTTGACCGATGGGAAGCGAGACTTCTTTGTAGCACTGATTTGCCTTTCCAGGTTGCTTGGTTGGCCAAAAAGGGCGTATGCGTTTTTTCCTGAATATATTCAGGAAAAAACGCATACGCCCTTTTTGGCCAAGGGCATCATTGTCGACGTTTTGCCTCTTTTCATGTGCTTTAAAGGCGATTCGAATCTACCTCCTGAAATCTGTTTCCTGCAATTCTGCCTTGCTTTCAAATCCTCTTCGTTGCCTTCCCTCAATATATCTGTGGATGAGAGTTATCATTCATAACTCTGCGGGTTTCTGAATTGCAGTGTCCCTGAGCTCCATTTTTCAACTGGCTTTTTTGGGAGCTGGCCGCAAAATCGCGGGATTGCCTCAGGCCCTATTCTGCTTCTGGGCGGCAGGCTTAGCCTGTGGTTAATTCTTCTTCCTGATGGGAAATAGAGTGACCTGTGCCTGTCCCAACACCTAGATCTAGTCTCTCATTGGTTGCCCCTCTTCCCGTTCATCCTCAGGACAAATTGCAACCTGTAGGGAACAGGAGCTTAAAGGTGCTGATTCTCCAAGTAGGGAGGTTGCTAGTAAAGTAGCTGGAAAGGCGAACCCGAGCACAAGGAGATGAGAAATGAGGTGCGTATTAGAAACCTTTCAAAATCACACGGTGTACCATCTTCTGGGTTTCTCATGCATGTTTTCGATGTAGGAAGATGCCCTTGAACCTGGAGATTTGGGACCCATGGGATGGGTACAAGGCAGTATTACTTTAAAGGGTCTGCATTTGCTCACCCAACCTCACCCAACCTTTCAGCCCCTAGAGTGTCCACCCTTATGTCTCATCCAGCTGTGGGTCTAGATATGGTCAATCCAGGTTGCATCACAGCCTCTGAACGAATTTTTTAAGAATTTCTCTCTCTTTCACTGTCTTTGTTTTATGGGTTTTTAAAAGTAATTTATTTTTATAATGGGGTTTAGCTGCTTTTCACGGCTGTGTTTATGCGGCTTTACACCCAATTGACTCACTTCCAGACAGATATCAATACATAGGTTTTAAGATTCTTACTAGTCACATATATTCTTGTGCGGTGAATAGGGGGTGTTGAGTCCAGTTCACTGAGCAAGGAGTAGGTCTTGTCTATTACATATTGGGTGTATGGAACGGTATCTGAGCGAATTTGAAACCCTTGTTTTATGCATCACCCCACCTCACCTTTCCCGTTAAGCAGCCATAGTGTGTTTTCTAAACGTGTGACTCTGTTCTGTTTTGTAATTCAGTTCAAGTGTAGCGGTTTTTACATTCCCTCTATAAGTGATAGCTTATGATAAGTGTCTTTTTCTGTGTGACTTATTTCACTTAGGATCATCGTACCTAAATCCACTCATCTTGCGTCTACTAGCCTTATGACATTGATTTCATGTCTGAGTGATATTCCATTGTACATAAGGACCACAACTTCTTTATCCATTTTTCTCTTTCCTGGGATATTTAAGGTGTCATGAAGTGGAGGTTCTTGTCAACAGAGCAGCCCTAAACTTTGGGGTGCCTGTGTCTTGCTGATTTTTAGTTTTCCCAATTTATACGCCCATGAGTGGACGTGCCCTATGCTCCCTAAGCTGTGTTTTTTCGATGTTTCAGGAAACACCGTACACTTTTCCAGAGTGGCTGTTGGCAATTTACATCCCGCCCATCAGTGTAGCAAGGCTGCCATTTCTCCATGGCCTGTCCTGCATTTCTGGTTTGGACACTTTTTGCAGCATGGCACTTTTGACCGATGGGAAGCGAGACTTCTTTGTAGCGCGGATTAGCCTTTCCAGGTTGCTTGGTTGGCCAAACAGGGCATATGCGTTTTTTCCTGAATATATTCAGGAAAAAATGCATATGCCCTGTTTGGCCAAGGGCATCATTGTCGTCGTTTTGCCACTTTTCATATGCTTTAAAGGCGATTCGAATCTACCTCCTGAAACCTGTTTCCTGCAATTCTGCCTTGCTTTCAAATCCTCTTCGTTGCCTTCCCTCAATATATCTGTGGATGAGAGTTATCATTCATAACTCTGCGGGTTTCTGAATTGCAGTGTCCCTGAGCTCCATTTTTCAACTGGCTTTTTTGGGAGCTGGCCGCAAAAGCGCGGGATTGCCTCAGGCCCTATTCTGCTTCTGGGCGGCAGGCTTAGCCTGTGGTTAATTCTTCTTCCTGATGGGAAATAGAGTGACCTGTGCCTGTCCCAACACCTAGATCTAGTCTCTCATTGGTTGCCCCTCTTCCCGTTCATCCTCAGGACAAATTGCAACCTGTAGGGAAGAGGAGCTTAAAGGTGCTGATTCTCCAAGTAGGGAGATTGCTAGTAAAGTAGCTGGAAAGGCGAACCCGAGCACAAGGAGATGAGAAATGGGGTGCGTATTAGAAACCTTTCAAAATCACACGGTGTACCATCTTCTGGGTTTCTCATGCATGTTTTCGATGTAGGAAGATGCCCTTCAACCTGGAGATTTGGGACCCATGGGATGGGTACCAGGCAGTATTACTTTAAAGGGTCTGCGTTTGCTCACCCAACCTCACCCAACCTTTCAGCCCCAAGAGTGTCCACCCTTATGTCTCATCCAGCTGTGGGTCTAGATATGTCAATCCAGGTTGCATCACAGCCTCTGAACGAATTTTGTAAGAATTTCTCTCTCTTTCACTGTCTTTGTTTTACGGGTTTTTAAAAGTAATTTATTTTTATAATGGGGTTTAGCTGCTTTTCACGGCTGTGTTTATGCGGCTTTACACCCACTTGACTCACTTCCAGACAGATATCAATACATAGGTTTTAAGATTATAACTAGTCACATATATTCTTGTGCGGTGAATAGGGGGTGTTGAGTACAGTTCACTGAGCAAGGAGAAGGTATTGTCTATTACATATTGGGTGTATGGAACGGTATCTGAGCGAATTTGAAACCCTTGTTTTATGCATCACCCCACCTCACCTTTCCCGTTAAGCAGCCACAGTGTGTTTTCTAAATGTGTGACTCTGTTCTGTTTTGTAATTCAGTTCAAGTGTAGCGGTTTTTACATTCCTTCTATAAGTGATAGCTTATGATAAGTGTCTTTTTCTGTGTGACTTATTTCACTTAGGATCATCGTACCTAAATCCACTCATCTTGCTTCTACTAGCCTTATGACATTGATTTCATGTCTGAGTGATATTCCATTGTACATAAGGACCACAACTTCTTTATCCATTTTTCTCTTTCCTGGGATATTTAAGGTGTCATGAAGTGGAGGTTCTTGTCAACAGAGCAGCCCTAAACTTTGGGGTGCCTGTGTCTTGCTGATTTTTAGTTTTCCCAATTTATACGCCCATGAGTGGACGTGCCCTATGCTCCCTAAGCTGTGTTTTTTCGATGTTTCAGGACACAGCGTAAACTTTTCCAGAGTGGCTGTTGGCAATTTACATCCCGCCCATCAGCGTAGCAAGGCTGCCATTTCTCCATGGCCTGTCCTGCATTTCTGGTTTTGACACTTTTTGCAGCATGGCACTTTTGACCGATGGGAAGCGAGACTTCTTTGTAGCACTGATTTGCCTTTCCAGGTTGCTTGGTTGGCCAAAAAGGGCGTATGCGTTTTTTCCTGAATATATTCAGGAAAAAACGCATACGCCCTTTTTGGCCAAGGGCATCATTGTCGACGTTTTGCCTCTTTTCATGTGCTTTAAAGGCGATTCGAATCTACCTCCTGAAATCTGTTTCCTGCAATTCTGCCTTGCTTTCAAATCCTCTTCGTTGCCTTCCCTCAATATATCTGTGGATGAGAGTTATCATTCATAACTCTGCGGGTTTCTGAATTGCAGTGTCCCTGAGCTCCATTTTTCAACTGGCTTTTTTGGGAGCTGGCCGCAAAATCGCGGGATTGCCTCAGGCCCTATTCTGCTTCTGGGCGGCAGGCTTAGCCTGTGGTTAATTCTTCTTCCTGATGGGAAATAGAGTGACCTGTGCCTGTCCCAACACCTAGATCTAGTCTCTCATTGGTTGCCCCTCTTCCCGTTCATCCTCAGGACAAATTGCAACCTGTAGGGAACAGGAGCTTAAAGGTGCTGATTCCCCAAGTAGGGAGGTTGCTAGTAAAGTAGCTGGAAAGGCGAACCCGAGCACAAGGAGATGAGAAATGAGGTGCGTATTAGAAACCTTTCAAAATCACACGGTGTACCATCTTCTGGGTTTCTCATGCATGTTTTCGATGTAGGAAGATGCCCTTGAACCTGGAGATTTGGGACCCATGGGATGGGTACCAGGCAGTATTACTTTAAAGGGTCTGTGTTTGCTCACCCAACCTCACCCAACCTTTCAGCCCCTAGAGTGTCCACCCTTATGTCTCATCCAGCTGTGGGTCTAGATATGGTCAATCCAGGTTGCATCACAGCCTCTGAACGAATTTTTTAAGAATTTCTCTCTCTTTCACTGTCTTTGTTTTATGGGTTTTTAAAAGTAATTTATTTTTATAATGGGGTTTAGCTGCTTTTCACGGCTGTGTTTATGCGGCTTTACACCCAATTGACTCACTTCCAGACAGATATCAATACATAGGTTTTAAGATTCTTACTAGTCACATATATTCTTGTGCGGTGAATAGGGGGTGTTGAGTCCAGTTCACTGAGCAAGGAGTAGGTCTTGTCTATTACATATTGGGTGTATGGAACGGTATCTGAGCGAATTTGAAACCCTTGTTTTATGCATCACCCCACCTCACCTTTCCCGTTAAGCAGCCATAGTGTGTTTTCTAAACGTGTGACTCTGTTCTGTTTTGTAATTCAGTTCAAGTGTAGCGGTTTTTACATTCCCTCTATAAGTGATAGCTTATGATAAGTGTCTTTTTCTGTGTGACTTATTTCACTTAGGATCATCGTACCTAAATCCACTCATCTTGCGTCTACTAGCCTTATGACATTGATTTCATGTCTGAGTGATATTCCATTGTACATAAGGACCACAACTTCTTTATCCATTTTTCTCTTTCCTGGGATATTTAAGGTGTCATGAAGTGGAGGTTCTTGTCAACAGAGCAGCCCTAAACTTTGGGGTGCCTGTGTCTTGCTGATTTTTAGTTTTCCCAATTTATACGCCCATGAGTGGACGTGCCCTATGCTCCCTAAGCTGTGTTTTTTCGATGTTTCAGGAAACACCGTACACTTTTCCAGAGTGGCTGTTGGCAATTTACATCCCGCCCATCAGTGTAGCAAGGCTGCCATTTCTCCATGGCCTGTCCTGCATTTCTGGTTTGGACACTTTTTGCAGCATGGCACTTTTGACCGATGGGAAGCGAGACTTCTTTGTAGCGCGGATTAGCCTTTCCAGGTTGCTTGGTTGGCCAAACAGGGCGTATGCGTTTTTTCCTGAATATATTCAGGAAAAAACGCATACGCCCTGTTTGGCCAAGGGCATCATTGTCGTCGTTTTGCCACTTTTCATATGCTTTAAAGGCGATTCGAATCTACCTCCTGAAACCTGTTTCCTGAAATTCTGCCTTGCTTTCAAATCCTCTTCGTTGCCTTCCCTCAATATATCTGTGGATGAGAGTTATCATTTATAGCTCTGCGGGTTTGTGAATTGCAGTGTCCCTGAGCTCCATTTTTCAACTGGCTTTTTTGGGAGCTGGCCGCAAAAGCGCGGGATTGCCTCAGGCCCTATTCTGCTTCTGGGCAGCAGGCTGAGCCTGTGGTTAATTCTTCTTCCTGATGGGAAAATAGAGTGACCTGTGCCTGTCCCAACACATAGATCTAGTCTCTCATTGGTTGCCCCTCTTCCCGTTCATCCTCAGGACAAATTGCATCCTGTAGGGGACAGGAGCTTAAAGGTGCTGATTCTCTAAGTAGGGAGATTGCTAGTAAAGTAGCTGGAAAGGCGAACCCGAGCACAAGGAGATGAGAAATGAGGTGCGTATTAGAAACCTTTCAAAATCACACGGTGTACCATCTTCTGGGTTTCTCATGCATGTTTTCCATATAGGAAGATGCCCTTGAACCTGGAGATTTGGGACCCATGGGATGGGTACCAGGCAGTATTACTTTAAAGGGTCTGCGTTTGCTCACCCAACCTCACCCAACCTTTCAGCCCCAAGAGTGTCCACCCTTATGTCTCATCCAGCTGTGGGTCTAGATATGGTTAATCCAGGTTGCATCACAGCCTCTGAACGAATTTTGTAAGAATTTCTCTCTCTTTCACTGTCTTTGTTTTACGGGTTTTTAAAAGTAATTTATTTTTATAATGGGGTTTAGCTGCTTTTCACAGCTGTGTTTATGCGGCTTTACACCCAATTGACTCACTTCCAGACAGATATCAATACATAGGTTTTAAGATTCTTACTAGTCACATATACTTTTGTGGGGTGAATAGGGGGTGTTGAGTCCAGTTCACTGAGCAAGGAGTAGGTCTTGTCTATTACATATTGGGTGTATGGAACGGTATCTGAGCGAATTTGAAACCCTTGTTTTATGCATCACCCCACCTCACCTTTCCCGTTAAGCAGCCATAGTGTGTTTTCTAAACGTGTGACTCTGTTCTGTTTTGTAATTCAGTTCAAGTGTAGCGGTTTTTACATTCCCTCTATAAGTGATAGCTTATGATAAGTGTCTTTTTCTGTGTGACTTATTTCACTTAGGATCATCGTACCTAAATCCACTCATCTTGCCTCTACTAGCCTTATGACATTGATTTCATGTCTGAGTGATATTCCATTGTACATAAGGACCACAACTTCTTTATCCATTTTTCTCTTTCCTGGGATATTTAAGGTGTCATGAAGTGGAGGTTCTTGTCAACAGAGCAGCCCTAAACTTTGGGGTGCCTGTGTCTTGCTGATTTTTAGTTTTCCCAATTTATACGCCCATGAGTGGACGTGCCCTATGCTCCCTAAGCTGTGTTTTTTCGATGTTTCAGGACACACCGTACACTTCTCCAGAGTGGCTGTTGGCAATTTACATCCCGCCCATCAGCGTAGCAAGGCTGCCATTTCTCCATGGCCTGTCCTGCATTTCTGGTTTTGACACTTTTTGCAGCATGGCACTTTTGACCGATGGGAAGCGAGACTTCTTTGTAGCACTGATTTGCCTTTCCAGGTTGCTTGGTTGGCCAAAAAGGGCGTATGCGTTTTTTCCTGAATATATTCAGGAAAAAACGCATACGCCCTTTTTGGCCAAGGGCATCATTGTCGACGTTTTGCCGCTTTTCATGTGCTTTAAAGGCGATTCGAATCTACCTCCTGAAATCTGTTTCCTGCAATTCTGCCTTGCTTTCAAATCCTCTTCGTTGCCTTCCCTCAATATATCTGTGGATGAGAGTTATCATTCATAACTCTGCGGGTTTCTGAATTGCAGTGTCCCTGAGCTCCATTTTTCAACTGGCTTTTTTGGGAGCTGGCCGCAAAAGCGCGGGATTGCCTCAGGCCCTATTCTGCTTCTGGGCGGCAGGCTTAGCCTGTGGTTAATTCTTCTTCCTGATGGGAAATAGAGTGACCTGTGCCTGTCCCAACACCTAGATCTAGTCTCTCATTGGTTGCCCCTCTTCCCGTTCATCCTCAGGACAAATTGCAACCTGTAGGGAACAGGAGCTTAAAGGTGCTGATTCTCCAAGTAGGGAGATTGCTAGTAAAGTAGCTGGAAAGGCGAACCCGAGCACAAGGAGATGAGAAATGAGGTGCGTATTAGAAACCTTTCAAAATCACACGGTGTACCATCTTCTGGGTTTCTCATGCATGTTTTCGATGTAGGCAGATGCCCTTGAACCTGGAGATTTGGGACCCATGGGATGGGTACCAGGCAGTATTACTTTAAAGGGTCTGCGTTTGCTCACCCAACTTCACCCAACCTTTCAGCCCCAAGAGTGTCCACCCTTATGTCTCATCCAGCTGTGGGTCTAGATATGTCAATCCAGGTTGCATCACAGCCTCTGAACGAATTTTGTAAGAATTTCTCTCTCTTTCACTGTCTTTGTTTTACGGGTTTTTAAAAGTAATTTATTTTTATAATGGGGTTTAGCTGCTTTTCACGGCTGTGTTTATGCGGCTTTACACCCACTTGACTCACTTCCAGACAGATATCAATACATAGGTTTTAAGATTCTTACTAGTCACATATATTCTTGTGCGGTGAATAGGGGGTGTTGAGTCCAGTTCACTGAGCAAGGAGTAGGTCTTGTCTATTACATATTGGGTGTATGGAACGGTATCTGAGCGAATTTGAAACCCTTGTTTTATGCATCACCCCACCTCACCTTTCCCGCTCAGCAGCCATCGTGTGTTTTCTAAACGTGTGACTCTGTTCTGTTTTGTAATTCAGTTCAAGTGTAGCGGTTTTTACATTCCCTCTATAAGTGATAGCTTATGATAAGTGTCTTTTTCTGTGTGACTTATTTCACTTAGGATCATCGTACCTAAATCCACTCATCTTGCCTCTACTAGCCTTATGACATTGATTTCATGTCTGAGTGATATTCCATTGTACATAAGGACCACAACTTCTTTATCCATTTTTCTCTTTCCTGGGATATTTAAGGTGTCATGAAGTGGAGGTTCTTGTCAACAGAGCAGCCCTAAACATTGGGGTGCCTGTGTCTTGCTGATTTTTAGTTTTCCCAATTTATACGCCCATGAGTGGACGTGCCCTATGCTCCCTAAGCTGTGTTTTTTCGATGTTTCAGGACACACCGTACACTTTTCCAGAGTGGCTGTTGGCAATTTACATCCCGCCCATCAGCGTAGCAAGGCTGCCATTTCTCCATGGCCTGTCCTGTATTTCTGGTTTTGACACTTTTTGCAGCATGGCCCTTTTGACCGATGGGAAGCGAGACTTCTTTGTAGCACTGATTTGCCTTTCCAGGTTGCTTGGTTGGCCAAAAAGGGCGTATGCGTTTTTTCCTGAATATATTCAGGAAAAAACGCATACGCCCTTTTTGGCCAAGGGCATCATTGTCGACGTTTTGCCGCTTTTCATGTGCTTTAAAGGAGATTCGAATCTACCTCCTGAAATCTGTTTCCTGCAATTCTGCCTTGCTTTCAAATCCTCTTCGTTGCCTTCCCTCAATATATCTGTGGATGAGAGTTATCATTCATAACTCTGCGGGTTTCTGAATTGCAGTGTCCCTGAGCTCCATTTTTCAACTGGCTTTTTTGGGAGCTGGCCGCAAAAGCGCGGGATTGCCTCAGGCCCTATTCTGCTTCTGGGCGGCAGGCTTAGCCTGTGGTTAATTCTTCTTCCTGATGGGAAATAGAGTGACCTGTGCCTGTCCCAACACCTAGATCTAGTCTCTCATTGGTTGCCCCTCTTCCCGTTCATCCTCAGGACAAATTGCAACCTGTAGGGAACAGGAGCTTAAAGGTGCTGATTCTCCAAGTAGGGAGATTGCTAGTAAAGTAGCTGGAAAGGCGAACCCGAGCACAAGGAGATGAGAAATGAGGTGCGTATTAGAAACCTTTCAAAATCACACGGTGTACCATCTTCTGGGTTTCTCATGCATGTTTTCGATGTACGCAGATGCCCTTGAACCTGGAGATTTGGGACCCATGGGATGGGTACCAGGCAGTATTACTTTAAAGGGTCTGCGTTTGCTCACCCAACCTCACCCAACCTTTCAGCCCCAAGAGTGTCCACCCTTATGTCTCATCCAGCTGTGGGTCTAGATATGTCAATCCAGGTTGCATCACAGCCTCTGAACGAATTTTGTAAGAATTTCTCTCTCTTTCACTGTCTTTGTTTTACGGGTTTTTAAAAGTAATTTATTTTTATAATGGGGTTTAGCTGCTTTTCACGGCTGTGTTTATGCGGCTTTACACCCAATTGACTCACTTCCAGACAGATATCAATACATAGGTTTTAAGATTCTTACTAGTCACATATATTCTTGTGCGGTGAATAGGGGGTGTTGAGTCCAGTTCACTGAGCAAGGAGTAGGTCTTGTCTATTACATATTGGGTGTATGGAACGGTATCTGAGCGAATTTGAAACCCTTGTTTTATGCATCACCCCACCTCACCTTTCCCGTTAAGCAGCCATAGTGTGTTTTCTAAACGTGTGACTCTGTTCTGTTTTGTAATTCAGTTCAAGTGTAGCGGTTTTTACATTCCCTCTATAAGTGATAGCTTATGATAAGTGTCTTTTTCTGTGTGACTTATTTCACTTAGGATCATCGTACCTAAATCCACTCATCTTGCGTCTACTAGCCTTATGACATTGATTTCATGTCTGAGTGATATTCCATTGTACATAAGGACCACAACTTCTTTATCCATTTTTCTCTTTCCTGGGATATTTAAGGTGTCATGAAGTGGAGGTTCTTGTCAACAGAGCAGCCCTAAACTTTGGGGTGCCTGTGTCTTGCTGATTTTTAGTTTTCCCAATTTATACGCCCATGAGTGGACGTGCCCTATGCTCCCTAAGCTGTGTTTTTTCGATGTTTCAGGAAACACCGTACACTTTTCCAGAGTGGCTGTTGGCAATTTACATCCCGCCCATCAGTGTAGCAAGGCTGCCATTTCTCCATGGCCTGTCCTGCATTTCTGGTTTGGACACTTTTTGCAGCATGGCACTTTTGACCGATGGGAAGCGAGACTTCTTTGTAGCGCGGATTAGCCTTTCCAGGTTGCTTGGTTGGCCAAACAGGGCGTATGCGTTTTTTCCTGAATATATTCAGGAAAAAACGCATACGCCCTGTTTGGCCAAGGGCATCATTGTCGTCGTTTTGCCACTTTTCATATGCTTTAAAGGCGATTCGAATCTACCTCCTGAAACCTGTTTCCTGAAATTCTGCCTTGCTTTCAAATCCTCTTCGTTGCCTTCCCTCAATATATCTGTGGATGAGAGTTATCATTTATAGCTCTGCGGGTTTGTGAATTGCAGTGTCCCTGAGCTCCATTTTTCAACTGGCTTTTTTGGGAGCTGGCCGCAAAAGCGCGGGATTGCCTCAGGCCCTATTCTGCTTCTGGGCAGCAGGCTGAGCCTGTGGTTAATTCTTCTTCCTGATGGGAAAATAGAGTGACCTGTGCCTGTCCCAACACATAGATCTAGTCTCTCATTGGTTGCCCCTCTTCCCGTTCATCCTCAGGACAAATTGCATCCTGTAGGGGACAGGAGCTTAAAGGTGCTGATTCTCTAAGTAGGGAGATTGCTAGTAAAGTAGCTGGAAAGGCGAACCCGAGCACAAGGAGATGAGAAATGAGGTGCGTATTAGAAACCTTTCAAAATCACACGGTGTACCATCTTCTGGGTTTCTCATGCATGTTTTCCATATAGGAAGATGCCCTTGAACCTGGAGATTTGGGACCCATGGGATGGGTACCAGGCAGTATTACTTTAAAGGGTCTGCGTTTGCTCACCCAACCTCACCCAACCTTTCAGCCCCAAGAGTGTCCACCCTTATGTCTCATCCAGCTGTGGGTCTAGATATGGTTAATCCAGGTTGCATCACAGCCTCTGAACGAATTTTGTAAGAATTTCTCTCTCTTTCACTGTCTTTGTTTTACGGGTTTTTAAAAGTAATTTATTTTTATAATGGGGTTTAGCTGCTTTTCACAGCTGTGTTTATGCGGCTTTACACCCAATTGACTCACTTCCAGACAGATATCAATACATAGGTTTTAAGATTCTTACTAGTCACATATACTTTTGTGGGGTGAATAGGGGGTGTTGAGTCCAGTTCACTGAGCAAGGAGTAGGTCTTGTCTATTACATATTGGGTGTATGGAACGGTATCTGAGCGAATTTGAAACCCTTGTTTTATGCATCACCCCACCTCACCTTTCCCGTTAAGCAGCCATAGTGTGTTTTCTAAACGTGTGACTCTGTTCTGTTTTGTAATTCAGTTCAAGTGTAGCGGTTTTTACATTCCCTCTATAAGTGATAGCTTATGATAAGTGTCTTTTTCTGTGTGACTTATTTCACTTAGGATCATCGTACCTAAATCCACTCATCTTGCCTCTACTAGCCTTATGACATTGATTTCATGTCTGAGTGATATTCCATTGTACATAAGGACCACAACTTCTTTATCCATTTTTCTCTTTCCTGGGATATTTAAGGTGTCATGAAGTGGAGGTTCTTGTCAACAGAGCAGCCCTAAACTTTGGGGTGCCTGTGTCTTGCTGATTTTTAGTTTTCCCAATTTATACGCCCATGAGTGGACGTGCCCTATGCTCCCTAAGCTGTGTTTTTTCGATGTTTCAGGACACACCGTACACTTCTCCAGAGTGGCTGTTGGCAATTTACATCCCGCCCATCAGCGTAGCAAGGCTGCCATTTCTCCATGGCCTGTCCTGCATTTCTGGTTTTGACACTTTTTGCAGCATGGCACTTTTGACCGATGGGAAGCGAGACTTCTTTGTAGCACTGATTTGCCTTTCCAGGTTGCTTGGTTGGCCAAAAAGGGCGTATGCGTTTTTTCCTGAATATATTCAGGAAAAAACGCATACGCCCTTTTTGGCCAAGGGCATCATTGTCGACGTTTTGCCGCTTTTCATGTGCTTTAAAGGCGATTCGAATCTACCTCCTGAAATCTGTTTCCTGCAATTCTGCCTTGCTTTCAAATCCTCTTCGTTGCCTTCCCTCAATATATCTGTGGATGAGAGTTATCATTCATAACTCTGCGGGTTTCTGAATTGCAGTGTCCCTGAGCTCCATTTTTCAACTGGCTTTTTTGGGAGCTGGCCGCAAAAGCGCGGGATTGCCTCAGGCCCTATTCTGCTTCTGGGCGGCAGGCTTAGCCTGTGGTTAATTCTTCTTCCTGATGGGAAATAGAGTGACCTGTGCCTGTCCCAACACCTAGATCTAGTCTCTCATTGGTTGCCCCTCTTCCCGTTCATCCTCAGGACAAATTGCAACCTGTAGGGAACAGGAGCTTAAAGGTGCTGATTCTCCAAGTAGGGAGATTGCTAGTAAAGTAGCTGGAAAGGCGAACCCGAGCACAAGGAGATGAGAAATGAGGTGCGTATTAGAAACCTTTCAAAATCACACGGTGTACCATCTTCTGGGTTTCTCATGCATGTTTTCGATGTAGGCAGATGCCCTTGAACCTGGAGATTTGGGACCCATGGGATGGGTACCAGGCAGTATTACTTTAAAGGGTCTGCGTTTGCTCACCCAACTTCACCCAACCTTTCAGCCCCAAGAGTGTCCACCCTTATGTCTCATCCAGCTGTGGGTCTAGATATGTCAATCCAGGTTGCATCACAGCCTCTGAACGAATTTTGTAAGAATTTCTCTCTCTTTCACTGTCTTTGTTTTACGGGTTTTTAAAAGTAATTTATTTTTATAATGGGGTTTAGCTGCTTTTCACGGCTGTGTTTATGCGGCTTTACACCCACTTGACTCACTTCCAGACAGATATCAATACATAGGTTTTAAGATTCTTACTAGTCACATATATTCTTGTGCGGTGAATAGGGGGTGTTGAGTCCAGTTCACTGAGCAAGGAGTAGGTCTTGTCTATTACATATTGGGTGTATGGAACGGTATCTGAGCGAATTTGAAACCCTTGTTTTATGCATCACCCCACCTCACCTTTCCCGCTCAGCAGCCATCGTGTGTTTTCTAAACGTGTGACTCTGTTCTGTTTTGTAATTCAGTTCAAGTGTAGCGGTTTTTACATTCCCTCTATAAGTGATAGCTTATGATAAGTGTCTTTTTCTGTGTGACTTATTTCACTTAGGATCATCGTACCTAAATCCACTCATCTTGCCTCTACTAGCCTTATGACATTGATTTCATGTCTGAGTGATATTCCATTGTACATAAGGACCACAACTTCTTTATCCATTTTTCTCTTTCCTGGGATATTTAAGGTGTCATGAAGTGGAGGTTCTTGTCAACAGAGCAGCCCTAAACATTGGGGTGCCTGTGTCTTGCTGATTTTTAGTTTTCCCAATTTATACGCCCATGAGTGGACGTGCCCTATGCTCCCTAAGCTGTGTTTTTTCGATGTTTCAGGACACACCGTACACTTTTCCAGAGTGGCTGTTGGCAATTTACATCCCGCCCATCAGCGTAGCAAGGCTGCCATTTCTCCATGGCCTGTCCTGTATTTCTGGTTTTGACACTTTTTGCAGCATGGCCCTTTTGACCGATGGGAAGCGAGACTTCTTTGTAGCACTGATTTGCCTTTCCAGGTTGCTTGGTTGGCCAAAAAGGGCGTATGCGTTTTTTCCTGAATATATTCAGGAAAAAACGCATACGCCCTTTTTGGCCAAGGGCATCATTGTCGACGTTTTGCCGCTTTTCATGTGCTTTAAAGGAGATTCGAATCTACCTCCTGAAATCTGTTTCCTGCAATTCTGCCTTGCTTTCAAATCCTCTTCGTTGCCTTCCCTCAATATATCTGTGGATGAGAGTTATCATTCATAACTCTGCGGGTTTCTGAATTGCAGTGTCCCTGAGCTCCATTTTTCAACTGGCTTTTTTGGGAGCTGGCCGCAAAAGCGCGGGATTGCCTCAGGCCCTATTCTGCTTCTGGGCGGCAGGCTTAGCCTGTGGTTAATTCTTCTTCCTGATGGGAAATAGAGTGACCTGTGCCTGTCCCAACACCTAGATCTAGTCTCTCATTGGTTGCCCCTCTTCCCGTTCATCCTCAGGACAAATTGCAACCTGTAGGGAACAGGAGCTTAAAGGTGCTGATTCTCCAAGTAGGGAGATTGCTAGTAAAGTAGCTGGAAAGGCGAACCCGAGCACAAGGAGATGAGAAATGAGGTGCGTATTAGAAACCTTTCAAAATCACACGGTGTACCATCTTCTGGGTTTCTCATGCATGTTTTCGATGTACGCAGATGCCCTTGAACCTGGAGATTTGGGACCCATGGGATGGGTACCAGGCAGTATTACTTTAAAGGGTCTGCGTTTGCTCACCCAACCTCACCCAACCTTTCAGCCCCAAGAGTGTCCACCCTTATGTCTCATCCAGCTGTGGGTCTAGATATGTCAATCCAGGTTGCATCACAGCCTCTGAACGAATTTTGTAAGAATTTCTCTCTCTTTCACTGTCTTTGTTTTACGGGTTTTTAAAAGTAATTTATTTTTATAATGGGGTTTAGCTGCTTTTCACGGCTGTGTTTATGCGGCTTTACACCCACTTGACTCACTTCCAGACAGATATCAATACATAGGTTTTAAGATTATAACTAGTCACATATATTCTTGTGCGGTGAATAGGGGGTGTTGAGTACAGTTCACTGAGCAAGGAGAAGGTATTGTCTATTACATATTGGGTGTATGGAACGGTATCTGAGCGAATTTGAAACCCTTGTTTTATGCATCACCCCACCTCACCTTTCCCGTTAAGCAGCCACAGTGTGTTTTCTAAATGTGTGACTCTGTTCTGTTTTGTAATTCAGTTCAAGTGTAGCGGTTTTTACATTCCTTCTATAAGTGATAGCTTATGATAAGTGTCTTTTTCTGTGTGACTTATTTCACTTAGGATCATCGTACCTAAATCCACTCATCTTGCTTCTACTAGCCTTATGACATTGATTTCATGTCTGAGTGATATTCCATTGTACATAAGGACCACAACTTCTTTATCCATTTTTCTCTTTCCTGGGATATTTAAGGTGTCATGAAGTGGAGGTTCTTGTCAACAGAGCAGCCCTAAACTTTGGGGTGCCTGTGTCTTGCTGATTTTTAGTTTTCCCAATTTATACGCCCATGAGTGGACGTGCCCTATGCTCCCTAAGCTGTGTTTTTTCGATGTTTCAGGACACAGCGTAAACTTTTCCAGAGTGGCTGTTGGCAATTTACATCCCGCCCATCAGCGTAGCAAGGCTGCCATTTCTCCATGGCCTGTCCTGCATTTCTGGTTTTGACACTTTTTGCAGCATGGCACTTTTGACCGATGGGAAGCGAGACTTCTTTGTAGCACTGATTTGCCTTTCCAGGTTGCTTGGTTGGCCAAAAAGGGCGTATGCGTTTTTTCCTGAATATATTCAGGAAAAAACGCATACGCCCTTTTTGGCCAAGGGCATCATTGTCGACGTTTTGCCTCTTTTCATGTGCTTTAAAGGCGATTCGAATCTACCTCCTGAAATCTGTTTCCTGCAATTCTGCCTTGCTTTCAAATCCTCTTCGTTGCCTTCCCTCAATATATCTGTGGATGAGAGTTATCATTCATAACTCTGCGGGTTTCTGAATTGCAGTGTCCCTGAGCTCCATTTTTCAACTGGCTTTTTTGGGAGCTGGCCGCAAAATCGCGGGATTGCCTCAGGCCCTATTCTGCTTCTGGGCGGCAGGCTTAGCCTGTGGTTAATTCTTCTTCCTGATGGGAAATAGAGTGACCTGTGCCTGTCCCAACACCTAGATCTAGTCTCTCATTGGTTGCCCCTCTTCCCGTTCATCCTCAGGACAAATTGCAACCTGTAGGGAACAGGAGCTTAAAGGTGCTGATTCTCCAAGTAGGGAGGTTGCTAGTAAAGTAGCTGGAAAGGCGAACCCGAGCACAAGGAGATGAGAAATGAGGTGCGTATTAGAAACCTTTCAAAATCACACGGTGTACCATCTTCTGGGTTTCTCATGCATGTTTTCGATGTAGGAAGATGCCCTTGAACCTGGAGATTTGGGACCCATGGGATGGGTACAAGGCAGTATTACTTTAAAGGGTCTGCATTTGCTCACCCAACCTCACCCAACCTTTCAGCCCCTAGAGTGTCCACCCTTATGTCTCATCCAGCTGTGGGTCTAGATATGGTCAATCCAGGTTGCATCACAGCCTCTGAACGAATTTTTTAAGAATTTCTCTCTCTTTCACTGTCTTTGTTTTATGGGTTTTTAAAAGTAATTTATTTTTATAATGGGGTTTAGCTGCTTTTCACGGCTGTGTTTATGCGGCTTTACACCCAATTGACTCACTTCCAGACAGATATCAATACATAGGTTTTAAGATTCTTACTAGTCACATATATTCTTGTGCGGTGAATAGGGGGTGTTGAGTCCAGTTCACTGAGCAAGGAGTAGGTCTTGTCTATTACATATTGGGTGTATGGAACGGTATCTGAGCGAATTTGAAACCCTTGTTTTATGCATCACCCCACCTCACCTTTCCCGTTAAGCAGCCATAGTGTGTTTTCTAAACGTGTGACTCTGTTCTGTTTTGTAATTCAGTTCAAGTGTAGCGGTTTTTACATTCCCTCTATAAGTGATAGCTTATGATAAGTGTCTTTTTCTGTGTGACTTATTTCACTTAGGATCATCGTACCTAAATCCACTCATCTTGCGTCTACTAGCCTTATGACATTGATTTCATGTCTGAGTGATATTCCATTGTACATAAGGATCACAACTTCTTTATCCATTTTTCTCTTTCCTGGGATATTTAAGGTGTCATGAAGTGGAGGTTCTTGTCAACAGAGCAGCCCTAAACTTTGGGGTGCCTGTGTCTTGCTGATTTTTAGTTTTCCCAATTTATACGCCCATGAGTGGACGTGCCCTATGCTCCCTAAGCTGTGTTTTTTCGATGTTTCAGGAAACACCGTACACTTTTCCAGAGTGGCTGTTGGCAATTTACATCCCGCCCATCAGTGTAGCAAGGCTGCCATTTCTCCATGGCCTGTCCTGCATTTCTGGTTTGGACACTTTTTGCAGCATGGCACTTTTGACCGATGGGAAGCGAGACTTCTTTGTAGCGCGGATTAGCCTTTCCAGGTTGCTTGGTTGGCCAAACAGGGCATATGCGTTTTTTCCTGAATATATTCAGGAAAAAACGCATACGCCCTGTTTGCCCAAGGGCATCATTGTCGTCGTTTTGCCACTTTTCATATGCTTTAAAGGCGATTCGAATCTACCTCCTGAAACCTGTTTCCTGAAATTCTGCCTTGCTTTCAAATCCTCTTCGTTGCCTTCCCTCAATATATCTGTGGATGAGAGTTATCATTTATAGCTCTGCGGGTTTGTGAATTGCAGTGTCCCTGAGCTCCATTTTTCAACTGGCTTTTTTGGGAGCTGGCCGCAAAAGCGCGGGATTGCCTCAGGCCCTATTCTGCTTCTGGGCAGCAGGCTGAGCCTGTGGTTAATTCTTCTTCCTGATGGGAAAATAGAGTGACCTGTGCCTGTCCCAACACATAGATCTAGTCTCTCATTGGTTGCCCCTCTTCCCGTTCATCCTCAGGACAAATTGCATCCTGTAGGGGACAGGAGCTTAAAGGTGCTGATTCTCTAAGTAGGGAGATTGCTAGTAAAGTAGCTGGAAAGGCGAACCCGAGCACAAGGAGATGAGAAATGAGGTGCGTATTAGAAACCTTTCAAAATCACACGGTGTACCATCTTCTGGGTTTCTCATGCATGTTTTCCATATAGGAAGATGCCCTTGAACCTGGAGATTTGGGACCCATGGGATGGGTACCAGGCAGTATTACTTTAAAGGGTCTGCGTTTGCTCACCCAACCTCACCCAACCTTTCAGCCCCAAGAGTGTCCACCCTTATGTCTCATCCAGCTGTGGGTCTAGATATGGTTAATCCAGGTTGCATCACAGCCTCTGAACGAATTTTGTAAGAATTTCTCTCTCTTTCACTGTCTTTGTTTTACGGGTTTTTAAAAGTAATTTATTTTTATAATGGGGTTTAGCTGCTTTTCACAGCTGTGTTTATGCGGCTTTACACCCAATTGACTCACTTCCAGACAGATATCAATACATAGGTTTTAAGATTCTTACTAGTCACATATACTTTTGTGGGGTGAATAGGGGGTGTTGAGTCCAGTTCACTGAGCAAGGAGTAGGTCTTGTCTATTACATATTGGGTGTATGGAACGGTATCTGAGCGAAATTGAAACCCTTGTTTTATGCATCACCCCACCTCACCTTTCCCGTTAAGCAGCCATAGTGTGTTTTCTAAACGTGTGACTCTGTTCTGTTTTGTAATTCAGTTCAAGTGTAGCGGTTTTTACATTCCCTCTATAAGTGATAGCTTATGATAAGTGTCTTTTTCTGTGTGACTTATTTCACTTAGGATCATCGTACCTAAATCCACTCATCTTGCCTCTACTAGCCTTATGACATTGATTTCATGTCTGAGTGATATTCCATTGTACATAAGGACCACAACTTCTTTATCCATTTTTCTCTTTCCTGGGATATTTAAGGTGTCATGAAGTGGAGGTTCTTGTCAACAGAGCAGCCCTAAACTTTGGGGTGCCTGTGTCTTGCTGATTTTTAGTTTTCCCAATTTATACGCCCATGAGTGGACGTGCCCTATGCTCCCTAAGCTGTGTTTTTTCGATGTTTCAGGACACACCGTACACTTTTCCAGAGTGGCTGTTGGCAATTTACATCCCGCCCATCAGCGTAGCAAGGCTGCCATTTCTCCATGGCCTGTCCTGCATTTCTGGTTTTGACACTTTTTGCAGCATGGCACTTTTGACCGATGGGAAGCGAGACTTCTTTGTAGCACTGATTTGCCTTTCCAGGTTGCTTGGTTGGCCAAAAAGGGCGTATGCGTTTTTTCCTGAATATATTCAGGAAAAAACGCATACGCCCTTTTTGGCCAAGGGCATCATTGTCGACGTTTTGCCGCTTTTCATGTGCTTTAAAGGCGATTCGAATCTACCTCCTGAAATCTGTTTCCTGCAATTCTGCCTTGCTTTCAAATCCTCTTCGTTGCCTTCCCTCAATATATCTGTGGATGAGAGTTATCATTCATAACTCTGCGGGTTTCTGAATTGCAGTGTCCCTGAGCTCCATTTTTCAACTGGCTTTTTTGGGAGCTGGCCGCAAAAGCGCGGGATTGCCTCAGGCCCTATTCTGCTTCTGGGCGGCAGGCTTAGCCTGTGGTTAATTCTTCTTCCTGATGGGAAATAGAGTGACCTGTGCCTGTCCCAACACCTAGATCTAGTCTCTCATTGGTTGCCCCTCTTCCCGTTCATCCTCAGGACAAATTGCAACCTGTAGGGAACAGGAGCTTAAAGGTGCTGATTCTCCAAGTAGGGAGATTGCTAGTAAAGTAGCTGGAAAGGCGAACCCGAGCACAAGGAGATGAGAAATGAGGTGCGTATTAGAAACCTTTCAAAATCACACGGTGTACCATCTTCTGGGTTTCTCATGCATGTTTTCGATGTAGGCAGATGCCCTTGAACCTGGAGATTTGGGACCCATGGGATGGGTACCAGGCAGTATTACTTTAAAGGGTCTGCGTTTGCTCACCCAACTTCACCCAACCTTTCAGCCCCAAGAGTGTCCACCCTTATGTCTCATCCAGCTGTGGGTCTAGATATGTCAATCCAGGTTGCATCACAGCCTCTGAACGAATTTTGTAAGAATTTCTCTCTCTTTCACTGTCTTTGTTTTACGGGTTTTTAAAAGTAATTTATTTTTATAATGGGGTTTAGCTGCTTTTCACGGCTGTGTTTATGCGGCTTTACACCCACTTGACTCACTTCCAGACAGATATCAATACATAGGTTTTAAGATTCTTACTAGTCACATATATTCTTGTGCGGTGAATAGGGGGTGTTGAGTCCAGTTCACTGAGCAAGGAGTAGGTCTTGTCTATTACATATTGGGTGTATGGAACGGTATCTGAGCGAATTTGAAACCCTTGTTTTATGCATCACCCCACCTCACCTTTCCCGCTCAGCAGCCATCGTGTGTTTTCTAAACGTGTGACTCTGTTCTGTTTTGTAATTCAGTTCAAGTGTAGCGGTTTTTACATTCCCTCTATAAGTGATAGCTTATGATAAGTGTCTTTTTCTGTGTGACTTATTTCACTTAGGATCATCGTACCTAAATCCACTCATCTTGCCTCTACTAGCCTTATGACATTGATTTCATGTCTGAGTGATATTCCATTGTACATAAGGACCACAACTTCTTTATCCATTTTTCTCTTTCCTGGGATATTTAAGGTGTCATGAAGTGGAGGTTCTTGTCAACAGAGCAGCCCTAAACATTGGGGTGCCTGTGTCTTGCTGATTTTTAGTTTTCCCAATTTATACGCCCATGAGTGGACGTGCCCTATGCTCCCTAAGCTGTGTTTTTTCGATGTTTCAGGACACACCGTACACTTTTCCAGAGTGGCTGTTGGCAATTTACATCCCGCCCATCAGCGTAGCAAGGCTGCCATTTCTCCATGGCCTGTCCTGTATTTCTGGTTTTGACACTTTTTGCAGCATGGCCCTTTTGACCGATGGGAAGCGAGACTTCTTTGTAGCACTGATTTGCCTTTCCAGGTTGCTTGGTTGGCCAAAAAGGGCGTATGCGTTTTTTCCTGAATATATTCAGGAAAAAACGCATACGCCCTTTTTGGCCAAGGGCATCATTGTCGACGTTTTGCCGCTTTTCATGTGCTTTAAAGGAGATTCGAATCTACCTCCTGAAATCTGTTTCCTGCAATTCTGCCTTGCTTTCAAATCCTCTTCGTTGCCTTCCCTCAATATATCTGTGGATGAGAGTTATCATTCATAACTCTGCGGGTTTCTGAATTGCAGTGTCCCTGAGCTCCATTTTTCAACTGGCTTTTTTGGGAGCTGGCCGCAAAAGCGCGGGATTGCCTCAGGCCCTATTCTGCTTCTGGGCGGCAGGCTTAGCCTGTGGTTAATTCTTCTTCCTGATGGGAAATAGAGTGACCTGTGCCTGTCCCAACACCTAGATCTAGTCTCTCATTGGTTGCCCCTCTTCCCGTTCATCCTCAGGACAAATTGCAACCTGTAGGGAACAGGAGCTTAAAGGTGCTGATTCTCCAAGTAGGGAGATTGCTAGTAAAGTAGCTGGAAAGGCGAACCCGAGCACAAGGAGATGAGAAATGAGGTGCGTATTAGAAACCTTTCAAAATCACACGGTGTACCATCTTCTGGGTTTCTCATGCATGTTTTCGATGTAGGCAGATGCCCTTGAACCTGGAGATTTGGGACCCATGGGATGGGTACCAGGCAGTATTACTTTAAAGGGTCTGCGTTTGCTCACCCAACCTCACCCAACCTTTCAGCCCCAAGAGTGTCCACCCTTATGTCTCATCCAGCTGTGGGTCTAGATATGGTCAATCCAGGTTGCATCACAGCCTCTGAACGAATTTTGTAAGAATTTCTCTCTCTTTCACTGTCTTTGTTTTACGGGTTTTTAAAAGTAATTTATTTTTATAATGGGGTTTAGCTGCTTTTCACGGCTGTGTTTATGCGGCTTTACACCCACTTGACTCACTTCCAGACAGATATCAATACATAGGTTTTAAGATTCTTACTAGTCACATATATTCTTGTGCGGTGAATAGGGGGTGTTGAGTCCAGTTCACTGAGCAAGGAGTAGGTCTTGTCTATTACATATTGGGTGTATGGAACGGTATCTGAGCGAATTTGAAACCCTTGTTTTATGCATCACCCCACCTCACCTTTCCCGCTCAGCAGCCATCGTGTGTTTTCTAAACGTGTGACTCTGTTCTGTTTTGTAATTCAGTTCAAGTGTAGCGGTTTTTACATTCCCTCTATAAGTGATAGCTTATGATAAGTGTCTTTTTCTGTGTGACTTATTTCACTTAGGATCATCGTACCTAAATCCACTCATCTTGCCTCTACTAGCCTTATGACATTGATTTCATGTCTGAGTGATATTCCATTGTACATAAGGACCACAACTTCTTTATCCATTTTTCTCTTTCCTGGGATATTTAAGGTGTCATGAAGTGGAGGTTCTTGTCAACAGAGCAGCCCTAAACATTGGGGTGCCTGTGTCTTGCTGATTTTTAGTTTTCCCAATTTATACGCCCATGAGTGGACGTGCCCTATGCTCCCTAAGCTGTGTTTTTTCGATGTTTCAGGACACACCGTACACTTTTCCAGAGTGGCTGTTGGCAATTTACATCCCGCCCATCAGCGTAGCAAGGCTGCCATTTCTCCATGGCCTGTCCTGTATTTCTGGTTTTGACACTTTTTGCAGCATGGCCCTTTTGACCGATGGGAAGCGAGACTTCTTTGTAGCACTGATTTGCCTTTCCAGGTTGCTTGGTTGGCCAAAAAGGGCGTATGCGTTTTTTCCTGAATATATTCAGGAAAAAACGCATACGCCCTTTTTGGCCAAGGGCATCATTGTCGACGTTTTGCCGCTTTTCATGTGCTTTAAAGGAGATTCGAATCTACCTCCTGAAATCTGTTTCCTGCAATTCTGCCTTGCTTTCAAATCCTCTTCGTTGCCTTCCCTCAATATATCTGTGGATGAGAGTTATCATTCATAACTCTGCGGGTTTCTGAATTGCAGTGTCCCTGAGCTCCATTTTTCAACTGGCTTTTTTGGGAGCTGGCCGCAAAAGCGCGGGATTGCCTCAGGCCCTATTCTGCTTCTGGGCGGCAGGCTTAGCCTGTGGTTAATTCTTCTTCCTGATGGGAAATAGAGTGACCTGTGCCTGTCCCAACACCTAGATCTAGTCTCTCATTGGTTGCCCCTCTTCCCGTTCATCCTCAGGACAAATTGCAACCTGTAGGGAACAGGAGCTTAAAGGTGCTGATTCTCCAAGTAGGGAGATTGCTAGTAAAGTAGCTGGAAAGGCGAACCCGAGCACAAGGAGATGAGAAATGAGGTGCGTATTAGAAACCTTTCAAAATCACACGGTGTACCATCTTCTGGGTTTCTCATGCATGTTTTCGATGTAGGCAGATGCCCTTGAACCTGGAGATTTGGGACCCATGGGATGGGTACCAGGCAGTATTACTTTAAAGGGTCTGCGTTTGCTCACCCAACCTCACCCAACCTTTCAGCCCCAAGAGTGTCCACCCTTATGTCTCATCCAGCTGTGGGTCTAGATATGGTCAATCCAGGTTGCATCACAGCCTCTGAACGAATTTTGTAAGAATTTCTCTCTCTTTCACTGTCTTTGTTTTACGGGTTTTTAAAAGTAATTTATTTTTATAATGGGGTTTAGCTGCTTTTCACGGCTGTGTTTATGCGGCTTTACACCCACTTGACTCACTTCCAGACAGATATCAATACATAGGTTTTAAGATTCTTACTAGTCACATATATTCTTGTGCGGTGAATAGGGGGTGTTGAGTCCAGTTCACTGAGCAAGGAGTAGGTCTTGTCTATTACATATTGGGTGTATGGAACGGTATCTGAGCAAATTTGAAACCCTTGTTTTATGCATCACCCCACCTCACCTTTCCCGTTAAGCAGCCATAGTGTGTTTTCTAAACGTGTGACTCTGTTCTGTTTTGTAATTCAGTTCAAGTGTAGCGGTTTTTACATTCCCTCTATAAGTGATAGCTTATGATAAGTGTCTTTTTCTGTGTGACTTATTTCACTTAGTATCATCGTACCTAAATCCACTCATCTTGCCTCTACTAGCCTTATGACATTGATTTCATGTCTGAGTGATATTCCATTGTACATAAGGACCACAACTTCTTTATCCATTTTTCTCTTTCCTGGGATATTTAAGGTGTCATGAAGTGGAGGTTCTTGTCAACAGAGCAGCCCTAAACTTTGGGGTGCCTGTGTCTTGCTGATTTTTAGTTTTCCCAATTTATACGCCCATGAGTGGACGTGCCCTATGCTCCCTAAGCTGTGTTTTTTCGATGTTTCAGGACACACCATACACTTTTCCAGAGTGGCTGTTGGCAATTTACATCCCGCCCATCAGCGTAGCAAGGCTGCCATTTCTCCATGGCCTGTCCTGCATTTCTGGTTTTGACACTTTTTGCAGCATGGCACTTTTGACCGATGGGAAGCGAGACTTCTTTGTAGCACTGATTTGCCTTTCCAGGTTGCTTGGTTGGCCAAAAAGTGCGTATGCGTTTTTTCCTGAATATATTCAGGAAAAAACGCATACGCCCTTTTTGGCCAAGGGCATCATTGTCGACGTTTTGCCGCTTTTCATGTGCTTTAAAGGCGATTCGAATCTACCTCCTGAAATCTGTTTCCTGCAATTCTGCCTTGCTTTCAAATCCTCTTCGTTGCCTTCCCTCTATATATCTGTGGATGAGAGTTATCATTCATAACTCTGCGGGTTTCTGAATTGCAGTGTCCCTGAGCTCCATTTTTCAACTGGCTTTTTTGGGAGCTGGCCGCAAAAGCGCGGGATTGCCTCAGGCCCTATTCTGCTTCTGGGCGGCAGGCTTAGCCTGTGGTTAATTCTTCTTCCTGATGGGAAATAGAGTGACCTGTGCCTGTCCCAACACCTAGATCTAGTCTCTCATTGGTTGCCCCTCTTCCCGTTCATCCTCAGGACAAATTGCAACCTGTAGGGAACAGGAGCTTAAAGGTGCTGATTCTCCAAGTAGGGAGGTTGCTAGTAAAGTAGCTGGAAAGGCGAACCCGAGCACAAGGAGATGAGAAATGAGGTGCGTATTAGAAACCTTTCAAAATCACACGGTGTACCATCTTCTGGGTTTCTCATGCATGTTTTCGATGTAGGAAGATGCCCTTGAACCTGGAGATTTGGGACCCATGGGATGGGTACAAGGCAGTATTACTTTAAAGGGTCTGCGTTTGCTCACCCAACCTCACCCAACCTTTCAGCCCCAAGAGTGTCCACCCTTATGTCTCATCCAGCTGTGGGTCTAGATATGGTCAATCCAGGTTGCATCACAGCCTCTGAACGAATTTTGTAAGAATTTCTCTCTCTTTCACTGTCTTTGTTTTACGGGTTTTTAAAAGTAATTTATTTTTATAATGGGGTTTAGCTGCTTTTCACGGCTGTGTTTATGCGGCTTTACACCCACTTGACTCACTTCCAGACAGATATCAATACATAGGTTTTAAGATTCTTACTAGTCACATATATTCTTGTGCGGTGAATAGGGGGTGTTGAGTCCAGTTCACTGAGCAAGGAGTAGGTCTTGTCTATTACATATTGGGTGTATGGAACGGTATCTGAGCGAATTTGAAACCCTTGTTTTATGCATCACCCCACCTCACCTTTCCCGTTAAGCAGCCATAGTGTGTTTTCTAAACGTGTGACTCTGTTCTGTTTTGTAATTCAGTTCAAGTGTAGCGGTTTTTACATTCCCTCTATAAGTGATAGCTTATGATAAGTGTCTTTTTCTGTGTGACTTATTTCACTTAGGATCATCGTACCTAAATCCACTCATCTTGCCTCTACTAGCCTTATGACATTGATTTCATGTCTGAGTGATATTCCATTGTACATAAGGACCACAACTTCTTTATCCATTTTTCTCTTTCCTGGGATATTTAAGGTGTCATGAAGTGGAGGTTCTTGTCAACAGAGCAGCCCTAAACTTTGGGGTGCCTGTGTCTTGCTGATTTTTAGTTTTCCCAATTTATACGCCCATGAGTGGACGTGCCCTATGCTCCCTAAGCTGTGTTTTTTCGATGTTTCAGGACACACCGTACACTTTTCCAGAGTGGCTGTTGGCAATTTACATCCCGCCCATCAGCGTAGCAAGGCTGCCATTTCTCCATGGCCTGTCCTGCATTTCTGGTTTGGACACTTTTTGCAGCATGGCACTTTTGACCGATGGGAAGCGAGACTTCTTTGTAGCGCTGATTAGCCTTTCCAGGTTGCTTGGTTGGCCAAACAGGGCGTATGCGTTTTTTCCTGAATATATTCAGGAAAAAACGCATACGCCCTGTTTGGCCAAGGGCATCATTGTCGACGTTTTGCCACTTTTCATATGCTTTAAAGGCGATTCGAATCTACCTCCTGAAACCTGTTTCCTGAAATTCTGCCTTGCTTTCAAATCCTCTTCGTTGCCTTCCCTCAATATATCTGTGGATGAGAGTTATCAGTTATAGCTCTGCGGGTTTGTGAATTGCAGTGTCCCTGAGCTCCATTTTTCAACTGGCTTTTTTGGGAGCTGGCCGCAAAAGCGCGGGATTGCCTCAGGCCCTATTCTGCTTCTGGGCGGCGGGCGGCAGGCTGAGCCTGTGGTTAATTCTTCTTCCTGATGGGAAAATAGAGTGACCTGTGCCTGTCCCAACACATAGATCTAGTCTCTCATTGGTTGCCCCTCTTCCCGTTCATCCTCAGGACAAATTGCATCCTGTAGGGGACAGGAGCTTAAAGGTGCTGATTCTCCAAGTAGGGAGATTGCTAGTAAAGTAGCTGGAAAGGCGAACCCGAGCACAAGGAGATGAGAAATGAGGTGCGTATTAGAAACCTTTCAAAATCACACGGTGTACCATCTTCTGGGTTTCTCATGCATGTTTTCGATGTAGGAAGATGCCCTTCAACCTGGAGGTTTGGGACCCATGGGATGGGTACCAGGCAGTATTACTTTAAAGGGTCTGCGTTTGCTCACCCAACCTCACCCAACCTTTCAGCCCCAAGAGTGTCCACCCTTATGTCTCATCCAGCTGTGGGTCTAGATATGTCAATCCAGGTTGCATCACAGCCTCTGAACGAATTTTGTAAGAATTTCTCTCTCTTTCACTGTCTTTGTTTTACGGGTTTTTAAAAGTAATTTATTTTTATAATGGGGTTTAGCTGCTTTTCACGGCTGTGTTTATGCGGCTTTACACCCACTTGACTCACTTCCAGACAGATATCAATACATAGGTTTTAAGATTCTTACTAGTCACATATATTCTTGTGCGGTGAATAGGGGGTGTTGAGTCCAGTTCACTGAGCAAGGAGTAGGTATTGTCTATTACATATTGGGTGTATGGAACGGTATCTGAGCGAATTTGAAACCCTTGTTTTATGCATCACCCCACCTCACCTTTCCTGTTAAGCAGCCACAGTGTGTTTTCTAAATGTGTGACTCTGTTCTGTTTTGTAATTCAGTTCAAGTGTAGCGGTTTTTACATTCCTTCTATAAGTGATAGCTTATGATAAGTGTCTTTTTCTGTGTGACTTATTTCACTTAGGATCATCGTACCTAAATCCACTCATCTTGCTTCTACTAGCCTTATGACATTGATTTCATGTCTGAGTGATATTCCATTGTACATAAGGACCACAACTTCTTTATCCATTTTTCTCTTTCCTGGGATATTTAAGGTGTCATGAAGTGGAGGTTCTTGTCAACAGAGCAGCCCTAAACTTTGGGGTGCCTGTGTCTTGCTGATTTTTAGTTTTCCCAATTTATACGCCCATGAGAGGACGTGCCCTATGCTCCCTAAGCTGTGTTTTTTCGATGTTTCAGGACACACCATACACTTTTCCAGAGTGGCTGTTGGCAATTTACATCCCGCCCATCAACGTAGCAAGGCTGCCATTTCTCCATGGCCTGTCCTGCATTTCTGGTTTTGACACTTTTTGCAGCATGGCACTTTTGACCGATGGGAAGCGAGACTTCTTTGTAGCACTGATTTGCCTTTCCAGGTTGCTTGGTTGGCCAAAAAGGGCGTATGCGTTTTTTCCTGAATATATTCAGGAAAAAACGCATACGCCCTTTTTGGCCAAGGGCATCATTGTCGACGTTTTGCCTCTTTTCATGTGCTTTAAAGGCGATTCGAATCTACCTCCTGAAATCTGTTTCCTGCAATTCTGCCTTGCTTTCAAATCCTCTTCGTTGCCTTCCCTCAATATATCTGTGGATGAGAGTTATCATTCATAACTCTGCGGGTTTCTGAATTGCAGTGTCCCTGAGCTCCATTTTTCAACTGGCTTTTTTGGGAGCTGGCCGCAAAAGCGCGGGATTGCCTCAGGCCCTATTCTGCTTCTGGGCGGCAGGCTTAGCCTGTGGTTAATTCTTCTTCCTGATGGGAAATAGAGTGACCTGGGCCTGTCCCAACACCTAGATCTAGTCTCTCATTGGTTGCCCCTCTTCCCGTTCATCCTCAGGACAAATTGCAACCTGTAGGGAACAGGAGCTTAAAGGTGCTGATTCTCCAAGTAGGGAGATTGCTAGTAAAGTAGCTGGAAAGGCGAACCCGAGCACAAGGAGATGAGAAATGAGGTGCGTATTAGAAACCTTTCAAAATCACACGGTGTACCATCTTCTGGGTTTCTCATGCATGTTTTCGATGTAGGCAGATGCCCTTGAACCTGGAGATTTGGGACCCATGGGATGGGTACCAGGCAGTATTACTTTAAAGGGTCTGCGTTTGCTCACCCAACCTCACCCAACCTTTCAGCCCCAAGAGTGTCCACCCTTATGTCTCATCCAGCTGTGGGTCTAGATATGTCAATCCAGGTTGCATCACAGCCTCTGAACGAATTGTGTAAGAATTTCTCTTTCACTGTCTTTGTTTTACGGGTTTTTAAAAGTAATTTATTTTTATAATGGGGTTTAGCTGCTTTTCACGGCTGTGTTTATGCGGCTTTACACCCACTTGACTCACTTCCAGACAGATATCAATAAATAGGTTTTAAGATTCTTACTAGTCACATATATTCTTGTGCGGTGAATAGGGGGTGTTGAGTCCAGTTCACTGAGCAAGGAGTAGGTCTTGTCTATTACATATTGGGTGTATGGAACGGTATCTGAGCGAATTTGAAACCCTTGTTTTATGCATCACCCCACCTCACCTTTCCCGCTCAGCAGCCATCATGTGTTTTCTAAACGTGTGACTCTGTTCTGTTTTGTAATTCAGTTCAAGTGTAGCGGTTTTTACATTCCCTCTATAAGTGATAGCTTATGATAAGTGTCTTTTTCTGTGTGACTTATTTCACTTAGGATCATCGTACCTAAATCCACTCATCTTGCCTCTACTAGCCTTATGACATTGATTTCATGTCTGAGTGATATTCCATTGTACATAAGGACCACAACTTCTTTATCCATTTTTCTCTTTCCTGGGATATTTAAGGTGTCATGAAGTGGAGGTTCTTGTCAACAGAGCAGCCCTAAACTTTGGGGTGCCTGTGTCTTGCTGATTTTTAGTTTTCCCAATTTATACGCCCATGAGTGGACGTGCCCTATGCTCCCTAAGCTGTGTTTTTTCGATGTTTCAGGACACACCGTACACTTTTCCAGAGTGGCTGTTGGCAATTTACATCCCGCCCATCAGCGTAGCAAGGCTGCCATTTCTCCATGGCCTGTCCTGCATTTCTGGTTTTGACACTTTTTGCAGCATGGCACTTTTGACCGATGGGAAGCGAGACTTCTTTGTAGCACTGATTTGCCTTTCCAGGTTGCTTGGTTGGCCAAAAAGGGCGTATGCGTTTTTTCCTGAATATATTCAGGAAAAAACGCATACGCCCTTTTTGGCCAAGGGCATCATTGTCGACGTTTTGCCGCTTTTCATGTGCTTTAAAGGCGATTCGAATCTACCTCCTGAAATCTGTTTCCTGCAATTCTGCCTTGCTTTCAAATCCTCTTCGTTGCCTTCCCTCAATATATCTGTGGATGAGAGTTATCATTCATAACTCTGCGGGTTTCTGAATTGCAGTGTCCCTGAGCTCCATTTTTCAACTGGCTTTTTTGGGAGCTGGCCGCAAAAGCGCGGGATTGCCTCAGGCCCTATTCTGCTTCTGGGCGGCAGGCTTAGCCTGTGGTTAATTCTTCTTCCTGATGGGAAATAGAGTGACCTGGGCCTGTCCCAACACCTAGATCTAGTCTCTCATTGGTTGCCCCTCTTCCCGTTCATCCTCAGGACAAATTGCAACCTGTAGGGAACAGGAGCTTAAAGGTGCTGATTCTCCAAGTAGGGAGGTTGCTAGTAAAGTAGCTGGAAAGGCGAACCCGAGCACAAGGAGATGAGAAATGAGGTGCGTATTAGAAACCTTTCAAAATCACACGGTGTACCATCTTCTGGGTTTCTCATGCATGTTTTCAATGTAGGAAGATGCCCTTGAACCTGGAGATTTGGGACCCATGGGATGGGTACCAGGCAGTATTACTTTAAAGGGTCTGCGTTTGCTCACCCAACCTCACCCAACCTTTCAGCCCCAAGAGTGTCCACCCTTATGTCTCATCCAGCTGTGGGTCTATATATGGTCAATCCAGGTTGCATCACAGCCTCTGAACGAATTTTGTAAGAATTTCTCTCTCTTTCACTGTCTTTGTTTTACGGGTTTTTAAAAGTAATTTATTTTTATAATGGGGTTTAGCTGCTTTTCACGGCTGTGTTTATGCGGCTTTACACCCACTTGACTCACTTCCAGACAGATATCAATACATAGGTTTTAAGATTCTTACTAGTCACATATATTCTTGTGCGGTGAATAGGGGGTGTTGAGTCCAGTTCACTGAGCAAGGAGTAGGTCTTGTCTATTACATATTGGGTGTATGGAACGGTATCTGAGCGAATTTGAAACCCTTGTTTTATGCATCACCCCACCTCACCTTTCCCGTTAAGCAGCCCAAGTGTGTTTTCTAAACGTGTGACTCTGTTCTGTTTTGTAATTCAGTTCAAGTGTAGCGGTTTTTACATTCCCTCTATAAGTGATAGCTTATGATAAGTGTCTTTTTCTGTGTGACTTATTTCACTTAGGATCATCGTACCTAAATCCACTCATCTTGCCTCTACTAGCCTTATGACATTGATTTCATGTCTGAGTGATATTCCATTGTACATAAGGACCACAACTTCTTTATCCATTTTTCTCTTTCCTGGGATATTTAAGGTGTCATGAAGTGGAGGTTCTTGTCAACAGAGCAGCCCTAAACTTTGGGGTGCCTGTGTCTTGCTGATTTTTAGTTTTCCCAATTTATACGCCCATGAGTGGACGTGCCCTATGCTCCCTAAGCTGTGTTTTTTCGATGTTTCAGGACACACCGTACACTTTTCCAGAGTGGCTGTTGGCAATTTACATCCCGCCCATCAGCGTAGCAAGGCTGCCATTTCTCCATGGCCTGTCCTGCATTTCTGGTTTTGACACTTTTTGCAGCATGGCACTTTTGACCGATGGGAAGCGAGACTTCTTTGTAGCACTGATTTGCCTTTCCAGGTTGCTTGGTTGGCCAAAAAGGGCGTATGCGTTTTTTCCTGAATATATTCAGGAAAAAACGCATACGCCCTTTTTGGCCAAGGGCATCATTGTCGACGTTTTGCCGCTTTTCATGTGCTTTAAAGGCGATTCGAATCTACCTCCTGAAATCTGTTTCCTGCAATTCTGCCTTGCTTTCAAATCCTCTTCGTTGCCTTCCCTCAATATATCTGTGGATGAGAGTTATCATTCATAACTCTGCGGGTTTCTGAATTGCAGTGTCCCTGAGCTCCATTTTTCAACTGGCTTTTTTGGGAGCTGGCCGCAAAAGCGCGGGATTGCCTCAGGCCCTATTCTGCTTCTGGGCGGCAGGCTTAGCCTGTGGTTAATTCTTCTTCCTGATGGGAAATAGAGTGACCTGGGCCTGTCCCAACACCTAGATCTAGTCTCTCATTGGTTGCCCCTCTTCCCGTTCATCCTCAGGACAAATTGCAACCTGTAGGGAACAGGAGCTTAAAGGTGCTGATTCTCCAAGTAGGGAGGTTGCTAGTAAAGTAGCTGGAAAGGCGAACCCGAGCACAAGGAGATGAGAAATGAGGTGCGTATTAGAAACCTTTCAAAATCACACGGTGTACCATCTTCTGGGTTTCTCATGCATGTTTTCAATGTAGGAAGATGCCCTTGAACCTGGAGATTTGGGACCCATGGGATGGGTACCAGGCAGTATTACTTTAAAGGGTCTGCGTTTGCTCACCCAACCTCACCCAACCTTTCAGCCCCAAGAGTGTCCACCCTTATGTCTCATCCAGCTGTGGGTCTATATATGGTCAATCCAGGTTGCATCACAGCCTCTGAACGAATTTTGTAAGAATTTCTCTCTCTTTCACTGTCTTTGTTTTACGGGTTTTTAAAAGTAATTTATTTTTATAATGGGGTTTAGCTGCTTTTCACGGCTGTGTTTATGCGGCTTTACACCCACTTGACTCACTTCCAGACAGATATCAATACATAGGTTTTAAGATTCTTACTAGTCACATATATTCTTGTGCGGTGAATAGGGGGTGTTGAGTCCAGTTCACTGAGCAAGGAGTAGGTCTTGTCTATTACATATTGGGTGTATGGAACGGTATCTGAGCGAATTTGAAACCCTTGTTTTATGCATCACCCCACCTCACCTTTCCCGTTAAGCAGCCCAAGTGTGTTTTCTAAACGTGTGACTCTGTTCTGTTTTGTAATTCAGTTCAAGTGTAGCGGTTTTTACATTCCCTCTATAAGTGATAGCTTATGATAAGTGTCTTTTTCTGTGTGACTTATTTCACTTAGGATCATCGTACCTAAATCCACTCATCTTGCCTCTACTAGCCTTATGACATTGATTTCATGTCTGAGTGATATTCCATTGTACATAAGGACCACAACTTCTTTATCCATTTTTCTCTTTCCTGGGATATTTAAGGTGTCATGAAGTGGAGGTTCTTGTCAACAGAGCAGCCCTAAACTTTGGGGTGCCTGTGTCTTGCTGATTTTTAGTTTTCCCAATTTATACGCCCATGAGTGGACGTGCCCTATGCTCCCTAAGCTGTGTTTTTTCGATGTTTCAGGACACACCGTACACTTTTCCAGAGTGGCTGTTGGCAATTTACATCCCGCCCATCAGCGTAGCAAGGCTGCCATTTCTCCATGGCCTGTCCTGCATTTCTGGTTTGGACACTTTTTGCAGCATGGCACTTTTGACCGATGGGAAGCGAGACTTCTTTGTAGCGCTGATTAGCCTTTCCAGGTTGCTTGGTTGGCCAAACAGGGCGTATGCGTTTTTTCCTGAATATATTCAGGAAAAAACGCATACGCCCTGTTTGGCCAAGGGCATCATTGTCGACGTTTTGCCACTTTTCATATGCTTTAAAGGCGATTCGAATCTACCTCCTGAAACCTGTTTCCTGAAATTCTGCCTTGCTTTCAAATCCTCTTCGTTGCCTTCCCTCAATATATCTGTGGATGAGAGTTATCAGTTATAGCTCTGCGGGTTTGTGAATTGCAGTGTCCCTGAGCTCCATTTTTCAACTGGCTTTTTTGGGAGCTGGCCGCAAAAGCGCGGGATTGCCTCAGGCCCTATTCTGCTTCTGGGCGGCAGGCTTAGCCTGTGGTTAATTCTTCTTCCTGATGGGAAATAGAGTGACCTGTGCCTGTCCCAACACCTAGATCTAGTCTCTCATTGGTTGCCCCTCTTCCCGTTCATCCTCAGGACAAATTGCAACCTGTAGGGAACAGGAGCTTAAAGGTGCTGATTCTCCAAGTAGGGAGATTGCTAGTAAAGTAGCTGGAAAGGCGAACCCGAGCACAAGGAGATGAGAAATGAGGTGCGTATTAGAAACCTTTCAAAATCACACGGTGTACCATCTTCTGGGTTTCTCATGCATGTTTTCGATGTAGGCAGATGCCCTTGAACCTGGAGATTTGGGACCCATGGGATGGGTACCAGGCAGTATTACTTTAAAGGGTCTGCGTTTGCTCACCCAACCTCACCCAACCTTTCAGCCCCAAGAGTGTCCACCCTTATGTCTCATCCAGCTGTGGGTCTAGATATGTCAATCCAGGTTGCATCACAGCCTCTGAACGAATTGTGTAAGAATTTCTCTCTCTTTCACTGTCTTTGTTTTACGGGTTTTTAAAAGTAATTTATTTTTATAATGGGGTTTTGCTGCTTTTCACGGCTGTGTTTATGCGGCTTTACACCCACTTGACTCACTTCCAGACAGATATCAATAAATAGGTTTTAAGATTCTTACTAGTCACATATATTCTTGTGCGGTGAATAGGGGGTGTTGAGTCCAGTTCACTGAGCAAGGAGTAGGTCTTGTCTATTACATATTGGGTGTATGGAACGGTATCTGATCGAATTTGAAACCCTTGTTTTATGCATCACCCCACCTCACCTTTCCCGCTCAGCAGCCATCGTGTGTTTTCTAAACGTGTGACTCTGTTCTGTTTTGTAATTCAGTTCAAGTGTAGCGGTTTTTACATTCCCTCTATAAGTGATAGCTTATGATAAGTGTCTTTTTCTGTGTGACTTATTTCACTTAGGATCATCGTACCTAAATCCACTCATCTTGCTTCTACTAGCCTTATGACATTGATTTCATGTCTGAGTGATATTCCATTGTACATAAGGACCACAACTTCTTTATCCATTTTTCTCTTTCCTGGGATATTTAAGGTGTCATGAAGTGGAGGTTCTTGTCAACAGAGCAGCCCTAAACTTTGGGGTGCCTGTGTCTTGCTGATTTTTAATTTTCCCAATTTATACGCCCATGAGAGGATGTGCCCTATGCTCCCTAAGCTGTGTTTTTTCGATGTTTCAGGACACACCATACACTTTTCCAGAGTGGCTGTTGGCAATTTACATCCCGCCCATCAACTTAGCAAGGCTGCCATTTCTCCATGGCCTGTCCTGCATTTCTGGTTTTGACACTTTTTGCAGCATGGCACTTTTGACCGATGGGAAGCGAGACTTCTTTGTAGCACTGATTTGCCTTTCCAGGTTGCTTGGTTGGCCAAAAAGGGCGTATGCGTTTTTTCCTGAATATATTCAGGAAAAAACGCATACGCCCTTTTTGGCCAAGGGCATCATTGTCGACGTTTTGCCTCTTTTCATGTGCTTTAAAGGCGATTCGAATCTACCTCCTGAAATCTGTTTCCTGCAATTCTGCCTTGCTTTCAAATCCTCTTCGTTGCCTTCCCTCAATATATCTGTGGATGAGAGTTATCATTCATAACTCTGCGGGTTTCTGAATTGCAGTGTCCCTGAGCTCCATTTTTCAACTGGCTTTTTTGGGAGCTGGCCGCAAAAGCGCGGGATTGCCTCAGGCCCTACTCTGCTTCTGGGCGGCAGGCTTAGCCTGTGGTTAATTCTTCTTCCTGATGGAAATAGAGTGACCTGTGCCTGTCCCAACACCTAGATCTAGTCTCTCATTGGTTGCCCCTCTTCCCGTTCATCCCCAGGACAAATTGCAACCTGTAGGGAACAGGAGCTTAAAGGTGCTGATTCTCCAAGTAGGGAGATTGCTAGTAAAGTAGCTGGAAAGGCGAACCCGAGCACAAGGAGATGAGAAATGAGGTGCGTATTAGAAACCTTTCAAAATCACACGGTGTACCATCTTCTGGGTTTCTCATGCATGTTTTCGATGTAGGCAGATGCCCTTGAACCTGGAGATTTGGGACCCATGGGATGGGTACCAGGCAGTATTACTTTAAAGGTTCTGCGTTTGCTCACCCAACCTCACCCAACCTTTCAGCCCCAAGAGTGTCCACCCTTATGTCTCATCCAGCTGTGGGTCTAGATATGTCAATCCAGGTTGCATCACAGCCTCTGAACGAATTGTGTAAGAATTTCTCTCTCTTTCACTGTCTTTGTTTTACGGGTTTTTAAAAGTAATTTATTTTTATAATGGGGTTTAGCTGCTTTTCACGGCTGTGTTTATGCGGCTTTACACCCACTTGACTCACTTCCAGACAGATATCAATAAATAGGTTTTAAGATTCTTACTAGTCACATATATTCTTGTGCGGTGAATAGGGGGTGTTGAGTCCAGTTCACTGAGCAAGGAGTAGGTCTTGTCTATTACATATTGGGTGTATGGAACGGTATCTGAGCGAATTTGAAACCCTTGTTTTATGCATCACCCCACCTCACCTTTCCCGCTCAGCAGCCATCGTGTGTTTTCTAAACGTGTGACTCTGTTCTGTTTTGTAATTCAGTTCAAGTGTAGCGGTTTTTACATTCCCTCTATAAGTGATAGCTTATGATAAGTGTCTTTTTCTGTGTGACTTATTTCACTTAGAATCATCGTACCTAAATCCACTCATCTTGCTTCTACTAGCCTTATGACATTGATTTCATGTCTGAGTGATATTCCATTGTACATAAGGACCACAACTTCTTTATCCATTTTTCTCTTTCCTGGGATATTTAAGGTGTCATGAAGTGGAGGTTCTTGTCAACAGAGCAGCCCTAAACTTTGGGGTGCCTGTGTCTTGCTGATTTTTAGTTTTCCCAATTTATACGCCCATGAGTGGACGTGCCCTATGCTCCCTAAGCTGTGTTTTTTCGATGTTTCAGGACACACCGTACACTTTTCCAGAGTGGCTGTTGGCAATTTACATCCCGCCCATCAGCGTAGCAAGGCTGCCATTTCTCCATGGCCTGTCCTGCATTTCTGGTTTTGACACTTTTTGCAGCATGGCACTTTTGACCGAAGGGAAGCGAGACTTCTTTGTAGCACTGATTTGCCTTTCCAGGTTGCTTGGTTGGCCAAAAAGGGCGTATGCGTTTTTTCCTGAATATATTCAGGAAAAAACGCATACGCCCTTTTTGGCCAAGGGCATCATTGTCGACGTTTTGCCGCTTTTCATGTGCTTTAAAGGAGATTCGAATCTACCTCCTGAAATCTGTTTCCTGCAATTCTGCCTTGCTTTCAAATCCTCTTCGTTGCCTTCCCTCAATATATCTGTGGATGAGAGTTATCATTCATAACTCTGCGGGTTTCTGAATTGCAGTGTCCCTGAGCTCCATTTTTCAACTGGCTTTTTTGGGAGCTGGCCGCAAAAGCGCGGGATTGCCTCAGGCCCTATTCTGCTTCTGGGCGGCAGGCTTAGCCTGTGGTTAATTCTTCTTCCTGATGGGAAATAGAGTGACCTGTGCCTGTCCCAACACCTAGATCTAGTCTCTCATTGGTTGCCCCTCTTCCCGTTCATCCTCAGGACAAATTGCAACCTGTAGGGAACAGGAGCTTAAAGGTGCTGATTCTCCAAGTAGGGAGGTTGCTAGTAAAGTAGCTGGAAAGGCGAACCCGAGCACAAGGAGATGAGAAATGAGGTGCGTATTAGAAACCTTTCAAAATCACACGGTGTACCATCTTCTGGGTTTCTCATGCATGTTTTCGATGTAGGAAGATGCCCTTGAACCTGGAGATTTGGGACCCATGGGATGGGTACAAGGCAGTATTACTTTAAAGGGTCTGCGTTTGCTCACCCAACCTCACCCAACCTTTCAGCCCCAAGAGTGTCCACCCTTATGTCTCATCCAGCTGTGGGTCTAGATATGGTCAATCCAGGTTGCATCACAGCCTCTGAACGAATTTTGTAAGAATTTCTCTCTCTTTCACTGTCTTTGTTTTACGGGTTTTTAAAAGTAATTTATTTTTATAATGGGGTTTAGCTGCTTTTCACGGCTGTGTTTATGCGGCTTTACACCCACTTGACTCACTTCCAGACAGATATCAATACATAGGTTTTAAGATTCTTACTAGTCACATATATTCTTGTGCGGTGAATAGGGGGTGTTGAGTCCAGTTCACTGAGCAAGGAGTAGGTCTTGTCTATTACATATTGGGTGTATGGAACGGTATCTGAGCGAATTTGAAACCCTTGTTTTATGCATCACCCCACCTCACCTTTCCCGCTCAGCAGCCATCGTGTGTTTTCTAAACGTGTGACTCTGTTCTGTTTTGTAATTCAGTTCAAGTGTAGCGGTTTTTACATTCCCTCTATAAGTGATAGCTTATGATAAGTGTCTTTTTCTGTGTGACTTATTTCACTTAGGATCATCGTACCTAAATCCACTGATCTTGCTTCTACTAGCCTTATGACATTGATTTCATGTCTGAGTGATATTCCATTGTACATAAGGACCACAACTTCTTTATCCATTTTTCTCTTTCCTGGGATATTTAAGGTGTCATGAAGTGGAGGTTCTTGTCAACAGAGCAGCCCTAAACTTTGGGGTGCCTGTGTCTTGCTGATTTTTAGTTTTCCCAATTTATACGCCCATGAGTGGACGTGCCCTATGCTCCCTAAGCTGTGTTTTTTCGATGTTTCAGGACACACCGTACACTTTTCCAGAGTGGCTGTTGGCAATTTACATCCCGCCCATCAGCGTAGCAAGGCTGCCATTTCTCCATGGCCTGTCCTGCATTTCTGGTTTTGACACTTTTTGCAGCATGGCACTTTTGACCGATGGGAAGCGAGACTTCTTTGTAGCACTGATTTGCCTTTCCAGGTTGCTTGGTTGGCCAAAAAGTGCGTATGCGTTTTTTCCTGAATATATTCAGGAAAAAACGCATACGCCCTTTTTGGCCAAGGGCATCATTGTCGACGTTTTGCCGCTTTTCATGTGCTTTAAAGGCGATTCGAATCTACCTCCTGAAATCTGTTTCCTGCAATTCTGCCTTGATTTAAAATCCTCTTCGTTGCCTTCCCTCAATATATCTGTGGATGAGAGTTATCATTCATAACTCTGCGGGTTTCTGAATTGCAGTGTCCCTGAGCTCCATTTTTCAACTGGCTTTTTTAGGAGCTGGCCGCAAAAGCGCGGGATTGCCTCAGGCCCTATTCTGCTTCTGGGCGGCAGGCTTAGCCTGTGGTTAATTCTTCTTCCTGATGGGAAATAGAGTGACCTGTGCCTGTCCCAACACCTAGATCTAGTCTCTCATTGGTTGCCCCTCTTCCCGTTCATCCTCAGGACAAATTGCAACCTGTAGGGAATAGGAGCTTAAAGGTGCTGATTCTCCAAGTAGGGAGATTGCTAGTAAAGTAGCTGGAAAGGCGAACCCGAGCACAAGGAGATGAGAAATGAGGTGCGTATTAGAAACCTTTCAAAATCACACGGTGTACCATCTTCTGGGTTTCTCATGCATGTTTTCGATGTAGGCAGATGCCCTTGAACCTGGAGATTTGGGACCCATGGGATGGGTACCAGGCAGTATTACTTTAAAGGGTCTGCGTTTGCTCACCCAACCTCACCCAACCTTTCAGCCCCAAGAGTGTCCACCCTTATGTCTCATCCAGCTGTGGGTCTAGATATGGTCAATCCAGGTTGCATCACAGCCTCTGAACGAATTTTGTAAGAATTTCTCTCTCTTTCACTGTCTTTGTTTTACGGGTTTTTAAAAGTAATTTATTTTTATAATGGGGTTTAGCTGCTTTTCACGGCTGTGTTTATGCGGCTTTACACCCACTTGACTCACTTCCAGACAGATATCAATACATAGGTTTTAAGATTCTTACTAGTCACATATATTCTTGTGCGGTGAATAGGGGGTGTTGAGTCCAGTTCACTGAGCAAGGAGTAGGTATTGTCTATTACATATTGGGTGTATGGAACGGTATCTGAGCGAATTTGAAACCCTTGTTTTATGCATCACCCCACCTCACCTTTCCCGTTAAGCAGCCACAGTGTGTTTTCTAAATGTGTGACTCTGTTCTGTTTTGTAATTCAGTTCAAGTGTAGCGGTTTTTACATTCCTTCTATAAGTGATAGCTTATGATAAGTGTCTTTTTCTGTGTGACTTATTTCACTTAGGATCATCGTACCTAAATCCACTCATCTTGCTTCTACTAGCCTTATGACATTGATTTCATGTCTGAGTGATATTCCATTGTACATAAGGACCACAACTTCTTTATCCATTTTTCTCTTTCCTGGGATATTTAAGGTGTCATGAAGTGGAGGTTCTTGTCAACAGAGCAGCCCTAAACTTTGGGGTGCCTGTGTCTTGCTGATTTTTAGTTTTCCCAATTTATACGCCCATGAGAGGACGTGCCCTATGCTCCCTAAGCTGTGTTTTTTCGATGTTTCAGGACACACCATACACTTTTCCAGAGTGGCTGTTGGCAATTTACATCCCGCCCATCAACGTAGCAAGGCTGCCATTTCTCCATGGCCTGTCCTGCATTTCTGGTTTTGACACTTTTTGCAGCATGGCACTTTTGACCGATGGGAAGCGAGACTTCTTTGTAGCACTGATTTGCCTTTCCAGGTTGCTTGGTTGGCCAAAAAGGGCGTATGCGTTTTTTCCTGAATATATTCAGGAAAAAACGCATACGCCCTTTTTGGCCAAGGGCATCATTGTCGACGTTTTGCCTCTTTTCATGTGCTTTAAAGGCGATTCGAATCTACCTCCTGAAATCTGTTTCCTGCAATTCTGCCTTGCTTTCAAATCCTCTTCGTTGCCTTCCCTCAATATATCTGTGGATGAGAGTTATCATTCATAACTCTGCGGGTTTGTGAATTGCAGTGTCCCTGAGCTCCATTTTTCAACTGGCTTTTTTGGGAGCTGGCCGCAAAAGCGCGGGATTGCCTCAGGCCCTATTCTGCTTCTGGGCGTCAGGCTTAGCCTGTGGTTAATTCTTCTTCCTGATGGGAAATAGAGTGACCTGTGCCTGTCCCAACACCTAGATCTAGTCTCTCATTGGTTGCCCCTCTTCCCGTTCATCCTCAGGACAAATTGCAACCTGTAGGGAACAGGAGCTTAAAGGTGCTGATTCTCCAAGTAGGGAGATTGCTAGTAAAGTAGCTGGAAAGGCGAACCCGAGCACAAGGAGATGAGAAATGAGGTGCGTATTAGAAACCTTTCAAAATCACACGGTGTACCATCTTCTGGGTTTCTCATGCATGTTTTCGATGTAGGCAGATGCCCTTGAACCTGGAGATTTGGGACCCATGGGATGGGTACCAGGCAGTATTACTTTAAAGGGTCTGCGTTTGCTCACCCAACCTCACCCAACCTTTCAGCCCCAAGAGTGTACACCCTTATGTCTCATCCAGCTGTGGGTCTAGATATGTCAATCCAGGTTGCATCACAGCCTCTGAACGAATTGTGTAAGAATTTCTCTCTCTTTCACTGTCTTTGTTTTACGGGTTTTTAAAAGTAATTTATTTTTATAATGGGGTTTAGCTGCTTTTCACGGCTGTGTTTATGCGGCTTTACACCCACTTGACTCACTTCCAGACAGATATCAATAAATAGGTTTTAAGATTCTTACTAGTCACATATATTCTTGTGCGGTGAATAGGGGGTGTTGAGTCCAGTTCACTGAGCAAGGAGTAGGTCTTGTCTATTACATATTGGGTGTATGGAACGGTATCTGAGCGAATTTGAAACCCTTGTTTTATGCATCACCCCACCTCACCTTTCCCGCTCAGCAGCCATCGTGTGTTTTCTAAACGTGTGACTCTCTTCTGTTTTGTAATTCAGTTCAAGTGTAGCGGTTTTTACATTCCCTCTATAAGTGATAGCTTATGATAAGTGTCTTTTTCTGTGTGACTTATTTCACTTAGGATCATCGTACCTAAATCCACTCATCTTGCCTCTACTAGCCTTATGACATTGATTTCATGTCTGAGTGATATTCCATTGTACATAAGGACCACAACTTCTTTATCCATTTTTCTCTTTCCTGGGATATTTAAGGTGTCATGAAGTGGAGGTTCTTGTCAACAGAGCAGCCCTAAACTTTGGGGTGCCTGTGTCTTGCTGATTTTTAGTTTTCCCAATTTATACGCCCATGAGTGGACGTGCCCTATGCTCCCTAAGCTGTGTTTTTTCGATGTTTCAGGACACACCGTACACTTTTCCAGAGTGGCTGTTGGCAATTTACATCCCGCCCATCAGCGTAGCAAGGCTGCCATTTCTCCATGGCCTGTCCTGCATTTCTGGTTTTGACACTTTTTGCAGCATGGCACTTTTGACCGATGGGAAGCGAGACTTCTTTGTAGCACTGATTTGCCTTTCCAGGTTGCTTGGTTGGCCAAAAAGGGCGTATGCGTTTTTTCCTGAATATATTCAGGAAAAAACGCATACGCCCTTTTTGGCCAAGGGCATCATTGTCGACGTTTTGCCGCTTTTCATGTGCTTTAAAGGCGATTCGAATCTACCTCCTGAAATCTGTTTCCTGCAATTCTGCCTTGCTTTCAAATCCTCTTTGTTGCCTTCCCTCAATATATCTGTGGATGAGAGTTATCATTCATAACTCTGCGGGTTTCTGAATTGCAGTGACCCTGAGCTCCATTTTTCAACTGGCTTTTTTGGGAGCTGGCCGCAAAAGCGCGGGATTGCCTCAGGCCCTATTCTGCTTCTGGGCGGCAGGCTTAGCCTGTGGTTAATTCTTCTTCCTGATGGGAAATAGAGTGACCTGTGCCTGTCCCAACACCTAGATCTAGTCTCTCATTGGTTGCCCCTCTTCCCGTTCATCCTCAGGACAAATTGCAACCTGTAGGGAACAGGAGCTTAAAGGTGCTGATTCTCCAAGTAGGGAGGTTGCTAGTAAAGTAGCTGGAAAGGCGAACCCGAGCACAAGGAGATGAGAAATGAGGTGCGTATTAGAAACCTTTCAAAATCACACGGTGTACCATCTTCTGGGTTTCTCATGCATGTTTTCGATGTAGGAAGATGCCCTTGAACCTGGAGATTTGGGACCCATGGGATGGGTACAAGGCAGTATTACTTTAAAGGGTCTGCGTTTGCTCACCCAACCTCACCCAACCTTTCAGCCCCAAGAGTGTCCACCCTTATGTCTCATCCAGCTGTGGGTCTAGATATGGTCAATCCAGGTTGCATCACAGCCTCTGAACGAATTTTGTAAGAATTTCTCTCTCTTTCACTGTCTTTGTTTTACGGGTTTTTAAAAGTAATTTATTTTTATAATGGGGTTTAGCTGCTTTTCACGGCTGTGTTTATGCGGCTTTACACCCACTTGACTCACTTCCAGACAGATATCAATACATAGGTTTTAAGATTCTTACTAGTCACATATATTCTTGTGCGGTGAATAGGGGGTGTTGAGTCCAGTTCACTGAGCAAGGAGTAGGTCTTGTCTATTACATATTGGGTGTATGGAACGGTATCTGAGCGAATTTGAAACCCTTGTTTTATGCATCACCCCACCTCACCTTTCCCGTTAAGCAGCCATAGTGTGTTTTCTAAACGTGTGACTCTGTTCTGTTTTGTAATTCAGTTCAAGTGTAGCGGTTTTTACATTCCCTCTATAAGTGATAGCTTATGATAAGTGTCTTATTCTGTGTGACTTATTTCACTTAGGATCATCGTACCTAAATCCACTCATCTTGCCTCTACTAGCCTTATGACATTGATTTCATGTCTGAGTGATATTCCATTGTACATAAGGACCACAACTTCTTTATCCATTTTTCTCTTTCCTGGGATATTTAAGGTGTCATGAAGTGGAGGTTCTTGTCAACAGAGCAGCCCTAAACTTTGGGGTGCCTGTGTCTTGCTGATTTTTAGTTTTCCCAATTTATACGCCCATGAGTGGACGTGCCCTATGCTCCCTAAGCTGTGTTTTTTCGATGTTTCAGGACACACCGTACACTTTTCCAGAGTGGCTGTTGGCAATTTACATCCCGCCCATCAGCGTAGCAAGGCTGCCATTTCTCCATGGCCTGTCCTGCATTTCTGGTTTGGACACTTTTTGCAGCATGGCACTTTTGACCGATGGGAAGCGAGACTTCTTTGTAGCACTGATTTGCCTTTCCAGGTTGCTTGGTTGGCCAAAAAGGGCGTATGCGTTTTTTCCTGAATATATTCAGGAAAAAACGCATACGCCCTTTTTGGCCAAGGGCATCATTGTCGACGTTTTGCCTCTTTTCATGTGCTTTAAAGGCGATTCGAATCTACCTCCTGAAATCTGTTTCCTGCAATTCTGCCTTGCTTTCAAATCCTCTTCGTTGCCTTCCCTCAATATATCTGTGGATGAGAGTTATCATTCATAACTCTGCGGGTTTCTGAATTGCAGTGTCCCTGAGCTCCATTTTTCAACTGGCTTTTTTGGGAGCTGGCCGCAAAAGCGCGGGATTGCCTCAGGCCCTATTCTGCTTCTGGGCGGCAGGCTTAGCCTGTGGTTAATTCTTCTTCCTGATGGGAAATAGAGTGACCTGTGCCTGTCCCAACACCTAGATCTAGTCTCTCATTGGTTGCCCCTCTTCCCGTTCATCCCCAGGACAAATTGCAACCTGTAGGGAACAGGAGCTTAAAGGTGCTGATTCTCCAAGTAGGGAGATTGCTAGTAAAGTAGCTGGAAAGGCGAACCCGAGCACAAGGAGATGAGAAATGAGGTGCGTATTAGAAACCTTTCAAAATCACACGGTGTACCATCTTCTGGGTTTCTCATGCATGTTTTCGATGTAGGCAGATGCCCTTGAACCTGGAGATTTGGGACCCATGGGATGGGTACCAGGCAGTATTACTTTAAAGGGTCTGCGTTTGCTCACCCAACCTCACCCAACCTTTCAGCCCCAAGAGTGTCCACCCTTATGTCTCATCCAGCTGTGGGTCTAGATATGTCAATCCAGGTTGCATCACAGCCTCTGAACGAATTGTGTAAGAATTTCTCTCTCTTTCACTGTCTTTGTTTTACGGGTTTTTAAAAGTAATTTATTTTTATAATGGGGTTTAGCTGCTTTTCACGGCTGTGTTTATGCGGCTTTACACCCACTTGACTCACTTCCAGACAGATATCAATAAATAGGTTTTAAGATTCTTACTAGTCACATATATTCTTGTGCGGTGAATAGGGGGTGTTGAGTCCAGTTCACTGAGCAAGGAGTAGGTCTTGTCTATTACATATTGGGTGTATGGAACGGTATCTGAGCGAATTTGAAACCCTTGTTTTATGCATCACCCCACCTCACCTTTCCCGCTCAGCAGCCATCGTGTGTTTTCTAAACGTGTGACTCTGTTCTGTTTTGTAATTCAGTTCAAGTGTAGCGGTTTTTACATTCCCTCTATAAGTGATAGCTTATGATAAGTGTCTTTTTCTGTGTGACTTATTTCACTTAGGATCATCGTACCTAAATCCACTCATCTTGCCTCTACTAGCCTTATGACATTGATTTCATGTCTGAGTGATATTCCATTGTACATAAGGACCACAACTTCTTTATCCATTTTTCTCTTTCCTGGGATATTTAAGGTGTCATGAAGTGGAGGTTCTTGTCAACAGAGCAGCCCTAAACTTTGGGGTGCCTGTGTCTTGCTGATTTTTAGTTTTCCCAATTTATACGCCCATGAGTGGACGTGCCCTATGCTCCCTAAGCTGTGTTTTTTCGATGTTTCAGGACACACCGTACACTTTTCCAGAGTGGCTGTTGGCAATTTACATCCCGCCCATCAGCGTAGCAAGGCTGCCATTTCTCCATGGCCTGTCCTGCATTTCTGGTTTTGACACTTTTTGCAGCATGGCACTTTTGACCGATGGGAAGCGAGACTTCTTTGTAGCACTGATTTGCCTTTCCAGGTTGCTTGGTTGGCCAAAAAGGGCGTATGCGTTTTTTCCTGAATATATTCAGGAAAAAACGCATACGCCCTTTTTGGCCAAGGGCATCATTGTCGACGTTTTGCCGCTTTTCATGTGCTTTAAAGGCGATTCGAATCTACCTCCTGAAATCTGTTTCCTGCAATTCTGCCTTGCTTTCAAATCCTCTTCGTTGCCTTCCCTCAATATATCTGTGGATGAGAGTTATCATTCATAACTCTGCGGGTTTCTGAATTGCAGTGACCCTGAGCTCCATTTTTCAACTGGCTTTTTTGGGAGCTGGCCGCAAAAGCGCGGGATTGCCTCAGGCCCTATTCTGCTTCTGGGCGGCAGGCTTAGCCTGTGGTTAATTCTTCTTCCTGATGGGAAATAGAGTGACCTGTGCCTGTCCCAACACCTAGATCTAGTCTCTCATTGGTTGCCCCTCTTCCCGTTCATCCTCAGGACAAATTGCAACCTGTAGGGAACAGGAGCTTAAAGGTGCTGATTCTCCAAGTAGGGAGGTTGCTAGTAAAGTAGCTGGAAAGGCGAACCCGAGCACAAGGAGATGAGAAATGAGGTGCGTATTAGAAACCTTTCAAAATCACACGGTGTACCATCTTCTGGGTTTCTCATGCATGTTTTCGATGTAGGAAGATGCCCTTGAACCTGGAGATTTGGGACCCATGGGATGGGTACAAGGCAGTATTACTTTAAAGGGTCTGCGTTTGCTCACCCAACCTCACCCAACCTTTCAGCCCCAAGAGTGTCCACCCTTATGTCTCATCCAGCTGTGGGTCTAGATATGGTCAATCCAGGTTGCATCACAGCCTCTGAACGAATTTTGTAAGAATTTCTCTCTCTTTCACTGTCTTTGTTTTACGGGTTTTTAAAAGTAATTTATTTTTATAATGGGGTTTAGCTGCTTTTCACGGCTGTTTTTATGCGGCTTTACACCCACTTGACTCACTTCCAGACAGATATCAATACATAGGTTTTAAGATTCTTACTAGTCACATATATTCTTGTGCGGTGAATAGGGGGTGTTGAGTCCAGTTCACTGAGCAAGGAGTAGGTCTTGTCTATTACATATTGGGTGTATGGAACGGTATCTGAGCGAATTTGAAACCCTTGTTTTATGCATCACCCCACCTCACCTTTCCCGTTAAGCAGCCATAGTGTGTTTTCTAAACGTGTGACTCTGTTCTGTTTTGTAATTCAGTTCAAGTGTAGCGGTTTTTACATTCCCTCTATAAGTGATAGCTTATGATAAGTGTCTTATTCTGTGTGACTTATTTCACTTAGGATCATCGTACCTAAATCCACTCATCTTGCCTCTACTAGCCTTATGACATTGATTTCATGTCTGAGTGATATTCCATTGTACATAAGGACCACAACTTCTTTATCCATTTTTCTCTTTCCTGGGATATTTAAGGTGTCATGAAGTGGAGGTTCTTGTCAACAGAGCAGCCCTAAACTTTGGGGTGCCTGTGTCTTGCTGATTTTTAGTTTTCCCAATTTATACGCCCATGAGTGGACGTGCCCTATGCTCCCTAAGCTGTGTTTTTTCGATGTTTCAGGACACACCGTACACTTTTCCAGAGTGGCTGTTGGCAATTTACATCCCGCCCATCAGCGTAGCAAGGCTGCCATTTCTCCATGGCCTGTCCTGCATTTCTGGTTTGGACACTTTTTGCAGCATGGCACTTTTGACCGATGGGAAGCGAGACTTCTTTGTAGCACTGATTTGCCTTTCCAGGTTGCTTGGTTGGCCAAAAAGGGCGTATGCGTTTTTTCCTGAATATATTCAGGAAAAAACGCATACGCCCTTTTTGGCCAAGGGCATCATTGTCGACGTTTTGCCTCTTTTCATGTGCTTTAAAGGCGATTCGAATCTACCTCCTGAAATCTGTTTCCTGCAATTCTGCCTTGCTTTCAAATCCTCTTCGTTGCCTTCCCTCAATATATCTGTGGATGAGAGTTATCATTCATAACTCTGCGGGTTTCTGAATTGCAGTGTCCCTGAGCTCCATTTTTCAACTGGCTTTTTTGGGAGCTGGCCGCAAAAGCGCGGGATTGCCTCAGGCCCTATTCTGCTTCTGGGCGGCAGGCTTAGCCTGTGGTTAATTTTTCTTCCTGATGGGAAATAGAGTGACCTGTGCCTGTCCCAACACCTAGATCTAGTCTCTCATTGGTTGCCCCTCTTCCCGTTCATCCCCAGGACAAATTGCAACCTGTAGGGAACAGGAGCTTAAAGGTGCTGATTCTCCAAGTAGGGAGATTGCTAGTAAAGTAGCTGGAAAGGCGAACCCGAGCACAAGGAGATGAGAAATGAGGTGCGTATTAGAAACCTTTCAAAATCACACGGTGTACCATCTTCTGGGTTTCTCATGCATGTTTTCGATGTAGGCAGATGCCCTTGAACCTGGAGATTTGGGACCCATGGGATGGGTACCAGGCAGTATTACTTTAAAGGGTCTGCGTTTGCTCACCCAACCTCACCCAACCTTTCAGCCCCAAGAGTGTCCACCCTTATGTCTCATCCAGCTGTGGGTCTAGATATGTCAATCCAGGTTGCATCACAGCCTCTGAACGAATTGTGTAAGAATTTCTCTCTCTTTCACTGTCTTTGTTTTACGGGTTTTTAAAAGTAATTTATTTTTATAATGGGGTTTAGCTGCTTTTCACGGCTGTGTTTATGCGGCTTTACACCCACTTGACTCACTTCCAGACAGATATCAATAAATAGGTTTTAAGATTCTTACTAGTCACATATATTCTTGTGCGGTGAATAGGGGGTGTTGAGTCCAGTTCACTGAGCAAGGAGTAGGTCTTGTCTATTACATATTGGGTGTATGGAACGGTATCTGAGCGAATTTGAAACCCTTGTTTTATGCATCACCCCACCTCACCTTTCCCGCTCAGCAGCCATCGTGTGTTTTCTAAACGTGTGACTCTGTTCTGTTTTGTAATTCAGTTCAAGTGTAGCGGTTTTTACATTCCCTCTATAAGTGATAGCTTATGATAAGTGTCTTTTTCTGTGTGACTTATTTCACTTAGGATCATCGTACCTAAATCCACTCATCTTGCTTCTACTAGCCTTATGACATTGATTTCATGTCTGAGTGATATTCCATTGTACATAAGGACCACAACTTCTTTATCCATTTTTCTCTTTCCTGGGATATTTAAGGTGTCATGAAGTGGAGGTTCTTGTCAACAGAGCAGCCCTAAACTTTGGGGTGCCTGTGTCTTGCTGATTTTTAGTTTTCCCAATTAATACGCCCATGAGTGGACGTGCCCTATGCTCCCTAAGCTGTGTTTTTTCGATGTTTCAGGACACACCGTACACTTTTCCAGAGTGGCTGTTGGCAATTTACATCCCGCCCATCAGCGTAGCAAGGCTGCCATTTCTCCATGGCCTGTCCTGCATTTCTGGTTTTGACACTTTTTGCAGCATGGCACTTTTGACCGATGGGAAGCGAGACTTCTTTGTAGCACTGATTTGCCTTTCCAGGTTGCTTGGTTGGCCAAAAAGGGCGTATGCGTTTTTTCCTGAATATATTCAGGAAAAAACGCATACGCCCTTTTTGGCCAAGGGCATCATTGTCGACGTTTTGCCGCTTTTCATGTGCTTTAAAGGCGATTCGAATCTACCTCCTGAAATCTGTTTCCTGCAATTCTGCCTTGATTTAAAATCCTCTTCGTTGCCTTCCCTCAATATATCTGTGGATGAGAGTTATCATTCATAACTCTGCGGGTTTCTGAATTGCAGTGTCCCTGAGCTCCATTTTTCAACTGGCTTTTTTGGGAGCTGGCCGCAAAAGCGCGGGATTGCCTCAGGCCCTATTCTGCTTCTGGGCGGCAGGCTTAGCCTGTGGTTAATTCTTCTTCCTGATGGGAAATAGAGTGACCTGTGCCTGTCCCAACACCTAGATCTAGTCTCTCATTGGTTGCCCCTCTTCCCGTTCATCCTCAGGACAAATTGCAACCTGTAGGGAACAGGAGCTTAAAGGTGCTGATTCTCCAAGTAGGGAGGTTGCTAGTAAAGTAGCTGGAAAGGCGAACCCGAGCACAAGGAGATGAGAAATGAGGTGCGTATTAGAAACCTTTCAAAATCACACGGTGTACCATCTTCTGGGTTTCTCATGCATGTTTTCGATGTAGGAAGATGCCCTTGAACCTGGAGATTTGGGACCCATGGGATGGGTACAAGGCAGTATTACTTTAAAGGGTCTGCGTTTGCTCACCCAACCTCACCCAACCTTTCAGCCCCAAGAGTGTCCACCCTTATGTCTCATCCAGCTGTGGGTCTAGATATGGTCAATCCAGGTTGCATCACAGCCTCTGAACGAATTTTGTAAGAATTTCTCTCTCTTTCACTGTCTTTGTTTTACGGGTTTTTAAAAGTAGTTTATTTTTATAATGGGGTTTAGCTGCTTTTCACGGCTGTGTTTATGCGGCTTTACACCCACTTGACTCACTTCCAGACAGATATCAATACATAGGTTTTAAGATTCTTACTAGTCACATATATTCTTGTGCGGTGAATAGGGGGTGTTGAGTCCAGTTCACTGAGCAAGGAGTAGGTCTTGTCTATTACATATTGGGTGTATGGAACGGTATCTGAGCGAATTTGAAACCCTTGTTTTATGCATCACCCCACCTCACCTTTCCCGTTAAGCAGCCATAGTGTGTTTTCTAAACGTGTGACTCTGTTCTGTTTTGTAATTCAGTTCAAGTGTAGCGGTTTTTACATTCCCTCTATAAGTGATAGCTTATGATAAGTGTCTTATTCTGTGTGACTTATTTCACTTAGGATCATCGTACCTAAATCCACTCATCTTGCCTCTACTAGCCTTATGACATTGATTTCATGTCTGAGTGATATTCCATTGTACATAAGGACCACAACTTCTTTATCCATTTTTCTCTTTCCTGGGATATTTAAGGTGTCATGAAGTGGAGGTTCTTGTCAACAGAGCAGCCCTAAACTTTGGGGTGCCTGTGTCTTGCTGATTTTTAGTTTTCCCAATTTATACGCCCATGAGTGGACGTGCCCTATGCTCCCTAAGCTGTGTTTTTTCGATGTTTCAGGACACACCGTACACTTTTCCAGAGTGGCTGTTGGCAATTTACATCCCGCCCATCAGCGTAGCAAGGCTGCCATTTCTCCATGGCCTGTCCTGCATTTCTGGTTTGGACACTTTTTGCAGCATGGCACTTTTGACCGATGGGAAGCGAGACTTCTTTGTAGCACTGATTTGCCTTTCCAGGTTGCTTGGTTGGCCAAAAAGGGCGTATGCGTTTTTTCCTGAATATATTCAGGAAAAAACGCATACGCCCTTTTTGGCCAAGGGCATCATTGTCGACGTTTTGCCTCTTTTCATGTGCTTTAAAGGCGATTCGAATCTACCTCCTGAAATCTGTTTCCTGCAATTCTGCCTTGCTTTCAAATCCTCTTCGTTGCCTTCCCTCAATATATCTGTGGATGAGAGTTATCATTCATAACTCTGCGGGTTTCTGAATTGCAGTGTCCCTGAGCTCCATTTTTCAACTGGCTTTTTTGGGAGCTGGCCGCAAAAGCGCGGGATTGCCTCAGGCCCTATTCTGCTTCTGGGCGGCAGGCTTAGCCTGTGGTTAATTCTTCTTCCTGATGGGAAATAGAGTGACCTGTGCCTGTCCCAACACCTAGATCTAGTCTCTCATTGGTTGCCCCTCTTCCCGTTCATCCCCAGGACAAATTGCAACCTGTAGGGAACAGGAGCTTAAAGGTGCTGATTCTCCAAGTAGGGAGATTGCTAGTAAAGTAGCTGGAAAGGCGAACCCGAGCACAAGGAGATGAGAAATGAGGTGCGTATTAGAAACCTTTCAAAATCACACGGTGTACCATCTTCTGGGTTTCTCATGCATGTTTTCGATGTAGGCAGATGCCCTTGAACCTGGAGATTTGGGACCCATGGGATGGGTACCAGGCAGTATTACTTTAAAGGGTCTGCGTTTGCTCACCCAACCTCACCCAACCTTTCAGCCCCAAGAGTGTCCACCCTTATGTCTCATCCAGCTGTGGGTCTAGATATGTCAATCCAGGTTGCATCACAGCCTCTGAACGAATTGTGTAAGAATTTCTCTCTCTTTCACTGTCTTTGTTTTACGGGTTTTTAAAAGTAATTTATTTTTATAATGGGGTTTAGCTGCTTTTCACGGCTGTGTTTATGCGGCTTTACACCCACTTGACTCACTTCCAGACAGATATCAATAAATAGGTTTTAAGATTCTTACTAGTCACATATATTCTTGTGCGGTGAATAGGGGGTGTTGAGTCCAGTTCACTGAGCAAGGAGTAGGTCTTGTCTATTACATATTGGGTGTATGGAACGGTATCTGAGCGAATTTGAAACCCTTGTTTTATGCATCACCCCACCTCACCTTTCCCGCTCAGCAGCCATCGTGTGTTTTCTAAACGTGTGACTCTGTTCTGTTTTGTAATTCAGTTCAAGTGTAGCGGTTTTTACATTCCCTCTATAAGTGATAGCTTATGATAAGTGTCTTTTTCTGTGTGACTTATTTCACTTAGGATCATCGTACCTAAATCCACTCATCTTGCTTCTACTAGCCTTATGACATTGATTTCATGTCTGAGTGATATTCCATTGTACATAAGGACCACAACTTCTTTATCCATTTTTCTCTTTCCTGGGATATTTAAGGTGTCATGAAGTGGAGGTTCTTGTCAACAGAGCAGCCCTAAACTTTGGGGTGCCTGTGTCTTGCTGATTTTTAGTTTTCCCAATTTATACGCCCATGAGTGGACGTGCCCTATGCTCCCTAAGCTGTGTTTTTTCGATGTTTCAGGACACACCGTACACTTTTCCAGAGTGGCTGTTGGCAATTTACATCCCGCCCATCAGCGTAGCAAGGCTGCCATTTCTCCATGGCCTGTCCTGCATTTCTGGTTTGGACACTTTTTGCAGCATGGCACTTTTGACCGATGGGAAGCGAGACTTCTTTGTAGCACTGATTTGCCTTTCCAGGTTGCTTGGTTGGCCAAAAAGGGCGTATGCGTTTTTTCCTGAATATATTCAGGAAAAAACGCATACGCCCTTTTTGGCCAAGGGCATCATTGTCGACGTTTTGCCGCTTTTCATGTGCTTTAAAGGCGATTCGAATCTACCTCCTGAAATCTGTTTCCTGCAATTCTGCCTTGATTTAAAATCCTCTTCGTTGCCTTCCCTCAATATATCTGTGGATGAGAGTTATCATTCATAACTCTGCGGGTTTCTGAATTGCAGTGTCCCTGAGCTCCATTTTTCAACTGGCTTTTTTGGGAGCTGGCCGCAAAAGCGCGGGATTGCCTCAGGCCCTATTCTGCTTCTGGGCGGCAGGCTTAGCCTGTGGTTAATTCTTCTTCCTGATGGGAAATAGAGTGACCTGTGCCTGTCCCAACACCTAGATCTAGTCTCTCATTGGTTGCCCCTCTTCCCGTTCATCCTCAGGACAAATTGCAACCTGTAGGGAACAGGAGCTTAAAGGTGCTGATTCTCCAAGTAGGGAGGTTGCTAGTAAAGTAGCTGGAAAGGCGAACCCGAGCACAAGGAGATGAGAAATGAGGTGCGTATTAGAAACCTTTCAAAATCACACGGTGTACCATCTTCTGGGTTTCTCATGCATGTTTTCGATGTAGGAAGATGCCCTTGAACCTGGAGATTTGGGACCCATGGGATGGGTACAAGGCAGTATTACTTTAAAGGGTCTGCGTTTGCTCACCCAACCTCACCCAACCTTTCAGCCCCAAGAGTGTCCACCCTTATGTCTCATCCAGCTGTGGGTCTAGATATGGTCAATCCAGGTTGCATCACAGCCTCTGAACGAATTTTGTAAGAATTTCTCTCTCTTTCACTGTCTTTGTTTTACGGGTTTTTAAAAGTAATTTATTTTTATAATGGGGTTTAGCTGCTTTTCATGGCTGTGTTTATGCGGCTTTACACCCACTTGACTCACTTCCAGACAGATATCAATACATAGGTTTTAAGATTCTTACTAGTCACATATATTCTTGTGCGGTGAATAGGGGGTGTTGAGTCCAGTTCACTGAGCAAGGAGTAGGTCTTGTCTATTACATATTGGGTGTATGGAACGGTATCTGAGCGAATTTGAAACCCTTGTTTTATGCATCACCCCACCTCACCTTTCCCGTTAAGCAGCCATAGTGTGTTTTCTAAACGTGTGACTCTGTTCTGTTTTGTAATTCAGTTCAAGTGTAGCGGTTTTTACATTCCCTCTATAAGTGATAGCTTATGATAAGTGTCTTTTTCTGTGTGACTTATTTCACTTAGGATCATCGTACCTAAATCCACTCATCTTGCTTCTACTAGCCTTATGACATTGATTTCATGTCTGAGTGATATTCCATTGTACATAAGGACCACAACTTCTTTATCCATTTTTCTCTTTCCTGGGATATTTAAGGTGTCATGAAGTGGAGGTTCTTGTCAACAGAGCAGCCCTAAACTTTGGGGTGCCTGTGTCTTGCTGATTTTTAGTTTTCCCAATTAATACGCCCATGAGTGGACGTGCCCTATGCTCCCTAAGCTGTGTTTTTTCGATGTTTCAGGACACACCGTACACTTTTCCAGAGTGGCTGTTGGCAATTTACATCCCGCCCATCAGCGTAGCAAGGCTGCCATTTCTCCATGGCCTGTCCTGCATTTCTGGTTTGGACACTTTTTGCAGCATGGCACTTTTGACCGATGGGAAGCGAGACTTCTTTGTAGCGCTGATTAGCCTTTCCAGGTTGCTTGGTTGGCCAAACAGGGCGTATGCGTTTTTTCCTGAATATATTCAGGAAAAAACGCATACGCCCTGTTTGGCCAAGGGCATCATTGTCGACGTTTTGCCACTTTTCATATGCTTTAAAGGCGATTCGAATCTACCTCCTGAAACCTGTTTCCTGAAATTCTGCCTTGCTTTCAAATCCTCTTCGTTGCCTTCCCTCAATATATCTGTGGATGAGAGTTATCATTCATAACTCTGCGGGTTTCTGAATTGCAGTGTCCCTGAGCTCCATTTTTCAACTGGCTTTTTTGGGAGCTGGCCGCAAAAGCGCGGGATTGCCTCAGGCCCTATTCTGCTTCTGGGCGGCAGGCTGAGCCTGTGGTTAATTCTTCTTCCTGATGGGAAAATAGAGTGACCTGTGCCTGTCCCAACACATAGATCTAGTCTCTCATTGGTTGCCCCTCTTCCCGTTCATCCTCAGGACAAATTGCATCCTGTAGGGGACAGGAGCTTAAAGGTGCTGATCCTCCAAGTAGGGAGATTGCTAGTAAAGTAGCTGGAAAGGCGAACCCGAGCACAAGGAGATGAGAAATGAGGTGTGTATTAGAAACCTTTCAAAATCACACGGTGTACCATCTTCTGGGTTTCTCATGCATGTTTTCGATGTAGGAAGATGCCCTTCAACCTGGAGGTTTGGGACCCATGGGATGGGTACCAGGCAGTATTACTTTAAAGGGTCTGCGTTTGCTCACCCAACCTCACCCAACCTTTCAGCCCCAAGAGTGTCCACCCTTATGTCTCATCCAGCTGTGGGTCTAGATATGGTCAATCCAGGTTGCATCACAGCCTCTGAACGAATTGTGTAAGAATTTCTCTCTCTTTCACTGTCTTTGTTTTACGGGTTTTTAAAAGTAATTTATTTTTATAATGGGGTTTAGCTGCTTTTCACGGCTGTGTTTATGCGGCTTTACACCCACTTGACTCACTTCCAGACAGATATCAATACATAGGTTTTAAGATTCTTACTAGTCACATATATTCTTGTGCGGTGAATAGGGGGTGTTGAGTCCAGTTCACTGAGCAAGGAGTAGGTCTTGTCTATTACATATTGGGTGTATGGAACGGTATCTGAGCGAATTTGAAACCCTTGTTTTATGCATCACCCCACCTCACCTTTCCCGCTCAGCAGCCATCGTGTGTTTTCTAAACGTGTGACTCTGTTCTGTTTTGTAATTCAGTTCAAGTGTAGCGGTTTTTACATTCCCTCTATAAGTGATAGCTTATGATAAGTGTCTTTTTCTGTGTGACTTATTTCACTTAGGATCATCGTACCTAAATCCACTCATCTTGCCTCTACTAGCCTTATGACATTGATTTCATGTCTGAGTGATATTCCATTGTACATAAGGACCACAACTTCTTTTTCCATTTTTCTCTTTCCTGGGATATTTAAGGTGTCATGAAGTGGAGGTTCTTGTCAACAGAGCAGCCCTAAACTTTGGGGTGCCTGTGCCTTGCTGATTTTTAGTTTTCCCAATTTATACGCCCATGAGTGGACGTGCCCTATGCTCCCTAAGCTGTGTTTTTTCGATGTTTCAGGACACACCGTACACTTTTCCAGAGTGGCTGTTGGCAATTTACATCCCGCCCATCAGCGTAGCAAGGCTGCCATTTCTCCATGGCCTGTCCTGCATTTCTGGTTTGGACACTTTTTGCAGCATGGCACTTTTGACCGATGGGAAGCGAGACTTCTTTGTAGCGCTGATTAGCCTTTCCAGGTTGCTTGGTTGGCCAAACAGGGAGTATGCGTTTTTTCCTGAATATATTCAGGAAAAACCGCATACGCCCTGTTTGGCCAAGGGCATCATTGTCGACGTTTTGCCACTTTTCATATGCTTTAAAGGCGATTCGAATCTACCTCCTGAAACCTGTTTCCTGAAATTCTGCCTTGCTTTCAAATCCTCTTCGTTGCCTTCCCTCAATATATCTGTGGATGAGAGTTATCATTTATAGCTCTGCGGGTTTGTGAATTGCAGTGTCCCTGAGCTCCATTTTTCAACTGGCTTTTTTGGGAGCTGGCCGTAAAAGCGCGGGATTGCCTCAGGCCCTATTCTGCTTCTGGGCGGCAGGCTGAGCCTGTGGCTAATTCTTCTTCCTGATGGGAAAATAGAGTGACCTGTGCCTGTCCCAACACATAGATCTAGTCTCTCATTGGTTGCCCCTCTTCCCGTTCATCCTCAGGACAAATTGCATCCTGTAGGGGACAGGAGCTTAAAGGTGCTGATTCTCCAAGTAGGGAGATTGCTAGTAAAGTAGCTGGAAAGGCGAACCCGAGGACAAGGAGATGAGAAATGAGGTGCGTATTAGAAACCTTTCAAAATCACACGGTGTACCATCTTCTGGGTTTCTCATGCATGTTTTCCATATAGGAAGATGCCCTTGAACCTGGAGATTTGGGACCCATGGGATGGGTACCAGGCAGTATTACTTTAAAGGGTCTGCGTTTGCTCACCCAACCTCACCCAACCTTTCAGCCCCAAGAGTGTCCACCCTTATGTCTCATCCAGCTGTGGGTCTAGATATGGTTAATCCAGGTTGCATCACAGCCTCTGAACGAATTTTGTAAGAATTTCTCTCTCTTTCACTGTCTTTGTTTTACGGGTTTTTAAAAGTAATTTATTTTTATAATGGGGTTTAGCTGCTTTTCACGGCTGTGTTTATGCGGCTTTACACCCAATTGACTCACTTCCAGACAGATATCAATACATAGGTTTTAAGATTCTTACTAGTCACATATATTCTTGTGCGGTGAATAGGGGGTGTTGAGTCCAGTTCACTGAGCAAGGAGTAGGTCTTGTCTATTACATATTGGGTGTATGGAACGGTATCTGAGCGAATTTGAAACCCTTGTTTTATGCATCACCCCACCTCACCTTTCCCGTTAAGCAGCCCAAGTGTGTTTTCTAAACGTGTGACTCTGTTCTGTTTTGTAATTCAGTTCAAGTGTAGCGGTTTTTACATTCCCTCTATAAGTGATAGCTTATGATAAGTGTCTTTTTCTGTGTGACTTATTTCACTTAGGATCATCGTACCTAAATCCACTCATCTTGCCTCTACTAGCCTTATGACATTGATTTCATGTCTGAGTGATATTCCATTGTACATAAGGACCACAACTTCTTTATCCATTTTTCTCTTTCCTGGGATATTTAAGGTGTCATGAAGTGGAGGTTCTTGTCAACAGAGCAGCCCTAAACTTTGGGGTGCCTGTGTCTTGCTGATTTTTAGTTTTCCCAATTTATACGCCCATGAGTGGACGTGCCCTATGCTCCCTAAGCTGTGTTTTTTCGATGTTTCAGGACACACCGTACACTTTTCCAGAGTGGCTGTTGGCAATTTACATCCCGCCCATCAGCGTAGCAAGGCTGCCATTTCTCCATGGCCTGTCCTGTATTTCTGGTTTTGACACTTTTTGCAGCATGGCCCTTTTGACCGATGGGAAGCGAGACTTCTTTGTAGCACTGATTTGCCTTTCCAGGTTGCTTGGTTGGCCAAAAAGGGCGTATGCGTTTTTTCCTGAATATATTCAGGAAAAAACGCATACGCCCTTTTTGGCCAAGGGCATCATTGTCGACGTTTTGCCGCTTTTCATGTGCTTTAAAGGCGATTCGAATCTACCTCCTGAAATCTGTTTCCTGCAATTCTGCCTTGCTTTCAAATCCTCTTCGTTGCCTTCCCTCAATATATCTGTGGATGAGAGTTATCATTCATAACTCTGCGGGTTTCTGAATTGCAGTGTCCCTGAGCTCCATTTTTCAACTGGCTTTTTTGGGAGCTGGCCGCAAAAGCGCGGGATTGCCTCAGGCCCTATTCTGCTTCTGGGCGGCAGGCTTAGCCTGTGGTTAATTCTTCTTCCTGATGGGAAATAGAGTGACCTGTGCCTGTCCCAACACCTAGATCTAGTCTCTCATTGGTTGCCCCTCTTCCCGTTCATCCTCAGGACAAATTGCAACCTGTAGGGAACAGGAGCTTAAAGGTGCTGATTCTCCAAGTAGGGAGATTGCTAGTAAAGTAGCTGGAAAGGCGAACCCGAGCACAAGGAGATGAGAAATGAGGTGCGTATTAGAAACCTTTCAAAAACACACGGTGTACCATCTTCTGGGTTTCTCATGCATGTTTTCGATGTAGGCAGATGCCCTTCAACCTGGAGATTTGGGACCCATGGGATGGGTACCAGGCAGTATTACTTTAAAGGGTCTGCGTTTGCTCACCCAACCTCACCCAACCTTTCAGCCCCAAGAGTGTCCACCCTTATGTCTCATCCAGCTGTGGGTCTAGATATGTCAATCCAGGTTGCATCACAGCCTCTGAACGAATTGTGTAAGAATTTCTCTCTCTTTCACTGTCTTTGTTTTACGGGTTTTTAAAAGTAATTTATTTTTATAATGGGGTTTAGCTGCTTTTCACGGCTGTGTTTATGCGGCTTTACACCCACTTGACTCACTTCCAGACAGATATCAATACATAGGTTTTTAGATTCTTACTAGTCACATATATTCTTGTGCGGTGAATAGGGGGTGTTGAGTCCAGTTCACTGAGCAAGGAGTAGGTCTTGTCTATTACATATTGGGTGTATGGAACGGTATCTGAGCGAATTTGAAACCCTTGTTTTATGCATCACCCCACCTCACCTTTCCCGTTAAGCAGCCATAGTGTGTTTTCTAAACGTGTGACTCTGTTCTGTTTTGTAATTCAGTTCAAGTGTAGCGGTTTTTACATTCCCTCTATAAGTGATAGCTTATGATAAGTGTCTTTTTCTGTGTGACTTATTTCACTTAGGATCATCGTACCTAAATCCACTCATCTTGCTTCTACTAGCCTTATGACATTGATTTCATGTCTGAGTGATATTCCATTGTACATAAGGACCACAACTTCTTTATCCATTTTTCTCTTTCCTGGGATATTTAAGGTGTCATGAAGTGGAGGTTCTTGTCAACAGAGCAGCCCTAAACTTTGGGGTGCCTGTGTCTTGCTGATTTTTAGTTTTCCCAATTTATACGCCCATGAGTGGACGTGCCCTATGCTCCCTAAGCTGTGTTTTTTCGATGTTTCAGGACACACCGTACACTTTTCCAGAGTGGCTGTTGGCAATTTACATCCCGCCCATCAGCGTAGCAAGGCTGCCATTTCTCCATGGCCTGTCCTGCATTTCTGGTTTGGACACTTTTTGCAGCATGGCACTTTTGACCGATGGGAAGCGAGACTTCTTTGTAGCGCTGATTAGCCTTTCCAGGTTGCTTGGTTGGCCAAACAGGGCGTATGCGTTTTTTCCTGAATATATTCAGGAAAAAACGCATACGCCCTGTTTGGCCAAGGGCATCATTGTCGACGTTTTGCCACTTTTCATATGCTTTAAAGGCGATTCGAATCTACCTCCTGAAACCTGTTTCCTGAAATTCTGCCTTGCTTTCAAATCCTCTTCGTTGCCTTCCCTCAATATATCTGTGGATGAGAGTTATCAGTTATAGCTCTGCGGGTTTGTGAATTGCAGTGTCCCTGAGCTCCATTTTTCAACTGGCTTTTTTGGGAGCTGGCCGCAAAAGCGCGGGATTGCCTCAGGCCCTATTCTGCTTCTGGGCGGCAGGCTGAGCCTGTGGTTAATTCTTCTTCCTGATGGGAAAATAGAGTGACCTGTGCCTGTCCCAACACATAGATCTAGTCTCTCATTGGTTGCCCCTCTTCCCGTTCATCCTCAGGACAAATTGCATCCTGTAGGGGACAGGAGCTTAAAGGTGCTGATCCTCCAAGTAGGGAGATTGCTAGTAAAGTAGCTGGAAAGGCGAACCCGAGCACAAGGAGATGAGAAATGAGGTGTGTATTAGAAACCTTTCAAAATCACACGGTGTACCATCTTCTGGGTTTCTCATGCATGTTTTCGATGTAGGAAGATGCCCTTCAACCTGGAGGTTTGGGACCCATGGGATGGGTACCAGGCAGTATTACTTTAAAGGGTCTGCGTTTGCTCACCCAACCTCACCCAACCTTTCAGCCCCAAGAGTGTCCACCCTTATGTCTCATCCAGCTGTGGGTCTAGATATGGTCAATCCAGGTTGCATCACAGCCTCTGAACGAATTGTGTAAGAATTTCTCTCTCTTTCACTGTCTTTGTTTTACGGGTTTTTAAAAGTAATTTATTTTTATAATGGGGTTTAGCTGCTTTTCACGGCTGTGTTTATGCGGCTTTACACCCACTTGACTCACTTCCAGACAGATATCAATACATAGGTTTTAAGATTCTTACTAGTCACATATATTCTTGTGCGGTGAATAGGGGGTGTTGAGTCCAGTTCACTGAGCAAGGAGTAGGTCTTGTCTATTACATATTGGGTGTATGGAACGGTATCTGAGCGAATTTGAAACCCTTGTTTTATGCATCACCCCACCTCACCTTTCCCGCTCAGCAGCCATCGTGTGTTTTCTAAACGTGTGACTCTGTTCTGTTTTGTAATTCAGTTCAAGTGTAGCGGTTTTTACATTCCCTCTATAAGTGATAGCTTATGATAAGTGTCTTTTTCTGTGTGACTTATTTCACTTAGGATCATCGTACCTAAATCCACTCATCTTGCTTCTACTAGCCTTATGACATTGATTTCATGTCTGAGTGATATTCCATTGTACATAAGGACCACAACTTCTTTTTCCATTTTTCTCTTTCCTGGGATATTTAAGGTGTCATGAAGTGGAGGTTCTTGTCAACAGAGCAGCCCTAAACTTTGGGGTGCCTGTGCCTTGCTGATTTTTAGTTTTCCCAATTTATACGCCCATGAGTGGACGTGCCCTATGCTCCCTAAGCTGTGTTTTTTCGATGTTTCAGGACACACCGTACACTTTTCCAGAGTGGCTGTTGGCAATTTACATCCCGCCCATCAGCGTAGCAAGGCTGCCATTTCTCCATGGCCTGTCCTGCATTTCTGGTTTGGACACTTTTTGCAGCATGGCACTTTTGACCGATGGGAAGCGAGACTTCTTTGTAGCGCTGATTAGCCTTTCCAGGTTGCTTGGTTGGCCAAAAAGGGCGTATGCGTTTTTTCCTGAATATATTCAGGAAAAACCGCATACGCCCTGTTTGGCCAAGGGCATCATTGTCGACGTTTTGCCGCTTTTCATATGCTTTAAAGGCGATTCGAATCTACCTCCTGAAACCTGTTTCCTGAAATTCTGCCTTGCTTTCAAATCCTCTTCGTTGCCTTCCCTCAATATATCTGTGGATGAGAGTTATCATTCATAACTCTGCGGGTTTCTGAATTGCAGTGTCCCTGAGCTCCATTTTTCAACTGGCTTTTTTGGGAGCTGGCCGCAAAAGCGCGGGATTGCCTCAGGCCCTATTCTGCTTCTGGGCGGCAGGCTTAGCCTGTGGTTAATTCTTCTTCCTGATGGGAAATAGAGTGACCTGTGCCTGTCCCAACACCTAGATCTAGTCTCTCATTGGTTGCCCCTCTTCCCGTTCATCCTCAGGACAAATTGCAACCTGTAGGGAACAGGAGCTTAAAGGTGCTGATTCTCCAAGTAGGGAGATTGCTAGTAAAGTAGCTGGAAAGGCGAACCGGAGCACAAGGAGATGAGAAATGAGGTGCGTATTAGAAAGCTTTCAAAATCACACGGTGTACCATCTTCTGGGTTTCTCATGCATGTTTTCGATGTAGGCAGATGCCCTTGAACCTGGAGATTTGGGACCCATGGGATGGGTACCAGGCAGTATTACTTTAAAGGGTCTGCGTTTGCTCACCCAACCTCACCCAACCTTTCAGCCCCAAGAGTGTCCACCCTTATGTCTCATCCAGCTGTGTGTCTAGATATGTCAATCCAGGTTGCATCACAGCCTCTGAACGAATTATGTAAGAATTTCTCTCTCTTTCACTGTCTTTGTTTTACGGGTTTTTAAAAGTAATTTATTTTTATAATGGGGTTTAGCTGCTTTTCACGGCTGTGTTTATGCGGCTTTACACCCACTTGACTCACTTCCAGACAGATATCAATACATAGGTTTTAAGATTCTTACTAGTCACATATATTCTTGTGCGGTGAATAGGGGGTGTTGAGTCCAGTTCACTGAGCAAGGAGTAGGTCTTGTCTATTACATATTGGGTGTATGGAACGGTATCTGAGCGAATTTGAAACCCTTGTTTTATGCATCACCCCACCTCACCTTTCCCGTTAAGCAGCCCAAGTGTGTTTTCTAAACGTGTGACTCTGTTCTGTTTTGTAATTCAGTTCAAGTGTAGCGGTTTTTACATTCCCTCTATAAGTGATAGCTTATGATAAGTGTCTTTTTCTGTGTGACTTATTTCACTTAGGATCATCGTACCTAAATCCACTCATCTTGCCTCTACTAGCCTTATGACATTGATTTCATGTCTGAGTGATATTCCATTGTACATAAGGACCACAACTTCTTTTTCCATTTTTCTCTTTCCTGGGATATTTAAGGTGTCATGAAGTGGAGGTTCTTGTCAACAGAGCAGCCCTAAACTTTGGGGTGCCTGTGTCTTGCTGATTTTTAGTTTTCCCAATTTATACGCCCATGAGTGGACGTGCCCTATGCTCCCTAAGCTGTGTTTTTTCGATGTTTCAGGACACACCGTACACTTTTCCAGAGTGGCTGTTGGCAATTTACATCCCGCCCATCAGCGTAGCAAGGCTGCCATTTCTCCATGGCCTGTCCTGCATTTCTGGTTTGGACACTTTTTGCAGCATGGCACTTTTGACCGATGGGAAGCGAGACTTCTTTGTAGCGCTGATTAGCCTTTCCAGGTTGCTTGGTTGGCCAAACAGGGCGTATGCGTTTTTTCCTGAATATATTCAGGAAAAAACGCATACGCCCTGTTTGGCCAAGGGCATCATTGTCGACGTTTTGCCACTTTTCATATGCTTTAAAGGCGATTCGAATCTACCTCCTGAAACCTGTTTCCTGAAATTCTGCCTTGCTTTCAAATCCTCTTCGTTGCCTTCCCTCAATATATCTGTGGATGAGAGTTATCATTTATAGCTCTGCGGGTTTGTGAATTGCAGTGTCCCTGAGCTCCATTTTTCAACTGGCTTTTTTGGGAGCTGGCCGCAAAAGCGCGGGATTGCCTCAGGCCCTATTCTGCTTCTGGGCGGCAGGCTGAGCCTGTGGTTAATTCTTCTTCCTGATGGGAAAATAGAGTGACCTGTGCCTGTCCCAACACATAGATCTAGTCTCTCATTGGTTGCCCCTCTTCCCGTTCATCCTCAGGACAAATTGCATCCTGTAGGGGACAGGAGCTTAAAGGTGCTGATTCTCCAAGTAGGGAGATTGCTAGTAAAGTAGCTGGAAAGGCGAACCGGAGCACAAGGAGATGAGAAATGAGGTGCGTATTAGAAAGCTTTCAAAATCACACGGTGTACCATCTTCTGGGTTTCTCATGCATGTTTTCGATGTAGGCAGATGCCCTTGAACCTGGAGATTTGGGACCCATGGGATGGGTACCAGGCAGTATTACTTTAAAGGGTCTGCGTTTGCTCACCCAACCTCACCCAACCTTTCAGCCCCAAGAGTGTCCACCCTTATGTCTCATCCAGCTGTGTGTCTAGATATGTCAATCCAGGTTGCATCACAGCCTCTGAACGAATTATGTAAGAATTTCTCTCTCTTTCACTGTCTTTGTTTTACGGGTTTTTAAAAGTAATTTATTTTTATAATGGGGTTTAGCTGCTTTTCACGGCTGTGTTTATGCGGCTTTACACCCACTTGACTCACTTCCAGACAGATATCAATACATAGGTTTTAAGATTCTTACTAGTCACATATATTCTTGTGCGGTGAATAGGGGGTGTTGAGTCCAGTTCACTGAGCAAGGAGTAGGTCTTGTCTATTACATATTGGGTGTATGGAACGGTATCTGAGCGAATTTGAAACCCTTGTTTTATGCATCACCCCACCTCACCTTTCCCGTTAAGCAGCCATAGTGTGTTTTCTAAACGTGTGACTCTGTTCTGTTTTGTAATTCAGTTCAAGTGTAGCGGTTTTTACATTCCCTCTATAAGTGATAGCTTATGATAAGTGTCTTTTTCTGTGTGACTTATTTCACTTAGGATCATCGTACCTAAATCCACTCATCTTGCTTCTACTAGCCTTATGACATTGATTTCATGTCTGAGTGATATTCCATTGTACATAAGGACCACAACTTCTTTATCCATTTTTCTCTTTCCTGGGATATTTAAGGTGTCATGAAGTGGAGGTTCTTGTCAACAGAGCAGCCCTAAACTTTGGGGTGCCTGTGTCTTGCTGATTTTTAGTTTTCCCAATTTATACGCCCATGAGAGGACGTGCCCTATGCTCCCTAAGCTGTGTTTTTTCGATGTTTCAGGACACACCATACACTTTTCCAGAGTGGCTGTTGGCAATTTACATCCCGCCCATCAGCGTAGCAAGGCTGCCATTTCTCCATGGCCTGTCCTGCATTTCTGGTTTTGACACTTTTTGCAGCATGGCACTTTTGACCGATGGGAAGCGAGACTTCTTTGTAGCACTGATTTGCCTTTCCAGGTTGCTTGGTTGGCCAAAAAGGGCGTATGCGTTTTTTCCTGAATATATTCAGGAAAAAACGCATACGCCCTTTTTGGCCAAGGGCATCATTGTCGACGTTTTGCCTCTTTTCATGTGCTTTAAAGGCGATTCGAATCTACCTCCTGAAATCTGTTTCCTGCAATTCTGCCTTGCTTTCAAATCCTCTTCGTTGCCTTCCCTCAATATATCTGTGGATGAGAGTTATCATTCATAACTCTGCGGGTTTCTGAATTGCAGTGTCCCTGAGCTCCATTTTTCAACTGGCTTTTTTGGGAGCTGGCCGCAAAAGCGCGGGATTGCCTCAGGCCCTATTCTGCTTCTGGGCGGCAGGCTTAGCCTGTGGTTAATTCTTCTTCCTGATGGGAAATAGAGTGACCTGTGCCTGTCCCAACACCTAGATCTAGTCTCTCATTGGTTGCCCCTCTTCCCGTTCATCCTCAGGACAAATTGCAACCTGTAGGGAACAGGAGCTTAAAGGTGCTGATTCTCCAAGTAGGGAGGTTGCTAGTAAAGTAGCTGGAAAGGCGAACCCGAGCACAAGGTGATGAGAAATGAGGTGCGTATTAGAAACCTTTCAAAATCACACGGTGTACCATCTTCTGGGTTTCTCATGCATGTTTTCGATGTAGGAAGATGCCCTTGAACCTGGAGATTTGGGACCCATGGGATGGGTACAAGGCAGTATTACTTTAAAGGGTCTGCGTTTGCTCACCCAACCTCACCCAACCTTTCAGCCCCAAGAGTGTCCACCCTTATGTCTCATCCAGCTGTGGGTCTAGATGTGGTCAATCCAGGTTGCTTCACAGCCTCTGAACGAATTTTGTAAGAATTTCTCTCTCTTTCACTGTCTTTGTTTTACGGGTTTTTAAAAGTAATTTATTTTTATAATGGGGTTTAGCTGCTTTTCACGGCTGTGTTTATGCGGATTTACACCCACTTGACTCACTTCCAGACAGATATCAATACATAGGTTTTAAGATTCTTACTAGTCACATATATTCTTGTGCGGTGAATAGGGGGTGTTGAGTCCAGTTCACTGAGCAAGGAGTAGGTCTTGTCTATTACATATTGGGTGTATGGAACGGTATCTGAGCGAATTTGAAACCCTTGTTTTATGCATCACCCCACCTCACCTTTCCCGTTAAGCAGCCATAGTGTGTTTTCTAAACGTGTGACTCTGTTCTGTTTTGTAATTCAGTTCAAGTGTAGCGGTTTTTACATTCCCTCTATAAGTGATAGCTTATGATAAGTGTCTTTTTCTGTGTGACTTATTTCACTTAGGATCATCGTACCTAAATCCACTCATCTTGCTTCTACTAGCCTTATGACATTGATTTCATGTCTGAGTGATATTCCATTGTACATAAGGACCACAACTTCTTTATCCATTTTTCTCTTTCCTGGGATATTTAAGGTGTCATGAAGTGGAGGTTCTTGTCAACAGAGCAGCCCTAAACTTTGGGGTGCCTGTGTCTTGCTGATTTTTAGTTTTCCCAATTTATACGCCCATGAGTGGACGTGCCCTATGCTCCCTAAGCTGTGTTTTTTCGATGTTTCAGGACACACCGTACACTTTTCCAGAGTGGCTGTTGGCAATTTACATCCCGCCCATCAGCGTAGCAAGGCTGCCATTTCTCCATGGCCTGTCCTGCATTTCTGGTTTTGACACTTTTTGCAGCATGGCACTTTTGACCGATGGGAAGCGAGACTTCTTTGTAGCACTGATTTGCCTTTCCAGGTTGCTTGGTTGGCCAAAAAGGGCGTATGCGTTTTTTCCTGAATATATTCAGGAAAAAACGCATACGCCCTTTTTGGCGAAGGGCATCATTGTCGACGTTTTGCCGCTTTTCATGTGCTTTAAAGGCGATTCGAATCTACCTCCTGAAACCTGTTTCCTGCAATTCTGCCTTGCTTTCAAATCCTCTTCGTTGCCTTCCCTCAATATATCTGTGGATGAGAGTTATCATTCATAACTCTGCGGGTTTCTGAATTGCAGTGTCCCTGAGCTCCATTTTTCAACTGGCTTTTTTGGGAGCTGGCCGCAAAAGCGCGGGATTGCCTCAGGCCCTATTCTGCTTCTGGGCGGCAGGCTTAGCCTGTGGTTAATTCTTCTTCCTGATGGGAAATAGAGTGACCTGTGCCTGTCCCAACACCTAGATCTAGTCTCTCATTGGTTGCCCCTCTTCCCGTTCATCCTCAGGACAAATTGCAACCTGTAGGGAACAGGAGCTTAAAGGTGCTGATTCTCCAAGTAGGGAGATTGCTAGTAAAGTAGCTGGAAAGGCGAACCGGAGCACAAGGAGATGAGAAATGAGGTGCGTATTAGAAAGCTTTCAAAATCACACGGTGTACCATCTTCTGGGTTTCTCATGCATGTTTTCGATGTAGGCAGATGCCCTTGAACCTGGAGATTTGGGACCCATGGGATGGGTACCAGGCAGTATTACTTTAAAGGGTCTGCGTTTGCTCACCCAACCTCACCCAACCTTTCAGCCCCAAGAGTGTCCACCCTTATGTCTCATCCAGCTGTGTGTCTAGATATGTCAATCCAGGTTGCATCACAGCCTCTGAACGAATTATGTAAGAATTTCTCTCTCTTTCACTGTCTTTGTTTTACGGGTTTTTAAAAGTAATTTATTTTTATAATGGGGTTTAGCTGCTTTTCACGGCTGTGTTTATGCGGCTTTACACCCACTTGACTCACTTCCAGACAGATATCAATACATAGGTTTTAAGATTCTTACTAGTCACATATATTCTTGTGCGGTGAATAGGGGGTGTTGAGTCCAGTTCACTGAGCAAGGAGTAGGTCTTGTCTATTACATATTGGGTGTATGGAACGGTATCTGAGCGAATTTGAAACCCTTGTTTTATGCATCACCCCACCTCACCTTTCCCGTTAAGCAGCCATAGTGTGTTTTCTAAACGTGTGACTCTGTTCTGTTTTGTAATTCAGTTCAAGTGTAGCGGTTTTTACATTCCCTCTATAAGTGATAGCTTATGATAAGTGTCTTTTTCTGTGTGACTTATTTCACTTAGGATCATCGTACCTAAATCCACTCATCTTGCTTCTACTAGCCTTATGACATTGATTTCATGTCTGAGTGATATTCCATTGTACATAAGGACCACAACTTCTTTTTCCATTTTTCTCTTTCCTGGGATATTTAAGGTGTCATGAAGTGGAGGTTCTTGTCAACAGAGCAGCCCTAAACTTTGGGGTGCCTGTGTCTTGCTGATTTTTAGTTTTCCCAATTTATACGCCCATGAGTGGACGTGCCCTATGCTCCCTAAGCTGTGTTTTTTCGATGTTTCAGGACACACCGTACACTTTTCCAGAGTGGCTGTTGGCAATTTACATCCCGCCCATCAGCGTAGCAAGGCTGCCATTTCTCCATGGCCTGTCCTGCATTTCTGGTTTGGACACTTTTTGCAGCATGGCACTTTTGACCGATGGGAAGCGAGACTTCTTTGTAGCGCTGATTAGCCTTTCCAGGTTGCTTGGTTGGCCAAACAGGGCGTATGCGTTTTTTCCTGAATATATTCAGGAAAAAACGCATACGCCCTGTTTGGCCAAGGGCATCATTGTCGACGTTTTGCCACTTTTCATATGCTTTAAAGGCGATTCGAATCTACCTCCTGAAACCTGTTTCCTGAAATTCTGCCTTGCTTTCAAATCCTCTTCGTTGCCTTCCCTCAATATATCTGTGGATGAGAGTTATCATTTATAGCTCTGCGGGTTTGTGAATTGCAGTGTCCCTGAGCTCCATTTTTCAACTGGCTTTTTTGGGAGCTGGCCGCAAAAGCGCGGGATTGCCTCAGGCCCTATTCTGCTTCTGGGCGGCAGGCTGAGCCTGTGGTTAATTCTTCTTCCTGATGGGAAAATAGAGTGACCTGTGCCTGTCCCAACACATAGATCTAGTCTCTCATTGGTTGCCCCTCTTCCCGTTCATCCTCAGGACAAATTGCATCCTGTAGGGGACAGGAGCTTAAAGGTGCTGATTCTCCAAGTAGGGAGATTGCTAGTAAAGTAGCTGGAAAGGCGAACCGGAGCACAAGGAGATGAGAAATGAGGTGCGTATTAGAAAGCTTTCAAAATCACACGGTGTACCATCTTCTGGGTTTCTCATGCATGTTTTCGATGTAGGCAGATGCCCTTGAACCTGGAGATTTGGGACCCATGGGATGGGTACCAGGCAGTATTACTTTAAAGGGTCTGCGTTTGCTCACCCAACCTCACCCAACCTTTCAGCCCCAAGAGTGTCCACCCTTATGTCTCATCCAGCTGTGTGTCTAGATATGTCAATCCAGGTTGCATCACAGCCTCTGAACGAATTATGTAAGAATTTCTCTCTCTTTCACTGTCTTTGTTTTACGGGTTTTTAAAAGTAATTTATTTTTATAATGGGGTTTAGCTGCTTTTCACGGCTGTGTTTATGCGGCTTTACACCCACTTGACTCACTTCCAGACAGATATCAATACATAGGTTTTAAGATTCTTACTAGTCACATATATTCTTGTGCGGTGAATAGGGGGTGTTGAGTCCAGTTCACTGAGCAAGGAGTAGGTCTTGTCTATTACATATTGGGTGTATGGAACGGTATCTGAGCGAATTTGAAACCCTTGTTTTATGCATCACCCCACCTCACCTTTCCCGTTAAGCAGCCATAGTGTGTTTTCTAAACGTGTGACTCTGTTCTGTTTTGTAATTCAGTTCAAGTGTAGCGGTTTTTACATTCCCTCTATAAGTGATAGCTTATGATAAGTGTCTTTTTCTGTGTGACTTATTTCACTTAGGATCATCGTACCTAAATCCACTCATCTTGCTTCTACTAGCCTTATGACATTGATTTCATGTCTGAGTGATATTCCATTGTACATAAGGACCACAACTTCTTTATCCATTTTTCTCTTTCCTGGGATATTTAAGGTGTCATGAAGTGGAGGTTCTTGTCAACAGAGCAGCCCTAAACTTTGGGGTGCCTGTGTCTTGCTGATTTTTAGTTTTCCCAATTTATACGCCCATGAGAGGACGTGCCCTATGCTCCCTAAGCTGTGTTTTTTCGATGTTTCAGGACACACCATACACTTTTCCAGAGTGGCTGTTGGCAATTTACATCCCGCCCATCAGCGTAGCAAGGCTGCCATTTCTCCATGGCCTGTCCTGCATTTCTGGTTTTGACACTTTTTGCAGCATGGCACTTTTGACCGATGGGAAGCGAGACTTCTTTGTAGCACTGATTTGCCTTTCCAGGTTGCTTGGTTGGCCAAAAAGGGCGTATGCGTTTTTTCCTGAATATATTCAGGAAAAAACGCATACGCCCTTTTTGGCCAAGGGCATCATTGTCGACGTTTTGCCTCTTTTCATGTGCTTTAAAGGCGATTCGAATCTACCTCCTGAAATCTGTTTCCTGCAATTCTGCCTTGCTTTCAAATCCTCTTCGTTGCCTTCCCTCAATATATCTGTGGATGAGAGTTATCATTCATAACTCTGCGGGTTTCTGAATTGCAGTGTCCCTGAGCTCCATTTTTCAACTGGCTTTTTTGGGAGCTGGCCGCAAAAGCGCGGGATTGCCTCAGGCCCTATTCTGCTTCTGGGCGGCAGGCTTAGCCTGTGGTTAATTCTTCTTCCTGATGGGAAATAGAGTGACCTGTGCCTGTCCCAACACCTAGATCTAGTCTCTCATTGGTTGCCCCTCTTCCCGTTCATCCTCAGGACAAATTGCAACCTGTAGGGAACAGGAGCTTAAAGGTGCTGATTCTCCAAGTAGGGAGGTTGCTAGTAAAGTAGCTGGAAAGGCGAACCCGAGCACAAGGTGATGAGAAATGAGGTGCGTATTAGAAACCTTTCAAAATCACACGGTGTACCATCTTCTGGGTTTCTCATGCATGTTTTCGATGTAGGAAGATGCCCTTGAACCTGGAGATTTGGGACCCATGGGATGGGTACAAGGCAGTATTACTTTAAAGGGTCTGCGTTTGCTCACCCAACCTCACCCAACCTTTCAGCCCCAAGAGTGTCCACCCTTATGTCTCATCCAGCTGTGGGTCTAGATGTGGTCAATCCAGGTTGCTTCACAGCCTCTGAACGAATTTTGTAAGAATTTCTCTCTCTTTCACTGTCTTTGTTTTACGGGTTTTTAAAAGTAATTTATTTTTATAATGGGGTTTAGCTGCTTTTCACGGCTGTGTTTATGCGGCTTTACACCCACTTGACTCACTTCCAGACAGATATCAATACATAGGTTTTAAGATTCTTACTAGTCACATATATTCTTGTGCGGTGAATAGGGGGTGTTGAGTCCAGTTCACTGAGCAAGGAGTAGGTCTTGTCTATTACATATTGGGTGTATGGAACGGTATCTGAGCGAATTTGAAACCCTTGTTTTATGCATCACCCCACCTCACCTTTCCCGTTAAGCAGCCATAGTGTGTTTTCTAAACGTGTGACTCTGTTCTGTTTTGTAATTCAGTTCAAGTGTAGCGGTTTTTACATTCCCTCTATAAGTGATAGCTTATGATAAGTGTCTTTTTCTGTGTGACTTATTTCACTTAGGATCATCGTACCTAAATCCACTCATCTTGCTTCTACTAGCCTTATGACATTGATTTCATGTCTGAGTGATATTCCATTGTACATAAGGACCACAACTTCTTTATCCATTTTTCTCTTTCCTGGGATATTTAAGGTGTCATGAAGTGGAGGTTCTTGTCAACAGAGCAGCCCTAAACTTTGGGGTGCCTGTGTCTTGCTGATTTTTAGTTTTCCCAATTTATACGCCCATGAGTGGACGTGCCCTATGCTCCCTAAGCTGTGTTTTTTCGATGTTTCAGGACACACCGTACACTTTTCCAGAGTGGCTGTTGGCAATTTACATCCCGCCCATCAGCGTAGCAAGGCTGCCATTTCTCCATGGCCTGTCCTGCATTTCTGGTTTTGACACTTTTTGCAGCATGGCACTTTTGACCGATGGGAAGCGAGACTTCTTTGTAGCACTGATTTGCCTTTCCAGGTTGCTTGGTTGGCCAAAAAGGGCGTATGCGTTTTTTCCTGAATATATTCAGGAAAAAACGCATACGCCCTTTTTGGCGAAGGGCATCATTGTCGACGTTTTGCCGCTTTTCATGTGCTTTAAAGGCGATTCGAATCTACCTCCTGAAACCTGTTTCCTGCAATTCTGCCTTGCTTTCAAATCCTCTTCGTTGCCTTCCCTCAATATATCTGTGGATGAGAGTTATCATTCATAACTCTGCGGGTTTCTGAATTGCAGTGTCCCTGAGCTCCATTTTTCAACTGGCTTTTTTGGGAGCTGGCCGCAAAAGCGCGGGATTGCCTCAGGCCCTATTCTGCTTCTGGGCGGCAGGCTTAGCCTGTGGTTAATTCTTCTTCCTGATGGGAAATAGAGTGACCTGTGCCTGTCCCAACACCTAGATCTAGTCTCTCATTGGTTGCCCCTCTTCCCGTTCATCCTCAGGACAAATTGCAACCTGTAGGGAACAGGAGCTTAAAGGTGCTGATTCTCCAAGTAGGGAGATTGCTAGTAAAGTAGCTGGAAAGGCGAACCGGAGCACAAGGAGATGAGAAATGAGGTGCGTATTAGAAAGCTTTCAAAATCACACGGTGTACCATCTTCTGGGTTTCTCATGCATGTTTTCGATGTAGGCAGATGCCCTTGAACCTGGAGATTTGGGACCCATGGGATGGGTACCAGGCAGTATTACTTTAAAGGGTCTGCGTTTGCTCACCCAACCTCACCCAACCTTTCAGCCCCAAGAGTGTCCACCCTTATGTCTCATCCAGCTGTGTGTCTAGATATGTCAATCCAGGTTGCATCACAGCCTCTGAACGAATTATGTAAGAATTTCTCTCTCTTTCACTGTCTTTGTTTTACGGGTTTTTAAAAGTAATTTATTTTTATAATGGGGTTTAGCTGCTTTTCACGGCTGTGTTTATGCGGCTTTACACCCACTTGACTCACTTCCAGACAGATATCAATACATAGGTTTTAAGATTCTTACTAGTCACATATATTCTTGTGCGGTGAATAGGGGGTGTTGAGTCCAGTTCACTGAGCAAGGAGTAGGTCTTGTCTATTACATATTGGGTGTATGGAACGGTATCTGAGCGAATTTGAAACCCTTGTTTTATGCATCACCCCACCTCACCTTTCCCGTTAAGCAGCCATAGTGTGTTTTCTAAACGTGTGACTCTGTTCTGTTTTGTAATTCAGTTCAAGTGTAGCGGTTTTTACATTCCCTCTATAAGTGATAGCTTATGATAAGTGTCTTTTTCTGTGTGACTTATTTCACTTAGGATCATCGTACCTAAATCCACTCATCTTGCTTCTACTAGCCTTATGACATTGATTTCATGTCTGAGTGATATTCCATTGTACATAAGGACCACAACTTCTTTTTCCATTTTTCTCTTTCCTGGGATATTTAAGGTGTCATGAAGTGGAGGTTCTTGTCAACAGAGCAGCCCTAAACTTTGGGGTGCCTGTGTCTTGCTGATTTTTAGTTTTCCCAATTTATACGCCCATGAGTGGACGTGCCCTATGCTCCCTAAGCTGTGTTTTTTCGATGTTTCAGGACACACCGTACACTTTTCCAGAGTGGCTGTTGGCAATTTACATCCCGCCCATCAGCGTAGCAAGGCTGCCATTTCTCCATGGCCTGTCCTGCATTTCTGGTTTGGACACTTTTTGCAGCATGGCACTTTTGACCGATGGGAAGCGAGACTTCTTTGTAGCGCTGATTAGCCTTTCCAGGTTGCTTGGTTGGCCAAACAGGGCGTATGCGTTTTTTCCTGAATATATTCAGGAAAAAACGCATACGCCCTGTTTGGCCAAGGGCATCATTGTCGACGTTTTGCCACTTTTCATATGCTTTAAAGGCGATTCGAATCTACCTCCTGAAACCTGTTTCCTGAAATTCTGCCTTGCTTTCAAATCCTCTTCGTTGCCTTCCCTCAATATATCTGTGGATGAGAGTTATCATTTATAGCTCTGCGGGTTTGTGAATTGCAGTGTCCCTGAGCTCCATTTTTCAACTGGCTTTTTTGGGAGCTGGCCGCAAAAGCGCGGGATTGCCTCAGGCCCTATTCTGCTTCTGGGCGGCAGGCTGAGCCTGTGGTTAATTCTTCTTCCTGATGGGAAAATAGAGTGACCTGTGCCTGTCCCAACACATAGATCTAGTCTCTCATTGGTTGCCCCTCTTCCCGTTCATCCTCAGGACAAATTGCATCCTGTAGGGGACAGGAGCTTAAAGGTGCTGATTCTCCAAGTAGGGAGATTGCTAGTAAAGTAGCTGGAAAGGCGAACCGGAGCACAAGGAGATGAGAAATGAGGTGCGTATTAGAAAGCTTTCAAAATCACACGGTGTACCATCTTCTGGGTTTCTCATGCATGTTTTCGATGTAGGCAGATGCCCTTGAACCTGGAGATTTGGGACCCATGGGATGGGTACCAGGCAGTATTACTTTAAAGGGTCTGCGTTTGCTCACCCAACCTCACCCAACCTTTCAGCCCCAAGAGTGTCCACCCTTATGTCTCATCCAGCTGTGTGTCTAGATATGTCAATCCAGGTTGCATCACAGCCTCTGAACGAATTATGTAAGAATTTCTCTCTCTTTCACTGTCTTTGTTTTACGGGTTTTTAAAAGTAATTTATTTTTATAATGGGGTTTAGCTGCTTTTCACGGCTGTGTTTATGCGGCTTTACACCCACTTGACTCACTTCCAGACAGATATCAATACATAGGTTTTAAGATTCTTACTAGTCACATATATTCTTGTGCGGTGAATAGGGGGTGTTGAGTCCAGTTCACTGAGCAAGGAGTAGGTCTTGTCTATTACATATTGGGTGTATGGAACGGTATCTGAGCGAATTTGAAACCCTTGTTTTATGCATCACCCCACCTCACCTTTCCCGCTCAGCAGCCATCGTGTGTTTTCTAAACGTGTGACTCTGTTCTGTTTTGTAATTCAGTTCAAGTGTAGCGGTTTTTACATTCCCTCTATAAGTGATAGCTTATGATAAGTGTCTTTTTCTGTGTGACTTATTTCACTTAGGATCATCGTACCTAAATCCACTCATCTTGCTTCTACTAGCCTTATGACATTGATTTCATGTCTGAGTGATATTCCATTGTACATAAGGACCACAACTTCTTTATCCATTTTTCTCTTTCCTGGGATATTTAAGGTGTCATGAAGTGGAGGTTCTTGTCAACAGAGCAGCCCTAAACTTTGGGGTGCCTGTGTCTTGCTGATTTTTAGTTTTCCCAATTTATACGCCCATGAGTGGACGTGCCCTATGCTCCCTAAGCTGTGTTTTTTCGATGTTTCAGGACACACCGTACACTTTTCCAGAGTGGCTGTTGGCAATTTACATCCCGCCCATCAGCGTAGCAAGGCTGCCATTTCTCCATGGCCTGTCCTGCATTTCTGGTTTGGACACTTTTTGCAGCATGGCACTTTTGACCGATGGGAAGCGAGACTTCTTTGTAGCACTGATTTGCCTTTCCAGGTTGCTTGGTTGGCCAAAAAGGGCGTATGCGTTTTTTCCTGAATACATTCAGGAAAAAACGCATACGCCCTTTTTGGCCAAGGGCATCATTGTCGACGTTTTGCCGCTTTTCATGTGCTTTAAAGGCGATTCGAATCTACCTCCTGAAATCTGTTTCCTGCAATTCTGCCTTGCTTTCAAATCCTCTTCGTTGCCTTCCCTCAATATATCTGTGGATGAGAGTTATCATTCATAACTCTGCGGGTTTCTGAATTGCAGTGTCCCTGAGCTCCATTTTTCAACTGGCTTTTTTGGGAGCTGGTCGCAAAAGCGCGGGATTGCCTCAGGCCCTATTCTGCTTCTGGGCGGCAGGCTTAGCCTGTGGTTAATTCTTCTTCCTGATGGGAAATAGAGTAACCTGTGCCTGTCCCAACACCTAGATCTAGTCTCTCATTTGTTGCCCCTCTTCCCGTTCATCCTCAGGACAAATTGCAACCTGTAGGGAACAGGAGCTTAAAGGTGCTGATTCTCCAAGTAGGGAGATTGCTAGTAAAGTAGCTGGAAAGGTGAACCCGAGCACAAGGAGATGAGAAATGAGGTGCGTATTAGAAACCTTTCAAAATCACACGGTTTACCATCTTCTGGGTTTCTCATGCATGTTTTCGATGTAGGAAGATGCCCTTGAACCTGGAGATTTGGGACCCATGGGATGGGTACCAGGCAGTATTACTTTAAAGGGTCTGCGTTTGCTCACCCAACCTCACCCAAACTTTCAGCCCCAAGAGTGTCCACCCTTATGTCTCATCCAGCTGTGGGTCTAGATATGGTCAATCCAGGTTGCATCACAGCCTCTGAACGAATTTTGTAAGAATTTCTCTCTATTTCACTGTCTTTGTTTTACGGGTTTTTAAAAGTAATTTATTTTTATAATGGGGTTTAGCTGCTTTTCACGGCTGTGTTTATGCGGCTTTACACCCACTTGACTCACTTCCAGACAGATATCAATACATAGGTTTTAAGATTCTTACTAGTCACATATATTCTTGTGCGGTGAATAGGGGGTGTTGAGTCCAGTTCACTGAGCAAGGAGTAGGTCTTGTCTATTACATATTGGGTGTATGGAACGGTATCTGAGCGAATTTGAAACCCTTGTTTTATGCATCACCCCACCTCACCTTTCCCGTTAAGCAGCCATAGTGTGTTTTCTAAACGTGTGACTCTGTTCTGTTTTGTAATTCAGTTCAAGTGTAGCGGTTTTTACATTCCCTCTATAAGTGATAGCTTATGATAAGTGTCTTTTTCTGTGTGACTTATTTCACTTAGGATCATCGTACCTAAATCCACTCATCTTGCTTCTACTAGCCTTATGACATTGATTTCATGTCTGAGTGATATTCCATTGTACATAAGGACCACAACTTCTTTATCCATTTTTCTCTTTCCTGGGATATTTAAGGTGTCATAAAGTGGAGGTTCTTGTCAACAGAGCAGCCCTAAACTTTGGGGTGCCTGTGTCTTGCTGATTTTTAGTTTTCCCAATTTATACGCCCATGAGTGGACGTGCCCTATGCTCCCTAAGCTGTGTTTTTTCGATGTTTCAGGACACACCGTACACTTTTCCAGAGTGGCTGTTGGCAATTTACATCCCGCCCATCAGCGTAGCAAGGCTGCCATTTCTCCATGGCCTGTCCTGCATTTCTGGTTTGGACACTTTTTGCAGCATGGCACTTTTGACCGATGGGAAGCGAGACTTCTTTGTAGCGCTGATTAGCCTTTCCAGGTTGCTTGGTTGGCCAAACAGGGCGTATGCGTTTTTTCCTGAATATATTCAGGAAAAAACGCATACGCCCTGTTTGGCCAAGGGCATCATTGTCGACGTTTTGCCACTTTTCATATGCTTTAAAGGCGATTCGAATCTACCTCCTGAAACCTGTTTCCTGAAATTCTGCCTTGCTTTCAAATCCTCTTCGTTGCCTTCCCTCAATATATCTGTGGATGAGAGTTATCATTTATAGCTCTGCGGGTTTGTGAATTGCAGTGTCCCTGAGCTCCATTTTTCAACTGGCTTTTTTGGGAGCTGGCCGCAAAAGCGCGGGATTGCCTCAGGCCCTATTCTGCTTCTGGGCGGCAGGCTGAGCCTGTGGTTAATTCTTCTTCCTGATGGGAAAATAGAGTGACCTGTGCCTGTCCCAACACATAGATCTAGTCTCTCATTGGTTGCCCCTCTTCCCGTTCATCCTCAGGACAAATTGCATCCTGTAGGGGACAGGAGCTTAAAGGTGCTGATTCTCCAAGTAGGGAGATTGCTAGTAAAGTAGCTGGAAAGGCGAACCCGAGCACAAGGAGATGAGAAATGAGGTGCGTATTAGAAACCTTTCAAAATCACACGGTGTACCATCTTCTGGGTTTCTCATGCATGTTTTCGATGTAGGAAGATGCCCTTCAACCTGGAGGTTTGGGACCCATGGGATGGGTACCAGGCAGTATTACTTTAAAGGGTCTGCGTTTGCTCACCCAACCTCACCCAACCTTTCAGCCCCAAGAGTGTCCACCCTTATGTCTCATCCAGCTGTGGGTCTAGATATGGTCAATCCAGGTTGCATCACAGCCTCTGAACGAATTGTGTAAGAATTTCTCTCTCTTTCACTGTCTTTGTTTTACGGGTTTTTAAAAGTAATTTATTTTTATAATGGGGTTTAGCTGCTTTTCACGGCTGTGTTTATGCGGCTTTACACCCACTTGACTCACTTCCAGACAGATATCAATACATAGGTTTTAAGATTCTTACTAGTCACATATATTCTTGTGCGGTGAATAGGGGGTGTTGAGTCCAGTTCAATGAGCAAGGAGTAGGTCTTGTCTATTACATATTGGGTGTATGGAACGGTATGTGAGCGAATTTGAAACCCTTGTTTTATGCATCACCCCACCTCACATTTCCCGTTAAGCAGCCATAGTTTGTTTTCTAAACGTGTGACTCTGTTCTGTTTTGTAATTCAGTTCAAGTGTAGCGGTTTTTACATTCCCTCTATAAGTGATAGCTTATGATAAGTGTCTTTTTCTGTGTGACTTATTTCACTTAGGATCATCGTACCTAAATCCTCTCATCTTGCTTCTACTAGCCTTATGACATTGATTTCATGTCTGAGTGATATTCCATTGTACATAAGGACCACAACTTCTTTATCCATTTTTGTCTTTCCTGGGATATTTAAGGTGTCATGAAGTGGAGGTTCTTGTCAACAGAGCAGCCCTAAACTTTGGGGTGCCTGTGTCTTGCTGATTTTTAATTTTCCCAATATATACGCCCATGAGAGGACGTGCCCTATGCTCCCTAAGCTGTGTTTTTTCGATGTTTCAGGACACACCGTACACTTCTCCAGAGTGGCTGTTGGCAATTTACATCCCGCCCATCAGCGTAGCAAGGCTGCCATTTCTCCATGGCCTGTCCTGCATTTCTGGTTTTGACACTTTTTGCAGCATGGCCCTTTTGACCGATGGGAAGCGAGATTTCTTTGTAGCGCTGATTAGCCTTTCCAGGTTGCTTGGTTGGCCAAACAGGGCGTATGCGTTTTTTCCTGAATATATTCAGGAAAAAACGCATACGCCCTGTTTGGACAAGGGCATCATTGTCGACGTTTTGCCACTTTTCATGTGCTTTAAAGGCGATTCGAATCTACCTCCTGAAACCTGTTTCGTGCAATTCTGCCTTGCTTTCAAATCCTCTTCGTTGCCTTCCCTCAATATATCTGTGGATGAGAGTTATCATTCATAACTCTGCGGGTTTCTGAATTGCAGTGTCCCTGAGCTCCATTTTTCAACTGGCTTTTTTGGGAGCTGGCCGCAAAAGCGCTGGATTGCCTCAGGCCCTATTCTGCTTCTGGGCGGCAGGCTTAGCCTGTGGTTAATTCTTCTTCCTGATGGGAAATAGAGTGACCTGTGCCTGTCCCAACACCTAGATCTAGTCTCTCATTGGTTGCCCCTCTTCCCGTTTATCCTCAGGACAAATTGCAACCTGTAGGGAACAGGAGCTTAAAGGTGCTGATTCTCCAAGTAGGGAGATTGCTAGTAAAGTAGCTGGAAAGGCGAACCCGAGCACAAGGAGATGAGAAATGAGGTGCGTATTAGAAACCTTTCAAAATCACACGGTGTACCATCTTCTGGGTTTCTCATGCATGTTTTCGATGTAGGAAGATGCCCTTCAACCTGGAGGTTTGGGACCCATGGGATGGGTACCAGGCAGTATTAATTTAAAGGGTCTGCGTTTGCTCACCCAACCTCACCCAACCTTTCAGCCCCAAGAGTGTCCACCCTTATGTCTCATCCAGCTGTGGGTCTAGATATGTCAATCCAGGTTGCATCACAGCCTCTGAACGAATTGTGTAAGAATTTCTCTCTCTTTCACTGTCTTTGTTTTACGGGTTTTTAAAAGTAATTTATTTTTATAATGGGGTTTAGCTGCTTTTCACGGCTGTGTTTATGCGGCTTTACACCCACTTGACTCACTTCCAGACAGATATCAATACATAGGTTTTAAGATTCTTACTAGTCACATATATTCTTGTGCGGTGAATAGGGGGTGTTGAGTCCAGTTCACTGAGCAAGGAGTAGGTCTTGTCTATTACATATTGGGTGTATGGAACGGTATCTGAGCGAATTTGAAACCCTTGTTTTATGCATCACCCCACCTCACCTTTCCCGCTCAGCAGCCATCGTGTGTTTTCTAAACGTGTGACTCTGTTCTGTTTTGTAATTCAGTTCAAGTGTAGCGGTTTTTACATTCCCTCTATAAGTGATAGCTTATGATAAGTGTCTTTTTCTGTGTGACTTATTTCACTTAGGATCATCGTACCTAAATCCACTCATCTTGCTTCTACTAGCCTTATGACATTGATTTCATGTCTGAGTGATATTCCATTGTACATAAGGACCACAACTTCTTTATCCATTTTTCTCTTTCCTGGGATATTTAAGGTGTCATGAAGTGGAGGTTCTTGTCAACAGAGCAGCCCTAAACTTTGGGGTGCCTGTGTCTTGATGATTTTTAGTTTTCCCAATTTATACGCCCATGAGTGGACGTGCCCTATGCTCCCTAAGCTGTGTTTTTTCGATGTTTCAGGACACACCGTACACTTTTCCAGAGTGGCTGTTGGCAATTTACATCCCGCCCATCAGCGTAGCAAGGCTGCCATTTCTCCATGGCCTGTCCTGCATTTCTGGTTTTGACACTTTTTGCAGCATGGCACTTTTGACCGATGGGAAGCGAAACTTCTTTATAGCGCTTATTTGCCTTTCCATGTTGCTTGGTTGGCCAAAAAGGGCGTATGCGTTTTTTCCTGAATATATTCAGGAAAAAACGCATATGCCCTTTTTGGCCAAGGGCATCATTGTCGACGTTTTGCCGCTTTTCATGTGCTTTAATGGCGATTCGAATCTACCTCCTGAAATCTGTTTCCTGCAATTCTGCCTTGCTTTAAAATCCTCTTCGTTGCCTTCCCTCAATATATCTGTGGATGACAGTTATCATTTATAACTCTGCGGGTTTGTGAATTGCAGTGTCCCTGAGCTCCATTTTTCAACTCGCTTTTTTGGGAGCTGGCCGCAAAAGCGCGGGATTGCCTCAGGCCCTATTCTGGTTCCCGGCGGGAGGCTGAGCCTGTGTTTAATTCTTCTTCCTGATGGGAAAATAGAGTGACCTGTGCCTGTCCCAACACCTAGATCTAGTCTCTCATTGGTTGCCCCTCTTCCCGTTCATCCTCAGGACAAATTGCAACCTGTAGGGAACAGGAGCTTAAAGGTGCTGATTCTCCAAGTAGGGAGATTGCTAGTAAAGTAGCTGGAAAGGCGAACCCTAGCACAAGGAGATGAGAAATGGGGTGCGTTTTAGAAACCTTTCAAAATCACACGGTGTACCATCTTCTGGGTTTCTCATGCATGTTTTCGATGTAGGAAGATGCCCTTGAACCTGGAGATTTGGGACCCATCGGATGGGTACCACACAGTATTACTTTAAAGGGTCTGCGTTTGCTCACCCAACCTCACCCAACCTCTAAGCCCCAAGAGTGTCCACCCTTATGTCTCATCCAGCTGTGGGTCTAGATATGGTCAATCCAGGTTGCATCACAGCCTCTGAACGAATTTTGTAAGAATTTCTCTCTCTTTCACTGTCTTTGTTTTACGGGTTTTTAAAAGTAATTTATTTTTATAATGGGGTTTAGCTGCTTTTCACGGCTGTGTTTATGTGGCTTTACACCCACTTGACTCACTTCCAGACAGATATCAATACATAGGTTTTAAGATTCTTACTAGTCACATATATTCTTGTGCGGTGAATAGGGGGTGTTGAGTCCAGTTCACTGAGCAAGGAGTAGGTCTTGTCTATTACATATTGGGTGTATGGAACGGTATCTGAGCAAATTTGAAACCCTTGTTTTATGCATCACCCCACCTCACCTTTCCCGTTAAGCAGCCATAGTGTGTTTTCTAAACGTGTGAGTCTGTTCTGTTTTGTAATTCAGTTCAAGTGAAGCGGTTTTTACATTCCCTCTATAAGTGAGAGCTTATGATAAGTGTCTTTTTCTGTGTGACTTATTTCACTTAGAATCGTCATACCTAAATCCACTCATCTTGCTTCTACTAGCCTTATGACATTGATATCATGTCTGAGTGATATTCCTTTGTACATAAGGACCACAACTTCTTTATCCATTTTTCTCTTTTCTGGGATATTTAAGGTGTCATGAAGTGGAGGTTCTTGTCAACAAAGCAGCCCTAAACATTGGGGTGCCTGTGTCTTGCTGATTTTTAGTTTTCCCAATTTATACGCCCATGAGTGGACGTGCCCTATGCTCCCTAAGCTATGTTTTTTCGATGTTTCAGGACACACCGTACACTTCTCCAGAGTGGCTGTTGGCAATTTACATCCCGCCCATCAGCGTAGCAAGGCTGCCATTTCTCCATGGCCTGTCCTGCATTTCTGGTTTGGACACTTTTTGCAGCATGGCCCTTTTGACCGATGGGAAGCGAGACTTCTTTGTAGCGCTGATTTGCCTTTCCAGGTTGCTTGGTTGGCCAAAAAGGGCGTATGCGTTTTTTCCTGAATATATTCAGGAAAAAACGCATACGCCCTTTTTGGCCAAGGGCATCACTGTCGACGTTTTGCCACTTTTCGTGTGCTTTAAAGGCGATTCGAATCTACCTCCTGAAACCTGTTTCCTGCAATTCTGCCTTGCTTTCAAATCCTCTTCGTTGCCTTCCCTCAATATATTTGTGGACGAGAGTTATCATTTATAACTCAGCAGGTTTGTAAATTGCAGTGCCCCTGAGCTCCATTTTTCAACTGTCTTTTTTGGGAGCTGGCCGCAAAAGCACGGGATTGCCTCAGGCCCTATTCTGGTTCCCTGCGGCAGGCTGAGCCTGTGTTTAATTCTTCTTCCTGATGGGAAAATAGAGTGACCTGTGCCTGTCCCAACACCTAGATCTAGTCTCTCATTGGTTGCCCCTCTTCCCGTTCATCCTCAGGACAAATTGCAACCTGTAGGGAACAGGAGCTTAAAGGTGCTGATTCTCCAAGTAGGGAGATTGCTAGTAAAGTAGCTGGAAAGGTGAACCCTAGCACAAGGAGATGAGAAATGGGGTGCGTTTTAGAAACCTTTCAAAATCACACGGTGTACCATCTTCTGGGTTTCTCATGCATGTTTTCGATGTAGGAAGATGCCCTTGAACCTGGAGATTTGGGACCCATGGGACGGGTACCACGCAGTATTACTTTAAAGGGTCTGAGTTTGCTCACCCAACCTCACCCAACCTCTCAGCCCCAAGAGTGTCCACCATTATGTCTCATCCAGGTGTGGGTCTAGATATGGTCAATCCAGGTTGCGTCACAGCCTCTGAACGAATTGTGTAAGAATTTCTCTCTCTTTCACTGTCTTTGTTTTACGGGTTTTTAAAAGTAATTTATTTTTATAATGGGGTTTAGCTGCTTTTCACGGCTGTGTTTATGCGGCTTTACACCCACTTGACTCACTTCCAGACAGATATCAATACATAGGTTTTAAGATTCTTACTAGTCACATATATTCTTGTGCGGTGAATACGGGGTGTTGAGTCCTGTTCACTGAGCAAGGAGTAGGTCTTGTCTATTACATATTGGGTGTATGGAACGGTATCTGAGCGAATTTGAAACCCTTGTTTTATGCCTCACCCCACCTCACCTTTCCCGTTAAGCAGCCATAGTGTGTTTTCTAAACGTGTGACTCTGTTCTGTTTTGTAATTCAGTTCAAGTGTAGCGGTTTTTACATTCCCTCTATAAGTGATAGCTTATGATAAGTGTCTTTTTCTGTGTGACTTATTTCACTTAGAATCGTCGTACCTAAATCCACTCATCTTGCTTCTACTAGCCTTATGACATTGATTTCATGTCTGAGTGATATTCCATTGTACATAAGGACCACAACTTCTTTATCCATTTTTCTCTTTCCTGGGATATTTAAGGTGTCATGAAGTGGAGGTTCTTGTCAACAGAGCAGCCCTAAACTTTGGGGTGCCTGTGTCTTGCTGATTTTTAGTTTTCCCAATTTATACGCCCATGAGAGGACGTGCCCTATGCTCCTAGAGCTGTGTTTTTTCGATGTTTCAGGACACACCGTACACTTCTCCAGAGTGGCTGTTGGCAATTTACATCCCGCCCATCAGCGTAGCAAGGCTGCCATTTCTCCATGGCCTGTCCTGCATTTCTGGTTTTGACACTTTTTGCAGCATGGCCCTTTTGACCGATGGGAAGCGAGACTTCTTTGTAGCGCTGATTAGCCTTTCCAGGTTGCTTGGTTGGCCAAACAGGGCGTATGCGTTTTTTCCTGAATATATTCAGGTAAAAACGCATACGCCCTGTTTGGCCAAGGGCATCATTGTCGACGTTTTGCGACTTTTCATGTGCTTTAAAGGCGATTCGAATCTACCTCCTGAAACCTGTTTCCTGCAATTCTGCCTTGCTTTCAAATCCTCTTCGTTGCCTTCCCTCAATATATCTGTGGATGAGAGTTATCATTTATAGCTCTGCGGGTTTGTGAATTGCAGTGTCCCTGAGCTCCATTTTTCAACTGGCTTTTTTGGGAGCTGGCCGCAAAAGAGCGGGATTGCCTCAGGCCCTATTCTTCTTCTGGCCGGCAGGTTGAGCCTGTGGTTAATTCTTCTTCCCGATGGGAAAATAGAGTGACCTGTGCCTCTCCCAACACCTAGATCTAGTCTCTCATTGGTTTCCCCTCTTCTCGTTCAACCTCAGACAAATTGCAACCTGTAGGGAACAGGAGCTTAAAGGTGCTGATTCTCCAAGTAGGGAGATTGCTAGTAAAGTAGCTGGAAAGGCGAACCCGAGCACAAGGAGATGAGAAATGAGGTGCGTATTAGAAACCTTTCAAAATCACACGGTGTACCATCTTCTGGGTTTCTCATGCATGTTTTAGATGTAGGAAGATGCCCTTGAACCTGGAGATTTGGGACCCATGGGATGGGTACCACGCAGTATTACTTTAAAGGGTCTGCATTTGCTCACCCAACCTCACCCAAACTCTCAGCCCCAAGAGTGTCCACCCTTATGTCTCATCCAGCTGTGGGTCTAGATATGGTCAATCCAGGTTGCATCACAGCCTCTGAACGAATTGTGTAAGAATTTCTCTCTCTTTCACTGTCTTTGTTTTACGGGTTTTTAAAAGTAATTTATTTTTATAATGGGGTTTAGCTGCTTTTCACGGCTGTGTTTATGCGGCTTTACACCCACTTGACTCACTTCCAGACAGATATCAATACATAGGTTTTAAGATTCTTACTAGTCACATATATTCTTGTGCGGTGAATAGGGGGTGTTGAGTCCAGTTCACTGAGCAAGGAGTAGGTCTTGTCTATTACATATTGGGTGTATGGAACGGTATCTGAGCGAATTTGAAACCCTTGTTTTATGCATCACCCCACCTCACCTTTCCCGCTCAGCAGCCATAGTGTGTTTTCTAAACGTGTGACTGTGTTCTGATTTGTAATTCAGTTCAAGTGTAGCGGTTTTTACATTCCTTCTATAAGTGATAGCTTATGATAAGTGTCTTTTTCTGTGTGACTTATTTCACTTAGGATCATCGTACCTAAATCCACTCATCTTGCTTCTACTAGCCTTATGACATTGATTTCATGTCTGAGTGATATTCCATTGTACATAAGGACCACAACTTCTTTATCCATTTTTCTCTTTCCTGGGATATTTAAGGTGTCATGAAGTGGAGGTTCTTGTCAACAGAGCAGCCCTAAACTTTGGGGTGCCTGTGTCTTGCTGATTTTTAGTTTTCCCAATTTATACGCCCATGAATGGACGTGCCCTATGCTCCCTAAGCTGTGTTTTTTCGATGTTTCAGGACACACCGTACACTTCTCCAGAGTGGCTGTTTGCAGTTTACATCCCGCCCATCAGCGTAGCAAGGCTGCCATTTGTCCATGGCCTGTCCTGCATTTCTGGTTTTGACACTTTTTGCAGCATGGCCCTTTTGACCGATGGGAAGCGAGACTTCTTTGTAGCGCTGATTTGCCTTTCCAGGTGGCTTGGTTGGCCAAAAAGGGCGTATGCGTTTTTTCCTGAATATATTCAGGAAAAAACGCATACGCCCTTTTTGGCCAAGGGCATCACTGTCGACGTTTTGCCACTTTTCATGTGCTTTAAATGCGATTCGAATCTACCTCCTGAAACCTGTTTCCTGCAATTCTGCCTTGCTTTCAAATCCTCTTCGTTGCCTTCCCTCAATATATTTGTGGACGAGAGTTATCATTTATAACTCAGCAGGTTTGTAAATTGCAGTGCCCCTGAGCTCCATTTTTCAACTGTCTTTTTTGGGAGCTGGCCGCAAAAGAACGGGATTGCCTCAGGCCCTATTCTGGTTCCCTGCAGCAGGCTGAGCCTGTGTTTAATTCTTCTTCCTGATGGGAAAATAGTGTAACCTGTGCCTGTCCCAACACCTAGATCTAGTCTCTCATTGGTTGCCCCTCTTCCCGTTCATCCTCAGGACAAATTGCAACCTGTAGGGAACAGGAGCTTAAAGGTGCTGATTCTCCAAGTAGGCAGATTGCTAGTAAAGTAGCTGGAAAGGCGAACCCTAGCACAAGGAGATGAGAAATGGGGTGCGTTTTAGAATCCTTTCAAAATCACACGGTGTACCATCATCTGGGTTTCTCATGCATGTTTTCGATTTAGCAAGATGCCCTTGAACCTGGAGATTTGGGACCCATGGGATGGGTACCACGCAGTATTACTTTAAAGGGTCTGAGTTTGCTCACCCAACCTCACCCAACCTCTCAGCCCCAAGAGTGTCCACCCTTATGTCTCATCCAGGTGTGGGTCTAAATATGGTCAATCCAGGTTGCATCACAGCCCCTGAACGAATTTTGTAAGAATTTCTCTCTCTTTCACTGTCTTTGTTTTACGGGTTTTTAAAAGTAATTTATTTTTATAATGGGGTTTAGCTGCTTTTCACGGCTGTGTTTATGCGGCTTTACACCCACTTGGCTCACTTCCCGACAGATATCAATACATAGGTTTTACGATTCTTACTAGTCAGATATATTCTTGTGCGGTGAATAGGGGGTGTTGAGTCCAGTTCACTGAGCAAGGAGTAGGTCTTGTCTACTACATATTGGGTGTATGGAACGGTATCTGAGCGAATTGGAACCCTTTTTTTATGCATCACCCCACCTCACCTTTCCCGTTAAGCAGCCATAGTGTGTTTTCTAAACGTGTGACTCTGTTCTGTTTTGTAATTCAGTTCAAGTGTAGCGGTTTTTACATTCCCTCTATAAGTGATAGCTTATGATAAGTGTCTTTTTCTGTGTGACTTATTTCACTTAGAATCGTCATACCTAAATCCACTCATCTTGCTTCTACTAGCCTTATGACATTGATTTCATGTCTGAGTGATATTCTTTGTACATAAGGACCACAACTTCTTTATCCATTTTTCTCTTTCCTGGGATATTTAAGGTGTCATGAAGGGGAGGTTCTTGTCAACAAAGCTGCCCTAAACATTGGGGTGCCTGTGTCTTGCTGATTTTTATTTTTCCCAATTTATACGCCCATGAGTGGACGTGCCCTATGCTCCCTAAGCTGTGTTTTTTCAATGTTTCAGGACACACCGTACACTTCTCCAGAGTGGCTGTTTGCAATTTACATCCCGCCCATCAGCGTAGCAAGGCTGCCATTTGTCCATGGCCTGTCCTGCATTACTGGTTTTGACACTTTTTGCAGCATGGCCCTTTTGACCGATGGGAAGCGAGACTTCTTTGTAGCGCTGATTTGCCTTTCCAGGTTGCTTGCTTGGCCAAAAAGGGCGTATGCGTTTTTTCCTGAATATATTCAGGAAAAAACGCATACGCCCTTTTTGGCCAAGGGCATCACTGTCGACGGTTTGCCACTTTTCATGTGCTTTAAATGCGATTCGAATCTACCTCCTGAAACCTGTTTCCTGCAATTCTGCCTTGCTTTCAAATCCTCTTCGTTGCCTTCCCTCAATATATTTGTGGACGAGAGTTATCATTTATAACTCAGCAGGTTTGTAAATTGCAGTGCCCCTGAGCTCCATTTTTCAACTGTCTTTTTTGGGAGCTGGCCGCAAAAGCACGGGATTGCCTCAGGCCCTATTCTGGTTCCCTGCGGCAGGCTGAGCCTGTGTTTAATTCTTCTTCCTGATGGGAAAATAGAGTGACCTGTGCCTGTCCCAACACCTAGATCTAGTCTCTCATTGGTTGCCCTTTTCCCGTTCATCCTCAGGACAAATTGCAACCTGTAGGGAACAGGAGCTTAAAGGTGCTGATTCTCCAAGTAGGGAGATTGCTAGTAAAGTAGCTGGAATGGCGAACCCCAGCACAAGGAGATGAGAAATGGGGTGCGTTTTAGAAACCTTTCCAAATCACATGGTGTACCATCTTCTGGGTTTCTCATGCATGTTTTCGATGTAGGAAGATGCCCTTGAACCTGGAGATTTGGGACCCATGGGACGGGTACCACGCAGTATTACTTTAAATTGTCTGAGTTTGCTCACCCAACCTCACCCAACCTCTCAGCCCCAAGAGTGTCCACCCTTATGTCTCATCCAGGTGTGGGTCTAGATATGGTCAATCCAGGTTGCATCACAGCCTCTGAACGAATTTTGTAAGAATTTCTCTCTCTTTCACTGTCTTTGTTTACGGGTTTTTAAAAGTAATTTATTTTTATAATGGGGTTTAGCTGCTTTTCACGGCTGTGTTTATGCGGCTTTACACCCACTTGACTCACTTCCAGACAGATATCAATACATAGGTTTTAAGATTCTTACTAGTCACATATATTCTTGTGCGGTGAATACGGGGTGTTGAGTCCTGTTCAATGAGCAAGGAGTAGGTCTTGTCTATTACATATTGGGTGTATGGAACGGTATCTGAGCGAATTTGAAACCCTTGTTTTATGCCTCACCCCACCTCACCTTTCCCGTTAAGCAGCCATAGTGTGTTTTCTAAACGTGTGACTCTGTTCTGTTTTGTAATTCAGTTCAAGTGTAGCGGTTTTTACATTCCCTCTATAAGTGATAGCTTATGATAAGTGTCTTTTTCTGTGTGACTTATTTCACTTAGAATCGTCGTACCTAAATCCACTCATCTTGCTTCTACTAGCCTTATGACATTGATTTCATGTCTGAGTGATATTCCATTGTACATAAGGACCACAACTTCTTTATCCATTTTTCTCTTTCCTGGGATATTTAAGGTGTCATGAAGTGGAGGTTCTTGTCAACAGAGCAGCCCTAAACTTTGGGGTGCCTGTGTCTTGCTGATTTTTATTTTTCCCAATTTATACGCCCATGAGAGGACGTGCCCTATGCTCCTAGAGCTGTGTTTTTTCGATGTTTCAGGACACACCGTACACTTCTCCAGAGTGGCTGTTGGCAATTTACATCCCGCCCATCAGCGTAGCAAGGCTGCCATTTCTCCATGGCCTGTCCTGCATTTCTGGTTTTGACACTTTTTGCAGCATGGCCCTTTTGACCGATGGGAAGCGAGACTTCTTTGTAGCGCTGATTAGCCTTTCCAGGTTGCTTGGTTGGCCAAACAGGGCGTATGCGTTTTTTCCTGAATATATTCAGGTAAAAACGCATACGCCCTGTTTGGCCAAGGGCATCATTGTCGACGTTTTGCGACTTTTCATGTGCTTTAAAGGCGATTCGAATCTACCTCCTGAAACCTGTTTCCTGCAATTCTGCCTTGCTTTCAAATCCTCTTCGTTGCCTTCCCTCAATATATCTGTGGATGAGAGTTATCATTCATAACTCTGCGGGTTTCTGAATTGCAGTGTCCCTGAGCTCCATTTTTCAACTGGCTTTTTTGGGAGCTGGCCGTAAGAGCGTGGGATTGCCTCAGGCCCTATTCTTCTTCTGGGCCGCAGGCTGAGCCTGTGGTTAATTCTTCTTCCTGATGGGAAAATAGAGTGACCTGTGCCTGTCCCAACACCTAGATCTAGTCTCTCATTGGTTTCCCCTCTTCCCGTTCATCCTCAGGACAATTTGCAACCTGTAGGGAACAGGAGCTTAAAGGTGCTGATTCTCCAAATAGGGAGATTGCTAGTAAAGTAGCTGGCAAGGCGAACCCGAGCACAAGGAGATGAGAAATGGGGTGCGTTTTAGAAACCTTTCAAAATCACACTGTGTACCATCTTCTGGGTTTCTCATGCATGTTTTCGATGTAGCAAGATGCCCTTGAACCTGGAGATTTGGGACCCATGGGATGGGTACCACGCAGTATTACTTTAAAGGGTCTGCATTTGCTCACCCAACCTCACCCAACCTCTCAGCCCCAAGAGTGTCCACCCTTATGTCTCATCCAGGTTTGGGTCGAGATATGGTCAATCCAGGTTGCATCACAGCCCCTGAACGAATTTTGTAAGAATTTCTCTCTCTTTCACTGTCTTTGTTTTACGGGTTTTTAAAAGTAATTTATTTTTATAATGGGGTTTAGCTGCTTTTCACGGCTGTGTTTATGCGGCTTTACACCCACTTGGCTCACTTCCAGACAGATATCAATACATAGGTTTTAAGATTCTTACTAGTCACATATATTCTTGTGCGGTGAATAGGGGGTGTTGAGTCCAGTTCACTGAGCAAGGAGTAGGCCTTGTCTATTACATATTGGGTGTATGGAACGGTATCTGAGCGAATTTGAAACCCTTGTTTTATGCCTCACCCCACCTCACCTTTCCCGTTAAGCAGCCATAGTGTGTTTTCTAAACGTGTGACTCTGTTCTGTTTTGTAATTCAGTTCAAGTGTAGCGGTTTTTACATTCCCTCTATAAGTGATAGCTTATGATAAGTGTCTTTTTCTGTGTGACTTATTTCACTTAGAATCGTCGTACCTAAATCCACTCATCTTGCTTCTTCTAGCCTTATGACATTGATTTCATGTCTGAGTGATATTCCATTGTACATAAGGACCACAACTTCTTTATCCATTTTTCTCTTTCCTGGGATATTTAAGGTGTCATGAAGTGGAGGTTCTTGTCAACAGAGCAGCCCTAAACTTTGGGGTGCCTGTGTCTTGCTGATTTTTAGTTTTCCCAATTTATACGCCCATGAGTGGACGTGCCCTATGCTCCATAAGCTGTGTTTTTTCGATGTTTCAGGACACTCCGTACACTTCTCCAGAGTGGCTGTTGGCAATTTACATCCCACCCACCAGCGTAGCAAGTCTGCCATTTCTCCATGGCCTGTCCTGCATTTCTGGTTTTGACACTTTTTGCAGCATGACCCTTTTGACCGATGGGAAGCGAAACTTCTTTGTAGCGCTGATTTGCCTTTCCAGGTTGCTTGGTTAGCCAAAAAGGGCGTATGCGTTTTTTCCTGAATATATTCAGGAAAAAACGCATACGCCCTTTTTGGCCAAGGGCATCATTGTCGCCGTTTTGCCGCTTTTCATGTGCTTTAAAGGCGATTCGAATCTACCTCCTGAAATCTGTTTCCTGCAATTCTGCCTTGCTTTCAAATCCTCTTCGTTGCCTTCCCTCAATATATCTGTGGATGACAGTTATCATTTATAACTCTGCGGGTTTGTGAATTGCAGTGTCCCTGAGCTCCATTTTTCAACTGGCTTTTTTGGGAGCTGGCCGCAAAAGCGAGGGTTTGCCTCAGGCCCTATTTTGGTTCCTGGCAGCAGGCTGAGCCTGTGGTTAATTCTTCTTCCTGATGGGAAAATAGAGTGACCTGTGCCTGTCCCAACACCTAGATCTAGTCTCTCATTGGTTGCCCCTCTTCCCGTTCATCCTCAGGACAAATTGCAACCTGTAGGGAACAGGAGCTTAAAGGTGCTGATTCTCCAAGTAGGGAGATTGCTAGTAAAGTAGCTGGAAAGGCGAACCCGAGCACAAGGAGATGAGAAATGAGGTGCGTATTAGAAACCTTTCAAAATCACACGGTGTACCATCTTCTGGGTTTCTCATGCATGTTTTCGATGTAGGAAGATGCCCTTCAACCTGGAGGTTTGGGACCCATGGGATGGGTACCAGGCAGTATTACTTTAAAGGGTCTGCGTTTGCTCACCCAACCTCACCCAACCTTTCAGCCCCAAGAGTGTCCACCCTTATGTCTCATCCAGCTGTGGGTCTAGATATGTCAATCCAGGTTGCATCACAGCCTCTGAACGAATTGTGTAAGAATTTCTCTCTCTTTCACTGTCTTTGTTTTACGGGTTTTTAAAAGTAATTTATTTTTATAATGGGGTTTAGCTGCTTTTCACGGCTGTGTTTATGCGGCTTTACACCCACTTGACTCACTTCCAGACAGATATCAATACATAGGTTTTAAGATTCTTACTAGTCACATATATTCTTGTGCGGTGAATAGGGGGTGTTGAGTCCAGTTCACTGAGCAAGGAGTAGGTCTTGTCTATTACATATTGGGTGTATGGAACGGTATCTGAGCGAATTTGAAACCCTTGTTTTATGCATCACCCCACCTCACCTTTCCCGCTCAGCAGCCATCGTGTGTTTTCTAAACGTGTGACTCTGTTCTGTTTTGTAATTCAGTTCAAGTGTAGCGGTTTTTACATTCCCTCTATAAGTGATAGCTTATGATAAGTGTCTTTTTCTGTGTGACTTATTTCACTTAGGATCATCGTACCTAAATCCACTCATCTTGCTTCTACTAGCCTTATGACATTGATTTCATGTCTGAGTGATATTCCATTGTACATAAGGACCACAACTTCTTTATCCATTTTTCTCTTTCCTGGGATATTTAAGGTGTCATGAAGTGGAGGTTCTTGTCAACAGAGCAGCCCTAAACTTTGGGGTGCCTGTGTCTTGATGATTTTTAGTTTTCCCAATTTATACGCCCATGAGTGGACGTGCCCTATGCTCCCTAAGCTGTGTTTTTTCGATGTTTCAGGACACACCGTACACTTTTCCAGAGTGGCTGTTGGCAATTTACATCCCGCCCATCAGCGTAGCAAGGCTGCCATTTCTCCATGGCCTGTCCTGCATTTCTGGTTTTGACACTTTTTGCAGCATGGCACTTTTGACCGATGGGAAGCGAAACTTCTTTGTAGCGCTTATTTGCCTTTCCATGTTGCTTGGTTGGCCAAAAAGGGCGTATGCGTTTTTTCCTGAATATATTCAGGAAAAAACGCATATGCCCTTTTTGGCCAAGGGCATCATTGTCGACGTTTTGCCGCTTTTCATGTGCTTTAATGGCGATTCGAATCTACCTCCTGAAATCTGTTTCCTGCAATTCTGCCTTGCTTTAAAATCCTCTTCGTTGCCTTCCCTCAATATATCTGTGGATGACAGTTATCATTTATAACTCTGCGGGTTTGTGAATTGCAGTGTCCCTGAGCTCCATTTTTCAACTCGCTTTTTTGGGAGCTGGCCGCAAAAGCGCGGGATTGCCTCAGGCCCTATTCTGGTTCCCGGCGGGAGGCTGAGCCTGTGTTTAATTCTTCTTCCTGATGGGAAAATAGAGTGACCTGTGCCTGTCCCAACACCTAGATCTAGTCTCTCATTGGTTGCCCCTCTTCCCGTTCATCCTCAGGACAAATTGCAACCTGTAGGGAACAGGAGCTTAAAGGTGCTGATTCTCCAAGTAGGGAGAATGCTAGTAAAGTAGCTGGAAAGGCGAACCCTAGCACAAGGAGATGAGAAATGGGGTGCGTTTTAGAAACCTTTCAAAATCACACGGTGTACCATCTTCTGGGTTTCTCATGCATGTTTTCGATGTAGGAAGATGCCCTTGAACCTGGAGATTTGGGACCCATCGGATGGGTACCACACAGTATTACTTTAAAGGGTCTGCGTTTGCTCACCCAACCTCACCCAACCTCTAAGCCCCAAGAGTGTCCACCCTTATGTCTCATCCAGCTGTGGGTCTAGATATGGTCAATCCAGGTTGCATCACAGCCTCTGAACGAATTTTGTAAGAATTTCTCTCTCTTTCACTGTCTTTGTTTTACGGGTTTTTAAAAGTAATTTATTTTTATAATGGGGTTTAGCTGCTTTTCACGGCTGTGTTTATGTGGCTTTACACCCACTTGACTCACTTCCAGACAGATATCAATACATAGGTTTTAAGATTCTTACTAGTCACATATATTCTTGTGCGGTGAATAGGGGGTGTTGAGTCCAGTTCACTGAGCAAGGAGTAGGTCTTGTCTATTACATATTGGGTGTATGGAACGGTATCTGAGCAAATTTGAAACCCTTGTTTTATGCATCACCCCACCTCACCTTTCCCGTTAAGCAGCCATAGTGTGTTTTCTAAACGTGTGAGTCTGTTCTGTTTTGTAATTCAGTTCAAGTGAAGCGGTTTTTACATTCCCTCTATAAGTGAGAGCTTATGATAAGTGTCTTTTTCTGTGTGACTTATTTCACTTAGAATCGTCATACCTAAATCCACTCATCTTGCTTCTACTAGCCTTATGACATTGATATCATGTCTGAGTGATATTCCTTTGTACATAAGGACCACAACTTCTTTATCCATTTTTCTCTTTCCTGGGATATTTAAGGTGTCATGAAGTGGAGGTTCTTGTCAACAAAGCAGCCCTAAACATTGGGGTGCCTGTGTCTTGCTGATTTTTAGTTTTCCCAATTTATACGCCCATGAGTGGACGTGCCCTATGCTCCCTAAGCTATGTTTTTTCGATGTTTCAGGACACACCGTACACTTCTCCAGAGTGGCTGTTGGCAATTTACATCCCGCCCATCAGCGTAGCAAGGCTGCCATTTCTCCATGGCCTGTCCTGCATTTCTGGTTTGGACACTTTTTGCAGCATGGCCCTTTTGACCGATGGGAAGCGAGACTTCTTTGTAGCGCTGATTTGCCTTTCCAGGTTGCTTGGTTGGCCAAAAAGGGCGTATGCGTTTTTTCCTGAATATATTCAGGAAAAAACGCATACGCCCTTTTTGGCCAAGGGCATCACTGTCGACGTTTTGCCACTTTTCGTGTGCTTTAAAGGCGATTCGAATCTACCTCCTGAAACCTGTTTCCTGCAATTCTGCCTTGCTTTCAAATCCTCTTCGTTGCCTTCCCTCAATATATTTGTGGACGAGAGTTATCATTTATAACTCAGCAGGTTTGTAAATTGCAGTGCCCCTGAGCTCCATTTTTCAACTGTCTTTTTTGGGAGCTGGCCGCAAAAGCACGGGATTGCCTCAGGCCCTATTCTGGTTCCCTGCGGCAGGCTGAGCCTGTGTTTAATTCTTCTTCCTGATGGGAAAATAGAGTGACCTGTGCCTGTCCCAACACCTAGATCTAGTCTCTCATTGGTTGCCCCTCTTCCCGTTCATCCTCAGGACAAATTGCAACCTGTAGGGAACAGGAGCTTAAAGGTGCTGATTCTCCAAGTAGGGAGATTGCTAGTAAAGTAGCTGGAAAGGTGAACCCTAGCACAAGGAGATGAGAAATGGGGTGCGTTTTAGAAACCTTTCAAAATCACACGGTGTACCATCTTCTGGGTTTCTCATGCATGTTTTCGATGTAGGAAGATGCCCTTGAACCTGGAGATTTGGGACCCATGGGACGGGTACCACGCAGTATTACTTTAAAGGGTCTGAGTTTGCTCACCCAACCTCACCCAACCTCTCAGCCCCAAGAGTGTCCACCCTTATGTCTCATCCAGGTGTGGGTCTAGATATGGTCAATCCAGGTTGCGTCACAGCCTCTGAACGAATTGTGTAAGAATTTCTCTCTCTTTCACTGTCTTTGTTTTACGGGTTTTTAAAAGTAATTTATTTTTATAATGGGGTTTAGCTGCTTTTCACGGCTGTGTTTATGCGGCTTTACACCCACTTGACTCACTTCCAGACAGATATCAATACATAGGTTTTAAGATTCTTACTAGTCACATATATTCTTGTGCGGTGAATACGGGGTGTTGAGTCCTGTTCACTGAGCAAGGAGTAGGTCTTGTCTATTACATATTGGGTGTATGGAACGGTATCTGAGCGAATTTGAAACCCTTGTTTTATGCCTCACCCCACCTCACCTTTCCCGTTAAGCAGCCATAGTGTGTTTTCTAAACGTGTGACTCTGTTCTGTTTTGTAATTCAGTTCAAGTGTAGCGGTTTTTACATTCCCTCTATAAGTGATAGCTTATGATAAGTGTCTTTTTCTGTGTGACTTATTTCACTTAGAATCGTCGTACCTAAATCCACTCATCTTGCTTCTACTAGCCTTATGACATTGATTTCATGTCTGAGTGATATTCCATTGTACATAAGGACCACAACTTCTTTATCCATTTTTCTCTTTCCTGGGATATTTAAGGTGTCATGAAGTGGAGGTTCTTGTCAACAGAGCAGCCCTAAACTTTGGGGTGCCTGTGTCTTGCTGATTTTTAGTTTTCCCAATTTATACGCCCATGAGAGGACGTGCCCTATGCTCCTAGAGCTGTGTTTTTTCGATGTTTCAGGACACACCGTACACTTCTCCAGAGTGGCTGTTGGCAATTTACATCCCGCCCATCAGCGTAGCAAGGCTGCCATTTCTCCATGGCCTGTCCTGCATTTCTGGTTTTGACACTTTTTGCAGCATGGCCCTTTTGACCGATGGGAAGCGAGACTTCTTTGTAGCGCTGATTAGCCTTTCCAGGTTGCTTGGTTGGCCAAACAGGGCGTATGCGTTTTTTCCTGAATATATTCAGGTAAAAACGCATACGCCCTGTTTGGCCAAGGGCATCATTGTCGACGTTTTGCGACTTTTCATGTGCTTTAAAGGCGATTCGAATCTACCTCCTGAAACCTGTTTCCTGCAATTCTGCCTTGCTTTCAAATCCTCTTCGTTGCCTTCCCTCAATATATCTGTGGATGAGAGTTATCATTTATAGCTCTGCGGGTTTGTGAATTGCAGTGTCCCTGAGCTCCATTTTTCAACTGGCTTTTTTGGGAGCTGGCCGCAAAAGCGCGGGATTGCCTCAGGCCCTATTCTTCTTCTGGCCGGCAGGCTGAGCCTGTGGTTAATTCTTCTTCCCGATGGGAAAATAGAGTGACCTGTGCCTCTCCCAACACCTAGATCTAGTCTCTCATTGGTTTCCCCTCTTCTCGTTCAACCTCAGACAAATTGCAACCTGTAGGGAACAGGAGCTTAAAGGTGCTGATTCTCCAAGTAGGGAGATTGCTAGTAAAGTAGCTGGAAAGGCGAACCCGAGCACAAGGAGATGAGAAATGAGGTGCGTATTAGAAACCTTTCAAAATCACACGGTGTACCATCTTCTGGGTTTCTCATGCATGTTTTAGATGTAGGAAGATGCCCTTGAACCTGGAGATTTGGGACCCATGGGATGGGTACCACGCAGTATTACTTTAAAGGGTCTGCATTTGCTCACCCAACCTCACCCAAACTCTCAGCCCCAAGAGTGTCCACCCTTATGTCTCATCCAGCTGTGGGTCTAGATATGGTCAATCCAGGTTGCATCACAGCCTCTGAACGAATTGTGTAAGAATTTCTCTCTCTTTCACTGTCTTTGTTTTACGGGTTTTTAAAAGTAATTTATTTTTATAATGGGGTTTAGCTGCTTTTCACGGCTGTGTTTATGCGGCTTTACACCCACTTGACTCACTTCCAGACAGATATCAATACATAGGTTTTAAGATTCTTACTAGTCACATATATTCTTGTGCGGTGAATAGGGGGTGTTGAGTCCAGTTCACTGAGCAAGGAGTAGGTCTTGTCTATTACATATTGGGTGTATGGAACGGTATCTGAGCGAATTTGAAACCCTTGTTTTATGCATCACCCCACCTCACCTTTCCCGCTCAGCAGCCATAGTGTGTTTTCTAAACGTGTGACTGTGTTCTGATTTGTAATTCAGTTCAAGTGTAGCGGTTTTTACATTCCTTCTATAAGTGATAGCTTATGATAAGTGTCTTTTTCTGTGTGACTTATTTCACTTAGGATCATCGTACCTAAATCCACTCATCTTGCTTCTACTAGCCTTATGACATTGATTTCATGTCTGAGTGATATTCCATTGTACATAAGGACCACAACTTCTTTATCCATTTTTCTCTTTCCTGGGATATTTAAGGTGTCATGAAGTGGAGGTTCTTGTCAACAGAGCAGCCCTAAACTTTGGGGTGCCTGTGTCTTGCTGATTTTTAGTTTTCCCAATTTATACGCCCATGAATGGACGTGCCCTATGCTCCCTAAGCTGTGTTTTTTCGATGTTTCAGGACACACCGTACACTTCTCCAGAGTGGCTGTTTGCAATTTACATCCCGCCCATCAGCGTAGCAAGGCTGCCATTTGTCCATGGCCTGTCCTGCATTTCTGGTTTTGACACTTTTTGCAGCATGGCCCTTTTGACCGATGGGAAGCGAGACTTCTTTGTAGCGCTGATTTGCCTTTCCAGGTGGCTTGGTTGGCCAAAAAGGGCGTATGCGTTTTTTCCTGAATATATTCAGGAAAAAACGCATACGCCCTTTTTGGCCAAGGGCATCACTGTCGACGTTTTGCCACTTTTCATATGCTTTAAATGCGATTCGAATCTACCTCCTGAAACCTGTTTCCTGCAATTCTGCCTTGCTTTCAAATCCTCTTCGTTGCCTTCCCTCAATATATTTGTGGACGAGAGTTATCATTTATAACTCAGCAGGTTTGTAAATTGCAGTGCCCCTGAGCTCCATTTTTCAACTGTCTTTTTTGGGAGCTGGCCGCAAAAGAACGGGATTGCCTCAGGCCCTATTCTGGTTCCCTGCAGCAGGCTGAGCCTGTGTTTAATTCTTCTTCCTGATGGGAAAATAGTGTAACCTGTGCCTGTCCCAACACCTAGATCTAGTCTCTCATTGGTTGCCCCTCTTCCCGTTCATCCTCAGGACAAATTGCAACCTGTAGGGAACAGGAGCTTAAAGGTGCTGATTCTCCAAGTAGGCAGATTGCTAGTAAAGTAGCTGGAAAGGCGAACCCTAGCACAAGGAGATGAGAAATGGGGTGCGTTTTAGAATCCTTTCAAAATCACACGGTGTACCATCATCTGGGTTTCTCATGCATGTTTTCGATTTAGCAAGATGCCCTTGAACCTGGAGATTTGGGACCCATGGGATGGGTACCACGCAGTATTACTTTGAAGGGTCTGAGTTTGCTCACCCAACCTCACCCAACCTCTCAGCCCCAAGAGTGTCCACCCTTATGTCTCATCCAGGTGTGGGTCTAAATATGGTCAATCCAGGTTGCATCACAGCCCCTGAACGAATTTTGTAAGAATTTCTCTCTCTTTCACTGTCTTTGTTTTACGGGTTTTTAAAAGTAATTTATTTTTATAATGGGGTTTAGCTGCTTTTCACGGCTGTGTTTATGCGGCTTTACACCCACTTGGCTCACTTCCCGACAGATATCAATACATAGGTTTTACGATTCTTACTAGTCAGATATATTCTTGTGCGGTGAATAGGGGGTGTTGAGTCCAGTTCACTGAGCAAGGAGTAGGTCTTGTCTACTACATATTGGGTGTATGGAACGGTATCTGAGCGAATTGGAACCCTTTTTTTATGCATCACCCCACCTCACCTTTCCCGTTAAGCAGCCATAGTGTGTTTTCTAAACGTGTGACTCTGTTCTGTTTTGTAATTCAGTTCAAGTGTAGCGGTTTTTACATTCCCTCTATAAGTGATAGCTTATGATAAGTGTCTTTTTCTGTGTGACTTATTTCACTTAGAATCGTCATACCTAAATCCACTCATCTTGCTTCTACTAGCCTTATGACATTGATTTCATGTCTGAGTGATATTCTTTGTACATAAGGACCACAACTTCTTTATCCATTTTTCTCTTTCCTGGGATATTTAAGGTGTCATGAAGGGGAGGTTCTTGTCAACAAAGCTGCCCTAAACATTGGGGTGCCTGTGTCTTGCTGATTTTTATTTTTCCCAATTTATACGCCCATGAGTGGACGTGCCCTATGCTCCCTAAGCTGTGTTTTTTCAATGTTTCAGGACACACCGTACACTTCTCCAGAGTGGCTGTTTGCAATTTACATCCCGCCCATCAGCGTAGCAAGGCTGCCATTTGTCCATGGCCTGTCCTGCATTACTGGTTTTGACACTTTTTGCAGCATGGCCCTTTTGACCGATGGGAAGCGAGACTTCTTTGTAGCGCTGATTTGCCTTTCCAGGTTGCTTGCTTGGCCAAAAAGGGCGTATGCGTTTTTTCCTGAATATATTCAGGAAAAAACGCATACGCCCTTTTTGGCCAAGGGCATCACTGTCGACGGTTTGCCACTTTTCATGTGCTTTAAATGCGATTCGAATCTACCTCCTGAAACCTGTTTCCTGCAATTCTGCCTTGCTTTCAAATCCTCTTCGTTGCCTTCCCTCAATATATTTGTGGACGAGAGTTATCATTTATAACTCAGCAGGTTTGTAAATTGCAGTGCCCCTGAGCTCCATTTTTCAACTGTCTTTTTTGGGAGCTGGCCGCAAAAGCACGGGATTGCCTCAGGCCCTATTCTGGTTCCCTGCGGCAGGCTGAGCCTGTGTTTAATTCTTCTTCCTGATGGGAAAATAGAGTGACCTGTGCCTGTCCCAACACCTAGATCTAGTCTCTCATTGGTTGCCCCTCTTCCCGTTCATCCTCAGGACAAATTGCAACCTGTAGGGAACAGGAGCTTAAAGGTGCTGATTCTCCAAGTAGGGAGATTGCTAGTAAAGTAGCTGGAATGGCGAACCCCAGCACAAGGAGATGAGAAATGGGGTGCGTTTTAGAAACCTTTCCAAATCACATGGTGTACCATCTTCTGGGTTTCTCATGCATGTTTTCGATGTAGGAAGATGCCCTTGAACCTGGAGATTTGGGACCCATGGGACGGGTACCACGCAGTATTACTTTAAATTGTCTGAGTTTGCTCACCCAACCTCACCCAACCTCTCAGCCCCAAGAGTGTCCACCCTTATGTCTCATCCAGGTGTGGGTCTAGATATGGTCAATCCAGGTTGCATCACAGCCTCTGAACGAATTTTGTACGAATTTCTCTCTCTTTCACTGTCTTTGTTTACGGGTTTTTAAAAGTAATTTATTTTTATAATGGGGTTTAGCTGCTTTTCACGGCTGTGTTTATGCGGCTTTACACCCACTTGACTCACTTCCAGACAGATATCAATACATAGGTTTTAAGATTCTTACTAGTCACATATATTCTTGTGCGGTGAATACGGGGTGTTGAGTCCTGTTCAATGAGCAAGGAGTAGGTCTTGTCTATTACATATTGGGTGTATGGAACGGTATCTGAGCGAATTTGAAACCCTTGTTTTATGCCTCACCCCACCTCACCTTTCCCGTTAAGCAGCCATAGTGTGTTTTCTAAACGTGTGACTCTGTTCTGTTTTGTAATTCAGTTCAAGTGTAGCGGTTTTTACATTCCCTCTATAAGTGATAGCTTATGATAAGTGTCTTTTTCTGTGTGACTTATTTCACTTAGAATCGTCGTACCTAAATCCACTCATCTTGCTTCTACTAGCCTTATGACATTGATTTCATGTCTGAGTGATATTCCATTGTACATAAGGACCACAACTTCTTTATCCATTTTTCTCTTTCCTGGGATATTTAAGGTGTCATGAAGTGGAGGTTCTTGTCAACAGAGCAGCCCTAAACTTTGGGGTGCCTGTGTCTTGCTGATTTTTATTTTTCCCAATTTATACGCCCATGAGAGGACGTGCCCTATGCTCCTAGAGCTGTGTTTTTTCGATGTTTCAGGACACACCGTACACTTCTCCAGAGTGGCTGTTGGCAATTTACATCCCGCCCATCAGCGTAGCAAGGCTGCCATTTCTCCATGGCCTGTCCTGCATTTCTGGTTTTGACACTTTTTGCAGCATGGCCCTTTTGACCGATGGGAAGCGAGACTTCTTTGTAGCGCTGATTAGCCTTTCCAGGTTGCTTGGTTGGCCAAACAGGGCGTATGCGTTTTTTCCTGAATATATTCAGGTAAAAACGCATACGCCCTGTTTGGCCAAGGGCATCATTGTCGACGTTTTGCGACTTTTCATGTGCTTTAAAGGCGATTCGAATCTACCTCCTGAAACCTGTTTCCTGCAATTCTGCCTTGCTTTCAAATCCTCTTCGTTGCCTTCCCTCAATATATCTGTGGATGAGAGTTATCATTCATAACTCTGCGGGTTTCTGAATTGCAGTGTCCCTGAGCTCCATTTTTCAACTGGCTTTTTTGGGAGCTGGCCGTAAGAGCGTGGGATTGCCTCAGGCCCTATTCTTCTTCTGGGCCGCAGGCTGAGCCTGTGGTTAATTCTTCTTCCTGATGGGAAAATAGAGTGACCTGTGCCTGTCCCAACACCTAGATCTAGTCTCTCATTGGTTTCCCCTCTTCCCGTTCATCCTCAGGACAATTTGCAACCTGTAGGGAACAGGAGCTTAAAGGTGCTGATTCTCCAAATAGGGAGATTGCTAGTAAAGTAGCTGGCAAGGCGAACCCGAGCACAAGGAGATGAGAAATGGGGTGCGTTTTAGAAACCTTTCAAAATCACACTGTGTACCATCTTCTGGGTTTCTCATGCATGTTTTCGATGTAGCAAGATGCCCTTGAACCTGGAGATTTGGGACCCATGGGATGGGTACCACGCAGTATTACTTTAAAGGGTCTGCATTTGCTCACCCAACCTCACCCAACCTCTCAGCCCCAAGAGTGTCCACCCTTATGTCTCATCCAGGTTTGGGTCGAGATATGGTCAATCCAGGTTGCATCACAGCCCCTGAACGAATTTTGTAAGAATTTCTCTCTCTTTCACTGTCTTTGTTTTACGGGTTTTTAAAAGTAATTTATTTTTATAATGGGGTTTAGCTGCTTTTCACGGCTGTGTTTATGCGGCTTTACACCCACTTGGCTCACTTCCAGACAGATATCAATACATAGGTTTTAAGATTCTTACTAGTCACATATATTCTTGTGCGGTGAATAGGGGGTGTTGAGTCCAGTTCACTGAGCAAGGAGTAGGCCTTGTCTATTACATATTGGGTGTATGGAACGGTATCTGAGCGAATTTGAAACCCTTGTTTTATGCCTCACCCCACCTCACCTTTCCCGTTAAGCAGCCATAGTGTGTTTTCTAAACGTGTGACTCTGTTCTGTTTTGTAATTCAGTTCAAGTGTAGCGGTTTTTACATTCCCTCTATAAGTGATAGCTTATGATAAGTGTCTTTTTCTGTGTGACTTATTTCACTTAGAATCGTCGTACCTAAATCCACTCATCTTGCTTCTTCTAGCCTTATGACATTGATTTCATGTCTGAGTGATATTCCATTGTACATAAGGACCACAACTTCTTTATCCATTTTTCTCTTTCCTGGGATATTTAAGGTGTCATGAAGTGGAGGTTCTTGTCAACAGAGCAGCCCTAAACTTTGGGGTGCCTGTGTCTTGCTGATTTTTAGTTTTCCCAATTTATACGCCCATGAGTGGACGTGCCCTATGCTCCATAAGCTGTGTTTTTTCGATGTTTCAGGACACTCCGTACACTTCTCCAGAGTGGCTGTTGGCAATTTACATCCCACCCACCAGCGTAGCAAGTCTGCCATTTCTCCATGGCCTGTCCTGCATTTCTGGTTTTGACACTTTTTGCAGCATGACCCTTTTGACCGATGGGAAGCGAAACTTCTTTGTAGCGCTGATTTGCCTTTCCAGGTTGCTTGGTTAGCCAAAAAGGGCGTATGCGTTTTTTCCTGAATATATTCAGGAAAAAACGCATACGCCCTTTTTGGCCAAGGGCATCATTGTCGCCGTTTTGCCGCTTTTCATGTGCTTTAAAGGCGATTCGAATCTACCTCCTGAAATCTGTTTCCTGCAATTCTGCCTTGCTTTCAAATCCTCTTCGTTGCCTTCCCTCAATATATCTGTGGATGACAGTTATCATTTATAACTCTGCGGGTTTGTGAATTGCAGTGTCCCTGAGCTCCATTTTTCAACTGGCTTTTTTGGGAGCTGGCCGCAAAAGCGAGGGTTTGCCTCAGGCCCTATTTTGGTTCCTGGCAGCAGGCTGAGCCTGTGGTTAATTCTTCTTCCTGATGGGAAAATAGAGTGACCTGTGCCTGTCCCAACACCTAGATCTAGTCTCTCATTGGTTGCCCCTCTTCCCGTTCATCCTCAGGACAAATTGCAACCTGTAGGGAACAGGAGCTTAAAGGTGCTGATTCTCCAAGTAGGGAGATTGCTAGTAAAGTAGCTGGAAAGGCGAACCCGAGAACAAGGAGATGAGAAATGGGGTGCGTTTTAGAAACCTTTCAAAATCACACTGTGTACCATCTTCTGGGTTTCTCATGCATATTTTCGATGTAGCAAGATGCCCTTGAACCTGGAGATTTGGGACCCATGGGATGGGTACCACGCAGTATTACTTTAAAGGGTCTGAGTTTGCTCACCCAACCTCACCCAACCTCTCAGCCCCAAGAGTGTCCACCCTTATGTCTCATCCAGGTTTGGGTCGAGATATGGTCAATCCAGGTTGCATCACAGCCCCTGAACGAATTTTGTAAGAATTTCGCTCTCTTTCACTGTCTTTGTTTTACGGGTTTTTAAAAGTAATTTATTTTTATAATGGGGTTTAGCTGCTTTTCACGGCTGTGTTTATGCGGCTTTACACCCACTTGGCTCACTTCCAGACAGATATCAATACATAGGTTTTACGATTCTTACTAGTCAGATATATTCTTGTGCGGTGAATAGGGGGTGTTGAGTCCAGTTCACTGAGCAAGGAGTAGGCCTTGTCTATTACATATTGGGTGTATGGAACGGTATCTGAGCGAATTTGAAACCCTTGTTTTATGCCTCACCCCACCTCACCTTTCCCGTTAAGCAGCCATAGTGTGTTTTCTAAACGTGTGACTCTGTTCTGTTTTGTAATTCAGTTCAAGTGTAGCGGTTTTTACATTCCCTCTATAAGTGATAGCTTATGATAAGTGTCTTTTTCTGTGTGACTTATTTCACTTAGAATCGTCGTACCTAAATCCACTCATCTTGCTTCTTCTAGCCTTATGACATTGATTTCATGTCTGAGTGATATTCCATTGTACATAAGGACCACAACTTCTTTATCCATTTTTCTCTTTCCTGGGATATTTAAGGTGTCATGAAGTGGAGGTTCTTGTCAACAGAGCAGCCCTAAACTTTGGGGTGCCTGTGTCTTGCTGATTTTTAGTTTTCCCAATTTATACGCCCATGAGTGGATGTGCCCTATGCTCCATAAGCTGTGTTTTTTCGATGTTTCAGGACACACCGTACACTTCTCCAGAGTGGCTGTTGGCAATTTACATCCCACCCATCAGCGTAGCAAGTCTGCCATTTCTCCATGGCCTGTCCTGCATTTCTGGTTTTGACACTTTTTGCAGCATGACCCTTTTGACCGATGGGAAGCGAAACTTCTTTGTAGCGCTGATTTGCCTTTCCAGGTTGCTTGGTTGGCCAAAAAGGGCGTATGCGTTTTTTCCTGAATATATTCAGGAAAAAACGCATACGCCCTTTTTGGCCAAGGGCATCATTGTCGCCGTTTTGCCGCTTTTCATGTGCTTTAAAGGCGATTCGAATCTACCTCCTGAAATCTGTTTCCTGCAATTCTGCCTTGCTTTCAAATCCTCTTCGTTGCCTTCCCTCAATATATCTGTGGATGACAGTTATCATTTATGACTCTGCGGGTTTGTGAATTGCAGTGTCCCTGAGCTCCATTTTTCAACTGGCTTTTTTGGGAGCTGGCCGCAAAAGCGAGGGATTGCCTCAGGCCCTATTTTGGTTCCTGGCAGCAGGCTGAGCCTGTGGTTAATTCTTCTTCCTGATGGGAAAATAGAGTGACCTGTGCCTGTCCCAACACCTAGATCTAGTCTCTCATTGGTTGCCCCTCTTCCCGTTCATCCTCAGGACAAATTGCAACCTGTAGGGAACAGGAGCTTAAAGGTGCTGATTCTCCAAGTAGGGAGATTGCTAGTAAAGTAGCTGGAAAGGCGAACCCGAGCACAAGGAGATGAGAAATGGGGTGCGTTTTAGAAACCTTTCAAAATCACACTGTGTACCATCTTCTGGGTTTCTCATGCATGTTTTCGATGTAGCAAGATGCCCTTGAACCTGGAGATTTGGGACCCATGGGATGGGTACCACGCAGTATTACTTTAAAGGGTCTGCGTTTGCTCACGCAACCTCACCCAACCTCTCAGCCCCAAGAGTGTCCACCCTTATGTCTCATCCAGGTTTGGGTCGAGATATGGTCAATCCAGGTTGCATCACAGCCCCTGAACGAATTTTGTAAGAATTTCTCTCTCTTTCACTGTCTTTGTTTTACGGGTTTTTAAAAGTAATTTATTTTTATAATGGGGTTTAGCTGCTTTTCACGGCTGTGTTTATGCGGCTTTACACCCACTTGGCTCACTTCCAGACAGATATCAATACATAGGTTTTACGATTCTTACTAGTCAGATATATTCTTGTGCGGTGAATAGGGGGTGTTGAGTCCAGTTCACTGAGCAAGGAGTAGGCCTTGTCTATTACATATTGGGTGTATGGAACGGTATCTGAGCGAATTTGAAACCCTTGTTTTATGCCTCACCCCACCTCACCTTTCCCGTTAAGCAGCCATAGTGTGTTTTCTAAACGTGTGACTCTGTTCTGTTTTGTAATTCAGTTCAAGTGTAGCGGTTTTTACATTCCCTCTATAAGTGATAGCTTATGATAAGTGTCTTTTTCTGTGTGACTTATTTCACTTAGAATCGTCGTACCTAAATCCACTCATCTTGTTTCTTCTAGTCTTATGACATTGATTTCATGTCTGAGTGATATTCCATTGTACATAAGGACCACAACTTCTTTATCCATTTTTCTCTTTCCTGGGATATTTAAGGTGTCATGAAGTGGAGGTTCTTGTCAACAGAGCAGCCCTAAACTTTGGGGTGCCTGTGTCTTGCTGATTTTTAGTTTTCCCAATTTATACGCCCATGAGTGGACGTGCCCTATGCTCCCTAAGCTGTGTTTTTTCGATGTTTCAGGACACACCGTACACTTCTCCTGATTGGCTGTTGGCAATTTACATCCCGCCCATCAGCGTAGCAAGGCTGCCATTTCTCCATGGCCTGTCCTGCATTTCTGGTTTTGACACTTTTTGCAGCAAGGCCCTTTTGACCGATGGGAAGCAAGACTTCTTTGTAGCGCTGATTTGCCTTTCCAGGTTGCTTGGTTGGCCAAAAAGGGCGTATGCGTTTTATCCTGAATATATTCAGAAAAAAACGCATACGCCCTTTTTGGCCAAGGGCATCACTGTCGACGTTTTGCCACTTTTCATGTGCTTTAAAGGCGATTCGAATCTACCTCCTGAAACATGTTTCCTGCAATTCTGCCTTGCTTTCAAATCCTCTTCGTTGCCTTCCCTCAATATATTTGTGGACGAGAGTTATCATTTATAACTCAGCAGGTTTGTGAATTTCAGTGCCCCTGAGCTCCATTTTTCAACTGTCTTTTTTGGGAGCTGGCCGCAAAAGCACGGGATTGCCTCAGGCCCTATTCTGGTTCCCGGCGGCAGGCTGAGCCTGTGTTTAATTCTTCTTCCAGATGGGAAAATAGAGTGACCTGTGCCTGTCCCAACACCTAGATGTAGTCTCTCATTGGTTGCCCCTCTTCCCGTTCATCCTCAGGACAAATTGCAACCTGTAGGGAACAGGAGCTTAAAGGTGCGGATTCTCCAAGTAGGGAGATTGCTAGTAAAGTAGCTGGAAAGGCGAACCCTAGCACAAGGAGATGAGAAATGGGGTGCGTTTTAGAAACCTTTCAAAATCACACGGTGTACCATCTTCTGGGTTTCTCATGCATGTTTTCGATGTAGGAAGATGCCCTTGAACCTGGAGATTTGGGACCCATTGGATGGGTACCACAGAGTATTATTTTAAAGGGTCTGCGTTTGCTCACCCAACCTCACCCAACCTCTAAGCCCCAAGAGTGTCCACCCTTATGTCTCATCCAGCTGTGGGTCTAGATATGGTCAATCCAGGTTGCATCACAGCCTCTGAACGAATTTTGTAAGAATTTCTCTCTGTTTCACTGTCTTTGTTTTACGGGTTTTTAAAAGTAATTTATTTTTATAATGGGGTTTAGCTGCTTTTCACGGATGTGTTTATGCGGCTTTACACCCACTTGGCTCACTTCCAGACAGATATCAATACATAGTTTTGAAGATTCTTACTAGTTTCATATATTCTTGTGCGGTGAATAGGGGGTGTTGAGTCCAGTTCACTGAGCAAGAAGTAGGTCTTGTCTATTACATATTGGGTGTATGGAACGGTATCTGAGCGAATTTGAAACCCTTGTTTTATGCATCACCCCACCTCACCTTTCCCGTTAAGCAGCCATAGTGTGTTTTCTAAACGTGTGACTCTGTTCTGTTTTGTAATTCAGTTCAAGTGTAGCGGTTTTTACATTCCCTCTATAAGTGATAGCTTATGATAAGTGTCTTTTTCTGTGTGACTTATTTCACTTAGAATCATCGTACCTAAATCCACTCATCTTGCTTCTTCTAGCCTTATGACATTGATTTCATGTCTGAGTGATATTCCATTGTACATAAGGACCACAACTTCTTTATCCATTTTTCTCTTTCCTGGGATATTTAAGGTGTCATGAAGTGGAGGTTCTTGTCAACAGAGCAGCCCTAAACTTTGGGGTGCCTGTGTCTTGCTGATTTTTCTTTTTCCCAATTTATACGCCCATGAGTGGACGTGCCCTATGCTCCCTAAGCTGTGTTTTTTAGATGTTTCAGGACACACCGTACACTTCTCCAGAGTGGCTGCTGGCAATTAACATCCCGCCCATCAGCGTAGCAAGGCTGCCATTTCTCCATGGCCTGTCCTGCATTTCTGGTTTTGACACTTTTTGCAGCATGACCCTTTTGACCGATGGGAAGCGAAACTTCTTTGTAGCGCTGATTTGCTTTTCCAGGTTGCTTGGTTGGCCAAAAAGGGCGTATGCGTTTTTTCCTGAATATATTCAGGAAAAAACGCATACGCCCTTTTTGGCCAAGGGCATCACTGTCGACGTTTTGCCGCTTTTCATGTGCTTTAAAGGCGACTCGAATCTACCTCCTGAAATCTGTTTCCTGCAATTCTGCCTTGCTTTCAAATCCTCTTCGTTGCCTTCCGTCAATATATCTGTGGTTGACAGTTATCATTTATAACTCTGCGGGTTTGTGAATTGCAGTGTCCCAGAGCTCCATTTTTCAACTAGCTTTTTTGGGAGCTGGCCGCAAAAGCGAGGGATTGCCTCAGGCCCTATTCTGGTTCCTGGCAGCAGGCTGAGCCTGTGGTTAATTCTTCTTCCTGATGGGAAAATAGAGTGACCTGTGCCTGTCCCAACAACTAGATCTAGTCTCTCATTGGTTGCTCCTCTTCCCGTTCATCCTCAGGACAAATTGCAACCTGTAGGGAACAGGAGCTTAAAGGTGCTGATTCTCCAAGTAGGGAGATTGCTAGTAAAGTAGCTGGAAAGGCGAACCCTAGCACAAGGAGATGAGAAATGGGGTGCGTTTTAGAAACCTTTCAAAATCACACGGTGTACCATCTTCTGGGTTTCTCATGCATGTTTTCGATGTAGCAAGATGCCCTTGAACCTGGAGATTTGGGACCCATGGGATGGGTACCACGCAGTATTACTTTAAAGGGTCTGAGTTTGCTCACCCAACCTCACCCAACCTCTCAGCCCCAAGAGTGTCCACCCTTATGTCTCATCCAGGTTTGGGTCGAGATATAGTCAATCCAGGTTTCATCACAGCCCCTGAACGAATTTTGTAAGAATTTCTCTCTCTTTCACTGTCTTTGTTTTACGGGTTTTTAAAAGTAATTTATTTTTATAATGGGGTTTAGCTGCTTTTCACGGCTGTGTTTATGCGGCTTTACACCCACTTGGCTCACTTCCAGAGAGATATCAATACATAGGTTTTACGATTCTTACTAGTCAGATATATTCTTGTGCGGTGAATAGGGGGTGTTGAGTCCACTTCACTGAGCAAGGAGTAGGCCTTGTCTATTACATATTGGGTGTATGGAACGGTATCTGAGCGAATTTGAAACCCTTGTTTTATGCATCACCCCACCTCACCTTTCCCGTTAAGCAGCCATAGTGTGTTTTCTAAACGTGTGACTCTGTTCTCTTTTGTAATTCAGTTCAAGTGTTGCGGTTTTTACATTCCCTCTATAAGTGATAGCTTATGATAAGGGTCTTTTTCTGTGTGACTTATTTCACTTAGAATCGTCATACCTAAATCCACTCATCTTGCTTCTACTAGCCTTATGACATTGATTTCATGTCTGAGTGATATTCCTTTGTACATAAGGACCACAACTTCTTTATCCATTTTTCTCTTTCCTGGGATATTTAAGGTGTCATGAAGTGGAGGTTCTTGTCAACATAGCAGCCCTAAACATTGGGGTGCCTGTGTCTTGCTGATTTTTAATTTTCCCAATTTATACGCCCATGAGTGGACGTGCCCTATGTTCCCTAAGCTGTTTTTTCGATGTTTCAGGACACACCGTACACTTCTCCAGAGTGGCTGTTGGCAATTTACATCCCGCCCATCAGCGTAGCAAGGCTGCCATTTCTCCATGGCCTGTCCTGCATTTCTGGTTTTGACACTTTTTGCAGCATGGCCCTTTTGACCGATGGGAAGCGAGACTTCTTTGTAGTGCTGATTTGCCTTTCCAGGTTGCTTGGTTGGCCAAAAAGGGCGTATGCGTTTTTTCCTGAATATATTCAGGAAAAAACGCATACGCCCTTTTTGGCCAAGGGCATCACTGTCGACGTTTTGCCACTTTTCATGTGCTTTAAAGGCGATTCGAATCTACCTCCTGAAACCTGTTTCCTTCAATACTGCCTTGCTTTCAAATCCTCTTCGTTGCCTTCCCTCAATATATTTGTGGACGAGAGTTATCATTTATAACTCAGCAGGTTTGTGAATTGCAGTGTCCCTGAGCTCCATTTTTCAACTGTCTTTTTTGGGAGCTGGCCGCAAAAGCACGGGATTGCCTCAGGCCCTATTCTGGTTCCCGTCGGCAGGCTGAACCTGTGTTTAATTCTTCTTCCTGATGGGAAAATAGAGTGACCTGTGCCTGTCCCAACACCTAGATCTAGTCTCTCATTGGTTGCCCCTCTTCCCGTTCATCCTCAGGACAAATTGCAACCTGTAGGGAACAGGAGCTTAAAGGTGCTGATTCTCCAAGTAGGGAGATTGCTAGTAAAGTAGCTGGAAAGGCGAACCCTAGCACAAGGAGATGAGAAATGGGGTGCGTATTAGAAACCTTTCAAAATCACACGGTGTACCATCTTCTGGGTTTCTCATGCATGTTTTCGATGTAGGAAGATGCCCTTGAACCTGGAGATTTGGAACCCATGGGATGGGTACCACGCAGTATTACTTTAAAGGGTCTGAGTTTGCTCACCCAACCTCACCCAACCTCTCAGCCCCAAGAGTGTCCACCCTTATGTCTCATCCAGGTTTGGGTCGAGATATGGTCAATCCAGGTTGCATCACAGCCCCTGAACGAATTTTGTAAGAATTTCTCTCTCTTTCACTGTCTTTGTTTTACGGGTTTTTAAAAGTAATTTATTTTTATAATGGGGTTTAGCTGCTTTTCACGGCTGTGTTTATGCGGCTTTACACCCACTTGGCTCACTTCCAGAGAGATATCAATACATAGGTTTTACGATTCTTACTAGTCAGATATATTCTTGTGCGGTGAATAGGGGGTGTTGAGTCCACTTCACTGAGCAAGGAGTAGGCCTTGTCTATTACATATTGGGTGTATGGAACGGTATCTGAGCGAATTTGAAACCCTTGTTTTATGCATCACCCCACCTCACCTTTCCCGTTAAGCAGCCATAGTGTGTTTTCTAAACGTGTGACTCTGTTCTCTTTTGTAATTCAGTTCAAGTGTTGCGGTTTTTACATTCCCTCTATAAGTGATAGCTTATGATAAGGGTCTTTTTCTGTGTGACTTATTTCACTTAGAATCGTCATACCTAAATCCACTCATCTTGCTTCTACTAGCCTTATGACATTGATTTCATGTCTGAGTGATATTCCTTTGTACATAAGGACCACAACTTCTTTATCCATTTTTCTCTTTCCTGGGATATTTAAGGTGTCATGAAGTGGAGGTTCTTGTCAACAGAGCAGCCTTAAACTTTGGGGTGCCTGTGTCTTGCTGATTTTTAGTTTTCCCAATTTATACGCCCATGAGTGCACGTGCCCTATGCTCCCTAAGTTGTTTTTTCGATGTTTCAGGACACACCGTACACTTCTCCAGAGTGGCTGTTGGCAATTTACATCCCGCCCACCAGCGTAGCAAGGCTGCCATTTCTCCATGGCCTGTCCTGCATTTCTGGTTTTGACACTTTTTGCAGCAAAGCCCTTTTGACCGATGGGAAGCGAGACTTCTTTGTAGCGCTGATTTGCCTTTCCAGGTTGCTTGGTTGGCCAAAAAGGGCGTATGCGTTTTATCCTGAATATATTCAGAAAAAAACGCATACGCCCTTTTTGGCCAAGGGCATCACTGTCGACGTTTTTCCACTTTTCATGTGCTTTAAAGGCGATTCGAATCTACCTCCTGAAACATGTTTCCTGCAATTCTGCCTTGCTTTCAAATCCTCTTCGTTGCCTTCCCTGAATATATTTGTGGACGAGAGTTATCATTTATAACTCTGCGGGTTTGTGAATGGCAGTGCCCCTGAACTCCATTTTTCAACTGTCTTTTTTGGGAGCTGGCCGCAAAAGCACGGGATTGCCTCAGGCCCTATTCAGGTTCCGGGGGGCAGGCTGAGCCTGTGGTTAATTCTTCTTCCTGATGGGAAAATAGAGTGACCTGTGCCTGTCCCAACACCTAGATCTAGTCTCTCATTGGTTGCCCCTCTTCCCGTTCATCCTCAGGACAAATTGCAACCTGTAGGGAACAGGAGCTTAAAGGTGCTGATTCTCCAAGTAGGGAGATTTCTAGTAAAGTAGCTGGAATGGCGAACCCGAACACAAGGAGATGAGAAATGAGGTGCGTTTTAGAAACCTTTCAAAATCACACGGTGTACCATCTTCTGGGTTTCTCATGCATGTTTTCGATGTAGGAATATGCCCTTGAACTTGGAGATTTGGGACCCATGGGATGGGTACCAGGCAGTATTACTTTAAAGGGTCTGTGTTTGCTCACCCAACCTCACCCAAGCTCTCAGCCCCAAGTGTGTCCACCCTTATGTCTCATCCAGCTGTGGGTCTAGATATGGTCAATCCAGGTTGCATCACAGCCCCTGAACGAATTTTGTAAGAATTTCTCTCTCTTTCACTGTCTTTGTTTTACGGGTTTTTAAAAGTAATTTATTTTTATAATGGGGTTTAGCTGCTTTTCACGGCTGTGTTTATGCGGCTTTACACCCACTTGACTCACTTCCAGACAGATATCAATACATAGGTTTTAAGATTCTTACTAGTCAGATATAGTCTTGTGCGGTGAATAGCGGGTGTTGAGTCCAGTTCACTGAGCAAGGAGTAGGTCTTGTCTATTACATATTGGGTGTATGGAACGGTATCTGAGCGAATTTGAAACCCTTGTTTTATGCATCACCCCACCTCACCTTTCCCGTTAAGCAGCCATAGTGTGTTTTCTAAACGTGTGACTCTGTTCTGTTTTGTAATTCAGTTCAAGTGTAGCGGTTTTTACATTCCCTCTATAAGTGATAGCTTATGATAAGTGTCTTTTTCTGTGTGACTTATTTCACTTAGAATCGTCGTACCTAAATCCACTCATCTTGCTTCTTCTAGCCTTATGACATTGATTTCATGTCTGAGTGATATTCCATTGTACATAAGGACCACAACTTGTTTATCCATTTTTCTCTTTCCTCGGATATTTAAGGTGTCATGAAGTGGAGGTTCTTGTCAACAGAGCAGCCCTAAACTTTGGGGTGCCTGTGTCTTGCTGATTTTTAGTTTTCCCAATTTATACGCCCATGAGTGGACGTGCCCTATGCTCCCAAAGCTGTGTGTTTTAGATGTTTCAGGACACACCGTACACTTCTCCAGAGTGGCTGTTGGCAATTTACATCCCGCCCATCAGCGTAGCAAGGCTGCCATTTCTCCATGGCCTGTCCTGCATTTCTGGTTTTGCCACTTTTTGCAGCATGGCCCTTTTGACCGATGGGAAGCGAGACTTCTTTGTAGCACTGATTGGCCTTTCCAGGTTGCTTGGTTGGCCAAAAAGGGCGTATGCGTTTTTTCCTGAATATATTCAGGAAAAAACGCATACGCCCTTTTTGGCCAAGGGCATCACTGTCGACGTTTTGCCACTTTTCATGTGCTGTAAAGCCGATTCGAATCTACCTCCTGAAACATGTTTCCTGCAATTCTGCCTTGCTTTCAAATCCTCTTCGTTGCCTTCCCTCAATATATTTGTGGACGAGAGTTATCATTTATAACTCTGCGGGTTAGTGAATGGCAGTGTCCCTGAGCTCCATTTTTCAACTGTCTTTTTTGTGAGCTGGCCGCAAAAGCACGGGATTGCCTCAGGCCCTATTCAGGTTCCGGGGGGGGCTGAGCCTGTGGTTAATTCTTCTTCCTGATGGGAAAAGAGAGTGACCTGTGCCTGTCCCAACACCTAGATCTAGTCTCTCATTGGTTGCCCCTCTTCCCGTTCATCCTCAGGACAAATTGCAACCTGTAGAGAACAGGAGGTTAAAGGTGCTGATTCTCCAAGTAGGGAGATTTCTAGTAAAGTAGCTGGAATGGCGAACCCGAACACAAGGAGATGAGAAATGAGGTGCGTTTTAGAAACCTTTCAAAATCACACGGTGTACCATCTTCTGGGTTTCTCATGCATGTTTTCGATGTAGGAATATGCCCTTGAACTTGGAGATTTGGGACCCATGGGATGGGTACCAGGCAGTATTACTTTAAAGGGTCTGTGTTTGCTCACCCAACCTCACCCAACCTCTCAGCCCCAAGTGTGTCCACCCTTATGTCTCATCCAGCTGTGGGTCTAGTTATGGTCAATCCAGGTTGCATCACAGCCCCTGAACGAATTTTGTAAGAATTTCTCTCTCTTTCACTGTCTTTGTTTTACGGGTTTTTAAAAGTAATTTATTTTTATAATGGGGTTTAGCTGCTTTTCACGGCTGTGTTTATGCGGCTTTACACCCACTTGGCTCACTTCCAGACAGATATCAATACATAGGTTTTAAGATTCTTACTAGTCACATATATTCTTGTGCGGTGAATAGGGGGTGTTGAGTCCAGTTCACTGAGCAAGGAGTAGGCCTTGTCTATTACATATTGGGTGTATGGAACGGTATCTGAGCGAATTTGAAACCCTTGTTTTATGCCTCACCCCACCTCACCTTTCCCGTTAAGCAGCCATAGTGTGTTTTCTAAACGTGTGACTCTGTTCTGTTTTGTAATTCAGTTCAAGTGTAGCGGTTTTTACATTCCCTCTATAAGTGATAGCTTATGATAAGTGTCTTTTTCTGTGTGACTTATTTCACTTAGAATCGTCGTACCTAAATCCACTCATCTTGCTTCTTCTAGCCTTATGACATTGATTTCATGTCTGAGTGATATTCCATTGTACATAAGGACCACAACTTCTTTATCCATTTTTCTCTTTCCTGGGATATTTAAGGTGTCATGAAGTGGAGGTTCTTGTCAACAGAGCAGCCCTAAACTTTGGGGTGCCTGTGTCTTGCTGATTTTTAGTTTTCCCAATTTATACGCCCATGAGTGGACGTGCCCTATGCTCCATAAGCTGTGTTTTTTCGATGTTTCAGGACACTCCGTACACTTCTCCAGAGTGGCTGTTGGCAATTTACATCCCACCCACCAGCGTAGCAAGTCTGCCATTTCTCCATGGCCTGTCCTGCATTTCTGGTTTTGACACTTTTTGCAGCATGACCCTTTTGACCGATGGGAAGCGAAACTTCTTTGTAGCGCTGATTTGCCTTTCCAGGTTGCTTGGTTAGCCAAAAAGGGCGTATGCGTTTTTTCCTGAATATATTCAGGAAAAAACGCATACGCCCTTTTTGGCCAAGGGCATCATTGTCGCCGTTTTGCCGCTTTTCATGTGCTTTAAAGGCGATTCGAATCTACCTCCTGAAATCTGTTTCCTGCAATTCTGCCTTGCTTTCAAATCCTCTTCGTTGCCTTCCCTCAATATATCTGTGGATGACAGTTATCATTTATAACTCTGCGGGTTTGTGAATTGCAGTGTCCCTGAGCTCCATTTTTCAACTGGCTTTTTTGGGAGCTGGCCGCAAAAGCGAGGGTTTGCCTCAGGCCCTATTTTGGTTCCTGGCAGCAGGCTGAGCCTGTGGTTAATTCTTCTTCCTGATGGGAAAATAGAGTGACCTGTGCCTGTCCCAACACCTAGATCTAGTCTCTCATTGGTTGCCCCTCTTCCCGTTCATCCTCAGGACAAATTGCAACCTGTAGGGAACAGGAGCTTAAAGGTGCTGATTCTCCAAGTAGGGAGATTGCTAGTAAAGTAGCTGGAAAGGCGAACCCGAGAACAAGGAGATGAGAATTGGGGTGCGTTTTAGAAACCTTTCAAAATCACACTGTGTACCATCTTCTGGGTTTCTCATGCATATTTTCGATGTAGCAAGATGCCCTTGAACCTGGAGATTTGGGACCCATGGGATCGGTACCACGCAGTATTACTTTAAAGGGTCTGAGTTTGCTCACCCAACCTCACCCAACCTCTCAGCCCCAAGAGTGTCCACCCTTATGTCTCATCCAGGTTTGGGTCGAGATATGGTCAATCCAGGTTGCATCACAGCCCCTGAACGAATTTTGTAAGAATTTCTCTCTCTTTCACTGTCTTTGTTTTACGGGTTTTTAAAAGTAATTTATTTTTATAATGGGGTTTAGCTGCTTTTCACGGCTGTGTTTATGCGGCTTTACACCCACTTGGCTCACTTCCAGACAGATATCAATACATAGGTTTTACGATTCTTACTAGTCAGATATATTCTTGTGCGGTGAATAGGGGGTGTTGAGTCCAGTTCACTGAGCAAGGAGTAGGCCTTGTCTATTACATATTGGGTGTATGGAACGGTATCTGAGCGAATTTGAAACCCTTGTTTTATGCCTCACCCCACCTCACCTTTCCCGTTAAGCAGCCATAGTGTGTTTTCTAAACGTGTGACTCTGTTCTGTTTTGTAATTCAGTTCAAGTGTAGCGGTTTTTACATTCCCTCTATAAGTGATAGCTTATGATAAGTGTCTTTTTCTGTGTGACTTATTTCACTTAGAATCGTCGTACCTAAATCCACTCATCTTGCTTCTTCTAGCCTTATGACATTGATTTCATGTCTGAGTGATATTCCATTGTACATAAGGACCACAACTTCTTTATCCATTTTTCTCTTTCCTGGGATATTTAAGGTGTCATGAAGTGGAGGTTCTTGTCAACAGAGCAGCCCTAAACTTTGGGGTGCCTGTGTCTTGCTGATTTTTAGTTTTCCCAATTTATACGCCCATGAGTGGATGTGCCCTATGCTCCATAAGCTGTGTTTTTTCGATGTTTCAGGACACACCGTACACTTCTCCAGAGTGGCTGTTGGCAATTTACATCCCACCCATCAGCGTAGCAAGTCTGCCATTTCTCCATGGCCTGTCCTGCATTTCTGGTTTTGACACTTTTTGCAGCATGACCCTTTTGACCGATGGGAAGCGAAACTTCTTTGTAGCGCTGATTTGCCTTTCCAGGTTGCTTGGTTGGCCAAAAAGGGCGTATGCGTTTTTTCCTGAATATATTCAGGAAAAAACGCATACGCCCTTTTTGGCCAAGGGCATCATTGTCGCCGTTTTGCCGCTTTTCATGTGCTTTAAAGGCGATTCGAATCTACCTCCTGAAATCTGTTTCCTGCAATTCTGCCTTGCTTTCAAATCCTCTTCGTTGCCTTCCCTCAATATATCTGTGGATGACAGTTATCATTTATGACTCTGCGGGTTTGTGAATTGCAGTGTCCCTGAGCTCCATTTTTCAACTGGCTTTTTTGGGAGCTGGCCGCAAAAGCGAGGGATTGCCTCAGGCCCTATTTTGGTTCCTGGCAGCAGGCTGAGCCTGTGGTTAATTCTTCTTCCTGATGGGAAAATAGAGTGACCTGTGCCTGTCCCAACACCTAGATCTAGTCTCTCATTGGTTGCCCCTCTTCCCGTTCATCCTCAGGACAAATTGCAACCTGTAGGGAACAGGAGCTTAAAGGTGCTGATTCTCCAAGTAGGGAGATTGCTAGTAAAGTAGCTGGAAAGGCGAACCCGAGCACAAGGAGATGAGAAATGGGGTGCGTTTTAGAAACCTTTCAAAATCACACTGTGTACCATCTTCTGGGTTTCTCATGCATGTTTTCGATGTAGCAAGATGCCCTTGAACCTGGAGATTTGGGACCCATGGGATGGGTACCACGCAGTATTACTTTAAAGGGTCTGCGTTTGCTCACGCAACCTCACCCAACCTCTCAGCCCCAAGAGTGTCCACCCTTATGTCTCATCCAGGTTTGGGTCGAGATATGGTCAATCCAGGTTGCATCACAGCCCCTGAACGAATTTTGTAAGAATTTCTCTCTCTTTCACTGTCTTTGTTTTACGGGTTTTTAAAAGTAATTTATTTTTATAATGGGGTTTAGCTGCTTTTCACGGCTGTGTTTATGCGGCTTTACACCCACTTGGCTCACTTCCAGACAGATATCAATACATAGGTTTTACGATTCTTACTAGTCAGATATATTCTTGTGCGGTGAATAGGGGGTGTTGAGTCCAGTTCACTGAGCAAGGAGTAGGCCTTGTCTATTACATATTGGGTGTATGGAACGGTATCTGAGCGAATTTGAAACCCTTGTTTTATGCCTCACCCCACCTCACCTTTCCCGTTAAGCAGCCATAGTGTGTTTTCTAAACGTGTGACTCTGTTCTGTTTTGTAATTCAGTTCAAGTGTAGCGGTTTTTACATTCCCTCTATAAGTGATAGCTTATGATAAGTGTCTTTTTCTGTGTGACTTATTTCACTTAGAATCGTCGTACCTAAATCCACTCATCTTGTTTCTTCTAGTCTTATGACACTGATTTCATGTCTGAGTGATATTCCATTGTACATAAGGACCACAACTTCTTTATCCATTTTTCTCTTTCCTGGGATATTTAAGGTGTCATGAAGTGGAGGTTCTTGTCAACAGAGCAGCCCTAAACTTTGGGGTGCCTGTGTCTTGCTGATTTTTAGTTTTCCCAATTTATACGCCCATGAGTGGACGTGCCCTATGCTCCCTAAGCTGTGTTTTTTCGATGTTTCAGGACACACCGTACACTTCTCCTGATTGGCTGTTGGCAATTTACATCCCGCCCATCAGCGTAGCAAGGCTGCCATTTCTCCATGGCCTGTCCTGCATTTCTGGTTTTGACACTTTTTGCAGCATGGCCCTTTTGACCGATGGGAAGCAAGACTTCTTTGTAGCGCTGATTTGCCTTTCCAGGTTGCTTGGTTGGCCAAAAAGGGCGTATGCGTTTTATCCTGAATATATTCAGAAAAAAACGCATACGCCCTTTTTGGCCAAGGGCATCACTGTCGACGTTTTGCCACTTTTCATGTGCTTTAAAGGCGATTCGAATCTACCTCCTGAAACATGTTTCCTGCAATTCTGCCTTGCTTTCAAATCCTCTTCGTTGCCTTCCCTCAATATATTTGTGGACGAGAGTTATCATTTATAACTCAGCAGGTTTGTGAATTTCAGTGCCCCTGAGCTCCATTTTTCAACTGTCTTTTTTGGGAGCTGGCCGCAAAAGCACGGGATTGCCTCAGGCCCTATTCTGGTTCCCAGCGGCAGGCTGAACCTGTGTTTAATTCTTCTTCCTGATGGGAAAATAGAGTGACCTGTGCCTGTCCCAACACCTAGATCTAGTCTCTCATTGGTTGCCCCTCTTCCCGTTCATCCTCAGGACAAATTGCAACCTGTAGGGAACAGGAGCTTAAAGGTGCTGATTCTCCAAGTAGGGAGATTGCTAGTAAAGTAGCTGGAAAGGCGAACCCGAGAACAAGGAGATGAGAAATGGGGTGCGTTTTAGAAACCTTTCAAAATCACACTGTGTACCATCTTCTGGGTTTCTCATGCATATTTTCGATGTAGCAAGATGCCCTTGAACCTGGAGATTTGGGACCCATGGGATGGGTACCACGCAGTATTACTTTAAAGGGTCTGAGTTTGCTCACCCAACCTCACCCAACCTCTCAGCCCCAAGAGTGTCCACCCTTATGTCTCATCCAGGTTTGGGTCGAGATATGGTCAATCCAGGTTGCATCACAGCCCCTGAACGAATTTTGTAAGAATTTCTCTCTCTTTCACTGTCTTTGTTTTACGGGTTTTTAAAAGTAATTTATTTTTATAATGGGGTTTAGCTGCTTTTCACGGCTGTGTTTATGCGGCTTTACACCCACTTGGCTCACTTCCAGACAGATATCAATACATAGGTTTTACGATTCTTACTAGTCAGATATAGTCTTGTGCGGTGAATAGGGGGTGTTGAGTCCAGTTCACTGAGCAAGGAGTAGGCCTTGTCTATTACATATTGGGTGTATGGAACGGTATCTGAGCGAATTTGAAACCCTTGTTTTATGCCTCACCCCACCTCACCTTTCCCGTTAAGCAGCCATAGTGTGTTTTCTAAACGTGTGACTCTGTTCTGTTTTGTAATTCAGTTCAAGTGTAGCGGTTTTTACATTCCCTCTATAAGTGATAGCTTATGATAAGTGTCTTTTTCTGTGTGACTTATTTCACTTAGAATCGTCGTACCTAAATCCACTCATCTTGCTTCTTCTAGCCTTATGACATTGATTTCATGTCTGAGTGATATTCCATTGTACATAAGGACCACAACTTCTTTATCCATTTTTCTCTTTCCTGGGATATTTAAGGTGTCATGAAGTGGAGGTTCTTGTCAACAGAGCAGCCCTAAACTTTGGGGTGCCTGTGTCTTGCTGATTTTTAGTTTTCCCAATTTATACGCCCATGAGTGGATGTGCCCTATGCTCCATAAGCTGTGTTTTTTCGATGTTTCAGGACACACCGTACACTTCTCCAGAGTGGCTGTTGGCAATTTACATCCCACCCATCAGCGTAGCAAGTCTGCCATTTCTCCATGGCCTGTCCTGCATTTCTGGTTTTGACACTTTTTGCAGCATGACCCTTTTGACCGATGGGAAGCGAAACTTCTTTGTAGCGCTGATTTGCCTTTCCAGGTTGCTTGGTTGGCCAAAAAGGGCGTATGCGTTTTTTCCTGAATATATTCAGGAAAAAACGCATACGCCCTTTTTGGCCAAGGGCATCATTGTCGCCGTTTTGCCGCTTTTCATGTGCTTTAAAGGCGATTCGAATCTACCTCCTGAAATCTGTTTCCTGCAATTCTGCCTTGCTTTCAAATCCTCTTCGTTGCCTTCCCTCAATATATCTGTGGATGACAGTTATCATTTATGACTCTGCGGGTTTGTGAATTGCAGTGTCCCTGAGCTCCATTTTTCAACTGGCTTTTTTGGGAGCTGGCCGCAAAAGCGAGGGATTGCCTCAGGCCCTATTTTGGTTCCTGGCAGCAGGCTGAGCCTGTGGTTAATTCTTCTTCCTGATGGGAAAATAGAGTGACCTGTGCCTGTCCCAACACCTAGATCTAGTCTCTCATTGGTTGCCCCTCTTCCCGTTCATCCTCAGGACAAATTGCAACCTGTAGGGAACAGGAGCTTAAAGGTGCTGATTCTCCAAGTAGGGAGATTGCTAGTAAAGTAGCTGGAAAGGCGAACCCGAGCACAAGGAGATGAGAAATGGGGTGCGTTTTAGAAACCTTTCAAAATCACACTGTGTACCATCTTCTGGGTTTCTCATGCATGTTTTCGATGTAGCAAGATGCCCTTGAACCTGGAGATTTGGGACCCATGGGATGGGTACCACGCAGTATTACTTTAAAGGGTCTGCGTTTGCTCACGCAACCTCACCCAACCTCTCAGCCCCAAGAGTGTCCACCCTTATGTCTCATCCAGGTTTGGGTCGAGATATGGTCAATCCAGGTTGCATCACAGCCCCTGAACGAATTTTGTAAGAATTTCTCTCTCTTTCACTGTCTTTGTTTTACGGGTTTTTAAAAGTAATTTATTTTTATAATGGGGTTTAGCTGCTTTTCACGGCTGTGTTTATGCGGCTTTACACCCACTTGGCTCACTTCCAGACAGATATCAATACATAGGTTTTACGATTCTTACTAGTCAGATATATTCTTGTGCGGTGAATAGGGGGTGTTGAGTCCAGTTCACTGAGCAAGGAGTAGGCCTTGTCTATTACATATTGGGTGTATGGAACGGTATCTGAGCGAATTTGAAACCCTTGTTTTATGCCTCACCCCACCTCACCTTTCCCGTTAAGCAGCCATAGTGTGTTTTCTAAACGTGTGACTCTGTTCTGTTTTGTAATTCAGTTCAAGTGTAGCGGTTTTTACATTCCCTCTATAAGTGATAGCTTATGATAAGTGTCTTTTTCTGTGTGACTTATTTCACTTAGAATCGTCGTACCTAAATCCACTCATCTTGTTTCTTCTAGTCTTATGACATTGATTTCATGTCTGAGTGATATTCCATTGTACATAAGGACCACAACTTCTTTATCCATTTTTCTCTTTCCTGGGATATTTAAGGTGTCATGAAGTGGAGGTTCTTGTCAACAGAGCAGCCCTAAACTTTGGGGTGCCTGTGTCTTGCTGATTTTTAGTTTTCCCAATTTATACGCCCATGAGTGGACGTGCCCTATGCTCCCTAAGCTGTGTTTTTTCGATGTTTCAGGACACACCGTACACTTCTCCTGATTGGCTGTTGGCAATTTACATCCCGCCCATCAGCGTAGCAAGGCTGCCATTTCTCCATGGCCTGTCCTGCATTTCTGGTTTTGACACTTTTTGCAGCAAGGCCCTTTTGACCGATGGGAAGCAAGACTTCTTTGTAGCGCTGATTTGCCTTTCCAGGTTGCTTGGTTGGCCAAAAAGGGCGTATGCGTTTTATCCTGAATATATTCAGAAAAAAACGCATACGCCCTTTTTGGCCAAGGGCATCACTGTCGACGTTTTGCCACTTTTCATGTGCTTTAAAGGCGATTCGAATCTACCTCCTGAAACATGTTTCCTGCAATTCTGCCTTGCTTTCAAATCCTCTTCGTTGCCTTCCCTCAATATATTTGTGGACGAGAGTTATCATTTATAACTCAGCAGGTTTGTGAATTTCAGTGCCCCTGAGCTCCATTTTTCAACTGTCTTTTTTGGGAGCTGGCCGCAAAAGCACGGGATTGCCTCAGGCCCTATTCTGGTTCCCGGCGGCAGGCTGAGCCTGTGTTTAATTCTTCTTCCAGATGGGAAAATAGAGTGACCTGTGCCTGTCCCAACACCTAGATGTAGTCTCTCATTGGTTGCCCCTCTTCCCGTTCATCCTCAGGACAAATTGCAACCTGTAGGGAACAGGAGCTTAAAGGTGCGGATTCTCCAAGTAGGGAGATTGCTAGTAAAGTAGCTGGAAAGGCGAACCCTAGCACAAGGAGATGAGAAATGGGGTGCGTTTTAGAAACCTTTCAAAATCACACGGTGTACCATCTTCTGGGTTTCTCATGCATGTTTTCGATGTAGGAAGATGCCCTTGAACCTGGAGATTTGGGACCCATTGGATGGGTACCACAGAGTATTATTTTAAAGGGTCTGCGTTTGCTCACCCAACCTCACCCAACCTCTAAGCCCCAAGAGTGTCCACCCTTATGTCTCATCCAGCTGTGGGTCTAGATATGGTCAATCCAGGTTGCATCACAGCCTCTGAACGAATTTTGTAAGAATTTCTCTCTGTTTCACTGTCTTTGTTTTACGGGTTTTTAAAAGTAATTTATTTTTATAATGGGGTTTAGCTGCTTTTCACGGATGTGTTTATGCGGCTTTACACCCACTTGGCTCACTTCCAGACAGATATCAATACATAGTTTTGAAGATTCTTACTAGTTTCATATATTCTTGTGCGGTGAATAGGGGGTGTTGAGTCCAGTTCACTGAGCAAGAAGTAGGTCTTGTCTATTACATATTGGGTGTATGGAACGGTATCTGAGCGAATTTGAAACCCTTGTTTTATGCATCACCCCACCTCACCTTTCCCGTTAAGCAGCCATAGTGTGTTTTCTAAACGTGTGACTCTGTTCTGTTTTGTAATTCAGTTCAAGTGTAGCGGTTTTTACATTCCCTCTATAAGTGATAGCTTATGATAAGTGTCTTTTTCTGTGTGACTTATTTCACTTAGAATCATCGTACCTAAATCCACTCATCTTGCTTCTTCTAGCCTTATGACATTGATTTCATGTCTGAGTGATATTCCATTGTACATAAGGACCACAACTTCTTTATCCATTTTTCTCTTTCCTGGGATATTTAAGGTGTCATGAAGTGGAGGTTCTTGTCAACAGAGCAGCCCTAAACTTTGGGGTGCCTGTGTCTTGCTGATTTTTCTTTTTCCCAATTTATACGCCCATGAGTGGACGTGCCCTATGCTCCCTAAGCTGTGTTTTTTAGATGTTTCAGGACACACCGTACACTTCTCCAGAGTGGCTGCTGGCAATTAACATCCCGCCCATCAGCGTAGCAAGGCTGCCATTTCTCCATGGCCTGTCCTGCATTTCTGGTTTTGACACTTTTTGCAGCATGACCCTTTTGACCGATGGGAAGCGAAACTTCTTTGTAGCGCTGATTTGCTTTTCCAGGTTGCTTGGTTGGCCAAAAAGGGCGTATGCGTTTTTTCCTGAATATATTCAGGAAAAAACGCATACGCCCTTTTTGGCCAAGGGCATCACTGTCGACGTTTTGCCGCTTTTCATGTGCTTTAAAGGCGACTCGAATCTACCTCCTGAAATCTGTTTCCTGCAATTCTGCCTTGCTTTCAAATCCTCTTCGTTGCCTTCCGTCAATATATCTGTGGTTGACAGTTATCATTTATAACTCTGCGGGTTTGTGAATTGCAGTGTCCCAGAGCTCCATTTTTCAACTAGCTTTTTTGGGAGCTGGCCGCAAAAGCGAGGGATTGCCTCAGGCCCTATTCTGGTTCCTGGCAGCAGGCTGAGCCTGTGGTTAATTCTTCTTCCTGATGGGAAAATAGAGTGACCTGTGCCTGTCCCAACAACTAGATCTAGTCTCTCATTGGTTGCTCCTCTTCCCGTTCATCCTCAGGACAAATTGCAACCTGTAGGGAACAGGAGCTTAAAGGTGCTGATTCTCCAAGTAGGGAGATTGCTAGTAAAGTAGCTGGAAAGGCGAACCCTAGCACAAGGAGATGAGAAATGGGGTGCGTTTTAGAAACCTTTCAAAATCACACGGTGTACCATCTTCTGGGTTTCTCATGCATGTTTTCGATGTAGCAAGATGCCCTTGAACCTGGAGATTTGGGACCCATGGGATGGGTACCACGCAGTATTACTTTAAAGGGTCTGAGTTTGCTCACCCAACCTCACCCAACCTCTCAGCCCCAAGAGTGTCCACCCTTATGTCTCATCCAGGTTTGGGTCGAGATATAGTCAATCCAGGTTTCATCACAGCCCCTGAACGAATTTTGTAAGAATTTCTCTCTCTTTCACTGTCTTTGTTTTACGGGTTTTTAAAAGTAATTTATTTTTATAATGGGGTTTAGCTGCTTTTCACGGCTGTGTTTATGCGGCTTTACACCCACTTGGCTCACTTCCAGAGAGATATCAATACATAGGTTTTACGATTCTTACTAGTCAGATATATTCTTGTGCGGTGAATAGGGGGTGTTGAGTCCACTTCACTGAGCAAGGAGTAGGCCTTGTCTATTACATATTGGGTGTATGGAACGGTATCTGAGCGAATTTGAAACCCTTGTTTTATGCATCACCCCACCTCACCTTTCCCGTTAAGCAGCCATAGTGTGTTTTCTAAACGTGTGACTCTGTTCTCTTTTGTAATTCAGTTCAAGTGTTGCGGTTTTTACATTCCCTCTATAAGTGATAGCTTATGATAAGGGTCTTTTTCTGTGTGACTTATTTCACTTAGAATCGTCATACCTAAATCCACTCATCTTGCTTCTACTAGCCTTATGACATTGATTTCATGTCTGAGTGATATTCCTTTGTACATAAGGACCACAACTTCTTTATCCATTTTTCTCTTTCCTGGGATATTTAAGGTGTCATGAAGTGGAGGTTCTTGTCAACATAGCAGCCCTAAACATTGGGGTGCCTGTGTCTTGCTGATTTTTAATTTTCCCAATTTATACGCCCATGAGTGGACGTGCCCTATGTTCCCTAAGCTGTTTTTTCGATGTTTCAGGACACACCGTACACTTCTCCAGAGTGGCTGTTGGCAATTTACATCCCGCCCATCAGCGTAGCAAGGCTGCCATTTCTCCATGGCCTGTCCTGCATTTCTGGTTTTGACACTTTTTGCAGCATGGCCCTTTTGACCGATGGGAAGCGAGACTTCTTTGTAGTGCTGATTTGCCTTTCCAGGTTGCTTGGTTGGCCAAAAAGGGCGTATGCGTTTTTTCCTGAATATATTCAGGAAAAAACGCATACGCCCTTTTTGGCCAAGGGCATCACTGTCGACGTTTTGCCACTTTTCATGTGCTTTAAAGGCGATTCGAATCTACCTCCTGAAACCTGTTTCCTTCAATACTGCCTTGCTTTCAAATCCTCTTCGTTGCCTTCCCTCAATATATTTGTGGACGAGAGTTATCATTTATAACTCAGCAGGTTTGTGAATTGCAGTGTCCCTGAGCTCCATTTTTCAACTGTCTTTTTTGGGAGCTGGCCGCAAAAGCACGGGATTGCCTCAGGCCCTATTCTGGTTCCCGTCGGCAGGCTGAACCTGTGTTTAATTCTTCTTCCTGATGGGAAAATAGAGTGACCTGTGCCTGTCCCAACACCTAGATCTAGTCTCTCATTGGTTGCCCCTCTTCCCGTTCATCCTCAGGACAAATTGCAACCTGTAGGGAACAGGAGCTTAAAGGTGCTGATTCTCCAAGTAGGGAGATTGCTAGTAAAGTAGCTGGAAAGGCGAACCCTAGCACAAGGAGATGAGAAATGGGGTGCGTATTAGAAACCTTTCAAAATCACACGGTGTACCATCTTCTGGGTTTCTCATGCATGTTTTCGATGTAGGAAGATGCCCTTGAACCTGGAGATTTGGAACCCATGGGATGGGTACCACGCAGTATTACTTTAAAGGGTCTGAGTTTGCTCACCCAACCTCACCCAACCTCTCAGCCCCAAGAGTGTCCACCCTTATGTCTCATCCAGGTTTGGGTCGAGATATGGTCAATCCAGGTTGCATCACAGCCCCTGAACGAATTTTGTAAGAATTTCTCTCTCTTTCACTGTCTTTGTTTTACGGGTTTTTAAAAGTAATTTATTTTTATAATGGGGTTTAGCTGCTTTTCACGGCTGTGTTTATGCGGCTTTACACCCACTTGGCTCACTTCCAGAGAGATATCAATACATAGGTTTTACGATTCTTACTAGTCAGATATATTCTTGTGCGGTGAATAGGGGGTGTTGAGTCCACTTCACTGAGCAAGGAGTAGGCCTTGTCTATTACATATTGGGTGTATGGAACGGTATCTGAGCGAATTTGAAACCCTTGTTTTATGCATCACCCCACCTCACCTTTCCCGTTAAGCAGCCATAGTGTGTTTTCTAAACGTGTGACTCTGTTCTCTTTTGTAATTCAGTTCAAGTGTTGCGGTTTTTACATTCCCTCTATAAGTGATAGCTTATGATAAGGGTCTTTTTCTGTGTGACTTATTTCACTTAGAATCGTCATACCTAAATCCACTCATCTTGCTTCTACTAGCCTTATGACATTGATTTCATGTCTGAGTGATATTCCTTTGTACATAAGGACCACAACTTCTTTATCCATTTTTCTCTTTCCTGGGATATTTAAGGTGTCATGAAGTGGAGGTTCTTGTCAACAGAGCAGCCTTAAACTTTGGGGTGCCTGTGTCTTGCTGATTTTTAGTTTTCCCAATTTATACGCCCATGAGTGCACGTGCCCTATGCTCCCTAAGTTGTTTTTTCGATGTTTCAGGACACACCGTACACTTCTCCAGAGTGGCTGTTGGCAATTTACATCCCGCCCACCAGCGTAGCAAGGCTGCCATTTCTCCATGGCCTGTCCTGCATTTCTGGTTTTGACACTTTTTGCAGCAAAGCCCTTTTGACCGATGGGAAGCGAGACTTCTTTGTAGCGCTGATTTGCCTTTCCAGGTTGCTTGGTTGGCCAAAAAGGGCGTATGCGTTTTATCCTGAATATATTCAGAAAAAAACGCATACGCCCTTTTTGGCCAAGGGCATCACTGTCGACGTTTTTCCACTTTTCATGTGCTTTAAAGGCGATTCGAATCTACCTCCTGAAACATGTTTCCTGCAATTCTGCCTTGCTTTCAAATCCTCTTCGTTGCCTTCCCTGAATATATTTGTGGACGAGAGTTATCATTTATAACTCTGCGGGTTTGTGAATGGCAGTGCCCCTGAACTCCATTTTTCAACTGTCTTTTTTGGGAGCTGGCCGCAAAAGCACGGGATTGCCTCAGGCCCTATTCAGGTTCCGGGGGGCAGGCTGAGCCTGTGGTTAATTCTTCTTCCTGATGGGAAAATAGAGTGACCTGTGCCTGTCCCAACACCTAGATCTAGTCTCTCATTGGTTGCCCCTCTTCCCGTTCATCCTCAGGACAAATTGCAACCTGTAGGGAACAGGAGGTTAAAGGTGCTGATTCTCCAAGTAGGGAGATTTCTAGTAAAGTAGCTGGAATGGCGAACCCGAACACAAGGAGATGAGAAATGAGGTGCGTTTTAGAAACCTTTCAAAATCACACGGTGTACCATCTTCTGGGTTTCTCATGCATGTTTTCGATGTAGGAATATGCCCTTGAACTTGGAGATTTGGGACCCATGGGATGGGTACCAGGCAGTATTACTTTAAAGGGTCTGTGTTTGCTCACCCAACCTCACCCAAGCTCTCAGCCCCAAGTGTGTCCACCCTTATGTCTCATCCAGCTGTGGGTCTAGATATGGTCAATCCAGGTTGCATCACAGCCCCTGAACGAATTTTGTAAGAATTTCTCTCTCTTTCACTGTCTTTGTTTTACGGGTTTTTAAAAGTAATTTATTTTTATAATGGGGTTTAGCTGCTTTTCACGGCTGTGTTTATGCGGCTTTACACCCACTTGACTCACTTCCAGACAGATATCAATACATAGGTTTTAAGATTCTTACTAGTCAGATATAGTCTTGTGCGGTGAATAGCGGGTGTTGAGTCCAGTTCACTGAGCAAGGAGTAGGTCTTGTCTATTACATATTGGGTGTATGGAACGGTATCTGAGCGAATTTGAAACCCTTGTTTTATGCATCACCCCACCTCACCTTTCCCGTTAAGCAGCCATAGTGTGTTTTCTAAACGTGTGACTCTGTTCTGTTTTGTAATTCAGTTCAAGTGTAGCGGTTTTTACATTCCCTCTCTAAGTGATAGCTTATGATAAGTGTCTTTTTCTGTGTGACTTATTTCACTTAGAATCGTCGTACCTAAATCCACTCATCTTGCTTCTTCTAGCCTTATGACATTGATTTCATGTCTGAGTGATATTCCATTGTACATAAGGACCACAACTTGTTTATCCATTTTTCTCTTTCCTCGGATATTTAAGGTGTCATGAAGTGGAGGTTCTTGTCAACAGAGCAGCCCTAAACTTTGGGGTGCCTGTGTCTTGCTGATTTTTAGTTTTCCCAATTTATACGCCCATGAGTGGACGTGCCCTATGCTCCCAAAGCTGTGTGTTTTAGATGTTTCAGGACACACCGTACACTTCTCCAGAGTGGCTGTTGGCAATTTACATCCCGCCCATCAGCGTAGCAAGGCTGCCATTTCTCCATGGCCTGTCCTGCATTTCTGGTTTTGCCACTTTTTGCAGCATGGCCCTTTTGACCGATGGGAAGCGAGACTTCTTTGTAGCACTGATTTGCCTTTCCAGGTTGCTTGGTTGGCCAAAAAGGGCGTATGCGTTTTTTCCTGAATATATTCAGGAAAAAACGCATACGCCCTTTTTGGCCAAGGGCATCACTGTCGACGTTTTGCCACTTTTCATGTGCTGTAAAGCCGATTCGAATCTACCTCCTGAAACATGTTTCCTGCAATTCTGCCTTGCTTTCAAATCCTCTTCGTTGCCTTCCCTCAATATATTTGTGGACGAGAGTTATCATTTATAACTCTGCGGGTTAGTGAATGGCAGTGTCCCTGAGCTCCATTTTTCAACTGTCTTTTTTGTGAGCTGGCCGCAAAAGCACGGGATTGCCTCAGGCCCTATTCAGGTTCCGGGGGGGGCTGAGCCTGTGGTTAATTCTTCTTCCTGATGGGAAAAGAGAGTGACCTGTGCCTGTCCCAACACCTAGATCTAGTCTCTCATTGGTTGCCCCTCTTCCCGTTCATCCTCAGGACAAATTGCAACCTGTAGAGAACAGGAGGTTAAAGGTGCTGATTCTCCAAGTAGGGAGATTTCTAGTAAAGTAGCTGGAATGGCGAACCCGAACACAAGGAGATGAGAAATGAGGTGCGTTTTAGAAACCTTTCAAAATCACACGGTGTACCATCTTCTGGGTTTCTCATGCATGTTTTCGATGTAGGAATATGCCCTTGAACTTGGAGATTTGGGACCCATGGGATGGGTACCAGGCAGTATTACTTTAAAGGGTCTGTGTTTGCTCACCCAACCTCACCCAACCTCTCAGCCCCAAGTGTGTCCACCCTTATGTCTCATCCAGCTGTGGGTCTAGTTATGGTCAATCCAGGTTGCATCACAGCCCCTGAACGAATTTTGTAAGAATTTCTCTCTCTTTCACTGTCTTTGTTTTACGGGTTTTTAAAAGTAATTTATTTTTATAATGGGGTTTAGCTGCTTTTCACGGCTGTGTTTATGCGGCTTTACACACACTTGACTCACTTCCAGAGAGATATCAATACATAGGTTTTATGATTCTTACTAGTCAGACATATTATTGTGCGGTGAATAGAGCGTGTTGAGTCCAGTTCACTGAGCAAGGAGTTGGTCTTGTCTATTACATATTGGGTGTATGGAACGGTATCTGAGTGAATTTGAAACCCTTGTTTTATGCATCACCCCAACTCACCTTTCCCGTTAAGCAGGCATAGTGTGTTTTCTAAACGTGTGACTCTGTTCTGTTTTGTAATTCAGTTCAAGTGTAGCGGTTTTTACATTCCCTCTATAAGTGATAGCTTATGATAAGTGTCTTTTTCTGTGTGACTTATTTCACTTAGAATCGTCGTTCCTATATCCACTCATCTTGCTTCTACTAGCCTTATGACATTGATTTCATGTCTGAGTGATATTCCATTGTACATAAGGACCACAACTTCTTTATCCATTTTTCTCTTTCCTGGGATATTTAAGGTGTCATGAAGTGGAGGTTCTTGTCAACAGAGCAGCCCTAAACTTTGGGGTGCCTGTGTCTTGCTGATTTTTAGTTTTCCCAATTTATACGCCCATGAGTGGACGTGCCCTATGCTCCCTAAGCTGTGTTTTTTCGATGTTTCAGGACACACCGTACACTTCTCCTGATTGGCTGTTGGCAATTTACATCCCGCCCATCAGCGTAGCAAGGCTGCCATTTCTCCATGGCCTGTCCTGCATTTCTGGTTTTGACACTTTTTGCAGCAAGGCCCTTTTGACCGATGGGAAGCAAGACTTCTTTGTAGCGCTGATTTGCCTTTCCAGGTTGCTTGGTTGGCCAAAAAGGGCGTATGCGTTTTATCCTGAATATATTCAGAAAAAAACGCATACGCCCTTTTTGTCCAAGGGCATCACTGTCGACGTTTTGCCACTTTTCATGTGCTTTAAAGGCGATTCGAATCTACCTCCTGAAACATGTTTCCTGCAATTCTGCCTTGCTTTCAAATCCTCTTCGTTGCCTTCCCTCAATATATTTGTGGACGAGAGTTATCATTTATAACTCAGCAGGTTTGTGAATTTCAGTGCCCCTGAGCTCCATTTTTCAACTGTCTTTTTTGGGAGCTGGCCGCAAAAGCACGGGATTGCCTCAGGCCCTATTCTGGTTCCCGGCGGCAGGCTGAGCCTGTGTTTAATTCTTCTTCCAGATGGGAAAATAGAGTGACCTGTGCCTGTCCCAACACCTAGATGTAGTCTCTCATTGGTTGCCCCTCTTCCCGTTCATCCTCAGGACAAATTGCAACCTGTAGGGAACAGGAGCTTAAAGGTGCGGATTCTCCAAGTAGGGAGATTGCTAGTAAAGTAGCTGGAAAGGCGAACCCGAGCACAAGGAGATGAGAAATGGGGTGCGTTTTAGAAACCTTTCAAAATCACACGGTGTACCATCTTCTGGGTTTCTCATGCATGTTTTCGATGTAGGAAGATGCCCTTGAACCTGGAGATTTGGGACCCATTGGATGGGTACCACAGAGTATTATTTTAAAGGGTCTGCGTTTGCTCACCCAACCTCACCCAACCTCTAAGCCCCAAGAGTGTCCACCCTTATGTCTCATCCAGCTGTGGGTCTAGATATGGTCAATCCAGGTTGCATCACAGCCTCTGAACGAATTTTGTAAGAATTTCTCTCTGTTTCACTGTCTTTGTTTTACGGGTTTTTAAAAGTAATTTATTTTTATAATGGGGTTTAGCTGCTTTTCACGGATGTGTTTATGCGGCTTTACACCCACTTGGCTCACTTCCAGACAGATATCAATACATAGTTTTGAAGATTCTTACTAGTTTCATATATTCTTGTGCGGTGAATAGGGGGTGTTGAGTCCAGTTCACTGAGCAAGAAGTAGGTCTTGTCTATTACATATTGGGTGTATGGAACGGTATCTGAGCGAATTTGAAACCCTTGTTTTATGCATCACCCCACCTCACCTTTCCCGTTAAGCAGCCATAGTGTGTTTTCTAAACGTGTGACTCTGTTCTGTTTTGTAATTCAGTTCAAGTGTAGCGGTTTTTACATTCCCTCTATAAGTGATAGCTTATGATAAGTGTCTTTTTCTGTGTGACTTATTTCACTTAGAATCGTCGTACCTAAATCCACTCATCTTGCTTCTTCTAGCCTTATGACATTGATTTCATGTCTGAGTGATATTCCATTGTACATAAGGACCACAACTTCTTTATCCATTTTTCTCTTTCCTGGGATATTTAAGGTGTCATGAAGTGGAGGTTCTTGTCAACAGAGCAGCCCTAAACTTTGGGGTGCCTGTGTCTTGCTGATTTTTCTTTTTCCCAATTTATACGCCCATGAGTGGACGTGCCCTATGCTCCCTAAGCTGTGTTTTTTAGATGTTTCAGGACACACCGTACACTTCTCCAGAGTGGCTGCTGGCAATTAACATCCCGCCCATCAGCGTAGCAAGGCTGCCATTTCTCCATGGCCTGTCCTGCATTTCTGGTTTTGACACTTTTTGCAGCATGACCCTTTTGACCGATGGGAAGCGAAACTTCTTTGTAGCGCTGATTTGCCTTTCCAGGTTGCTTGGTTGGCCAAAAAGGGCGTATGCGTTTTTTCCTGAATATATTCAGGAAAAAACGCATACGCCCTTTTTGGCCAAGGGCATCACTGTCGACGTTTTGCCGCTTTTCATGTGCTTTAAAGGCGACTCGAATCTACCTCCTGAAATCTGTTTCCTGCAATTCTGCCTTGCTTTCAAATCCTCTTCGTTGCCTTCCGTCAATATATCTGTGGTTGACAGTTATCATTTATAACTCTGCGGGTTTGTGAATTGCAGTGTCCCAGAGCTCCATTTTTCAACTAGCTTTTTTGGGAGCTGGCCGCAAAAGCACGGGATTGCCTCAGGCCCTATTCAGGTTCCGGGGGGCAGGCTGAGCCTGTGGTTAATTCTTCTTCCTGATGGGAAAATAGAGTGACCTGTGCCTGTCCCAACACCTAGATCTAGTCTCTCATTGGTTGCCCCTCTTCCCGTTCATCCTCAGGACAAATTGCAACCTGTAGGGAACAGGAGCTTAAAGGTGCTGATTCTCCAAGTAGGGAGATTTCTAGTAAAGTAGCTGGAATGGCGAACCCGAACACAAGGAGATGAGAAATGAGGTGCGTTTTAGAAACCTTTCAAAATCACACGGTGTACCATCTTCTGGGTTTCTCATGCATGTTTTCGATGTAGGAATATGCCCTTGAACTTGGAGATTTGGGACCCATGGGATGGGTACCAGGCAGTATTACTTTAAAGGGTCTGTGTTTGCTCACCCAACCTCACCCAAGCTCTCAGCCCCAAGTGTGTCCACCCTTATGTCTCATCCAGCTGTGGGTCTAGATATGGTCAATCCAGGTTGCATCACAGCCCCTGAACGAATTTTGTAAGAATTTCTCTCTCTTTCACTGTCTTTGTTTTACGGGTTTTTAAAAGTAATTTATTTTTATAATGGGGTTTAGCTGCTTTTCACGGCTGTGTTTATGCGGCTTTACACCCACTTGACTCACTTCCAGACAGATATTAATACATAGGTTTTAAGATTCTTACTAGTCAGATATAATCTTGTGCGGTGAATAGCGGGTGTTGAGTCCAGTTCACTGAGCAAGGAGTAGGTCTTGTCTATTACATATTGGGTGTATGGAACGGTATCTGAGCGAATTTGAAACCTTGTTTTATGCATCACCCCACCTCACCTTTCCCGTTAAGCAGCCATAGTGTGTTTTCTAAACGTGTGACTCTGTTCTGTTTTGTAATTCAGTTCAAGTGTAGCGGTTTTTACATTCCCTCTCTAAGTGATAGCTTATGATAAGTGTCTTTTTCTGTGTGACTTATTTCACTTAGAATCGTCGTACCTAAATCCACTCATCTTGCTTCTTCTAGCCTTATGACATTGATTTCATGTCTGAGTGATATTCCATTGTACATAAGGACCACAACTTGTTTATCCATTTTTCTCTTTCCTCGGATATTTAAGGTGTCATGAAGTGGAGGTTCTTGTCAACAGAGCAGCCCTAAACTTTGGGGTGCCTGTGTCTTGCTGATTTTTAGTTTTCCCAATTTATACGCCCATGAGTGGACGTGCCCTATGCTCCCAAAGCTGTGTGTTTTAGATGTTTCAGGACACACCGTACACTTCTCCAGAGTGGCTGTTGGCAATTTACATCCCGCCCATCAGCGTAGCAAGGCTGCCATTTCTCCATGGCCTGTCCTGCATTTCTGGTTTTGCCACTTTTTGCAGCATGGCCCTTTTGACCGATGGGAAGCGAGACTTCTTTGTAGCACTGATTTGCCTTTCCAGGTTGCTTGGTTGGCCAAAAAGGGCGTATGCGTTTTTTCCTGAATATATTCAGGAAAAAACGCATACGCCCTTTTTGGCCAAGGGCATCACTGTCGACGTTTTGCCACTTTTCATGTGCTGTAAAGCCGATTCGAATCTACCTCCTGAAACATGTTTCCTGCAATTCTGCCTTGCTTTCAAATCCTCTTCTTTGCCTTCCCTCAATATATTTGTGGACGAGAGTTATCATTTATAACTCTGCGGGTTAGTGAATGGCAGTGTCCCTGAGCTCCATTTTTCAACTGTCTTTTTTGTGAGCTGGCCGCAAAAGCACGGGATTGCCTCAGGCCCTATTCAGGTTCCGGGGGGGGCTGAGCCTGTGGTTAATTCTTCTTCCTGATGGGAAAAGAGAGTGACCTGTGCCTGTCCCAACACCTAGATCTAGTCTCTCATTGGTTGCCCCTCTTCCCGTTCATCCTCAGGACAAATTGCAACCTGTAGAGAACAGGAGGTTAAAGGTGCTGATTCTCCAAGTAGGGAGATTTCTAGTAAAGTAGCTGGAATGGCGAACCCGAACACAAGGAGATGAGAAATGAGGTGCGTTTTAGAAACCTTTCAAAATCACACGGTGTACCATCTTCTGGGTTTCTCATGCATGTTTTCGATGTAGGAATATGCCCTTGAACTTGGAGATTTGGGACCCATGGGATGGGTACCAGGCAGTATTACTTTAAAGGGTCTGTGTTTGCTCACCCAACCTCACCCAACCTCTCAGCCCCAAGTGTGTCCACCCTTATGTCTCATCCAGCTGTGGGTCTAGTTATGGTCAATCCAGGTTGCATCACAGCCCCTGAACGAATTTTGTAAGAATTTCTCTCTCTTTCACTGTCTTTGTTTTACGGGTTTTTAAAAGTAATTTATTTTTATAATGGGGTTTAGCTGCTTTTCACGGCTGTGTTTATGCGGCTTTACACACACTTGACTCACTTCCAGAGAGATATCAATACATAGGTTTTATGATTCTTACTAGTCAGACATATTATTGTGCGGTGAATAGAGCGTGTTGAGTCCAGTTCACTGAGCAAGGAGTTGGTCTTGTCTATTACATATTGGGTGTATGGAACGGTATCTGAGTGAATTTGAAACCCTTGTTTTATGCATCACCCCAACTCACCTTTCCCGTTAAGCAGGCATAGTGTGTTTTCTAAACGTGTGACTCTGTTCTGTTTTGTAATTCAGTTCAAGTGTAGCGGTTTTTACATTCCCTCTATAAGTGATAGCTTATGATAAGTGTCTTTTTCTGTGTGACTTATTTCACTTAGAATCGTCGTTCCTATATCCACTCATCTTGCTTCTACTAGCCTTATGAAATTGATTTCATGTCTGAGTGATATTCCATTGTACATAAGGACCACAACTTCTTTATCCATTTTTCTCTTTCCTGGGATATTTAAGGTGTCATGAAGTGGAGGTTCTTGTCAACAGAGCAGCCCTAAACTTTGGGGTGCCTGTGTCTTGCTGATTTTTAGTTTTCCCAATTTATACGCCCATGAGTGGACGTGCCCTATGCTCCCTAAGCTGTGTTTTTTCGATGTTTCAGGACACACCGTACACTTCTCCTGATTGGCTGTTGGCAATTTACATCCCGCCCATCAGCGTAGCAAGGCTGCCATTTCTCCATGGCCTGTCCTGCATTTCTGGTTTTGACACTTTTTGCAGCAAGGCCCTTTTGACCGATGGGAAGCAAGACTTCTTTGTAGCGCTGATTTGCCTTTCCAGGTTGCTTGGTTGGCCAAAAAGGGCGTATGCGTTTTATCCTGAATATATTCAGAAAAAAACGCATACGCCCTTTTTGGCCAAGGGCATCACTGTCGACGTTTTGCCACTTTTCATGTGCTTTAAAGGCGATTCGAATCTACCTCCTGAAACATGTTTCCTGCAATTCTGCCTTGCTTTCAAATCCTCTTCGTTGCCTTCCCTCAATATATTTGTGGACGAGAGTTATCATTTATAACTCAGCAGGTTTGTGAATTTCAGTGCCCCTGAGCTCCATTTTTCAACTGTCTTTTTTGGGAGCTGGCCGCAAAAGCACGGGATTGCCTCAGGCCCTATTCTGGTTCCCGGCGGCAGGCTGAGCCTGTGTTTAATTCTTCTTCCAGATGGGAAAATAGAGTGACCTGTGCCTGTCCCAACACCTAGATGTAGTCTCTCATTGGTTGCCCCTCTTCCCGTTCATCCTCAGGACAAATTGCAACCTGTAGGGAACAGGAGCTTAAAGGTGCGGATTCTCCAAGTAGGGAGATTGCTAGTAAAGTAGCTGGAAAGGCGAACCCTAGCACAAGGAGATGAGAAATGGGGTGCGTTTTAGAAACCTTTCAAAATCACACGGTGTACCATCTTCTGGGTTTCTCATGCATGTTTTCGATGTAGGAAGATGCCCTTGAACCTGGAGATTTGGGACCCATTGGATGGGTACCACAGAGTATTATTTTAAAGGGTCTGCGTTTGCTCACCCAACCTCACCCAACCTCTAAGCCCCAAGAGTGTCCACCCTTATGTCTCATCCAGCTGTGGGTCTAGATATGGTCAATCCAGGTTGCATCACAGCCTCTGAACGAATTTTGTAAGAATTTCTCTCTGTTTCACTGTCTTTGTTTTACGGGTTTTTAAAAGTAATTTATTTTTATAATGGGGTTTAGCTGCTTTTCACGGATGTGTTTATGCGGCTTTACACCCACTTGGCTCACTTCCAGACAGATATCAATACATAGTTTTGAAGATTCTTACTAGTTTCATATATTCTTGTGCGGTGAATAGGGGGTGTTGAGTCCAGTTCACTGAGCAAGAAGTAGGTCTTGTCTATTACATATTGGGTGTATGGAACGGTATCTGAGCGAATTTGAAACCCTTGTTTTATGCATCACCCCACCTCACCTTTCCCGTTAAGCAGCCATAGTGTGTTTTCTAAACGTGTGACTCTGTTCTGTTTTGTAATTCAGTTCAAGTGTAGCGGTTTTTACATTCCCTCTCTAAGTGATAGCTTATGATAAGTGTCTTTTTCTGTGTGACTTATTTCACTTAGAATCGTCGTACCTAAATCCACTCATCTTGCTTCTTCTAGCCTTATGACATTGATTTCATGTCTGAGTGATATTCCATTGTACATAAGGACCACAACTTCTTTATCCATTTTTCTCTTTCCTGGGATATTTAAGGTGTCATGAAGTGGAGGTTCTTGTCAACAGAGCAGCCCTAAACTTTGGGGTGCCTGTGTCTTGCTGATTTTTCTTTTTCCCAATTTATACGCCCATGAGTGGACGTGCCCTATGCTCCCTAAGCTGTGTTTTTTAGATGTTTCAGGACACACCGTACACTTCTCCAGAGTGGCTGCTGGCAATTAACATCCCGCCCATCAGCGTAGCAAGGCTGCCATTTCTCCATGGCCTGTCCTGCATTTCTGGTTTTGACACTTTTTGCAGCATGACCCTTTTGACCGATGGGAAGCGAAACTTCTTTGTAGCGCTGATTTGCCTTTCCAGGTTGCTTGGTTGGCCAAAAAGGGCGTATGCGTTTTTTCCTGAATATATTCAGGAAAAAACGCATACGCCCTTTTTGGCCAAGGGCATCACTGTCGACGTTTTGCCACTTTTCATGTGCTTTAAAGGCGATTTGAATCTACCTCCTGAAACCTGTTTCCTTCAATACTGCCTTGCTTTCAAATCCTCTTCGTTGCCTTCCCTCAATATATTTGTGGACGAGAGTTATCATTTATAACTCAGCAGGTTTGTGAATTGCAGTGTCCCTGAGCTCCATTTTTCAACTGTCTTTATTGGGAGCTGGCCGCAAAAGCACGGGATTGCCTCAGGCCCTATTCTGGTTCCCGTCGGCAGGCTGAACCTGTGTTTAATTCTTCTTCCTGATGGGAAAATAGAGTGACCTGTGCCTGTCCCAACACCTAGATCTAGTCTCTCATTGGTTGCCCCTCTTCCCGTTCATCCTCAGGACAAATTGCAACCTGTAGGGAACAGGAGCTTAAAGGTGCTGATTCTCCAAGTAGGGAGATTGCTAGTAAAGTAGCTGGAAAGGCGAACCCTAGCACAAGGAGATGAGAAATGGGGTGCGTATTAGAAACCTTTCAAAATCACACGGTGTACCATCTTCTGGGTTTCTCATGCATGTTTTCGATGTAGGAAGATGCCCTTGAACCTGGAGATTTGGAACCCATGGGATGGGTACCACGCAGTATTACTTTAAAGGGTCTGAGTTTGCTCACCCAACCTCACCCAACCTCTCAGCCCCAAGAGTGTCCACCCTTATGTCTCATCCAGGTTTGGGTCGAGATATGGTCAATCCAGGTTGCATCACAGCCCCTGAACGAATTTTGTAAGAATTTCTCTCTCTTTCACTGTCTTTGTTTTACGGGTTTTTAAAAGTAATTTATTTTTATAATGGGGTTTAGCTGCTTTTCACGGCTGTGTTTATGCGGCTTTACACCCACTTGGCTCACTTCCAGAGAGATATCAATACATAGGTTTTACGATTCTTACTAGTCAGATATATTCTTGTGCGGTGAATAGGGGGTGTTGAGTCCACTTCACTGAGCAAGGAGTAGGCCTTGTCTATTACATATTGGGTGTATGGAACGGTATCTGAGCGAATTTGAAACCCTTGTTTTATGCATCACCCCACCTCACCTTTCCCGTTAAGCAGCCATAGTGTGTTTTCTAAACGTGTGACTCTGTTCTCTTTTGTAATTCAGTTCAAGTGTTGCGGTTTTTACATTCCCTCTATAAGTGATAGCTTATGATAAGGGTCTTTTTCTGTGTGACTTATTTCACTTAGAATCGTCATACCTAAATCCACTCATCTTGCTTCTACTAGCCTTATGACATTGATTTCATGTCTGAGTGATATTCCTTTGTACATAAGGACCACAACTTCTTTATCCATTTTTCTCTTTCCTGGGATATTTAAGGTGTCATGAAGTGGAGGTTCTTGTCAACAGAGCAGCCTTAAACTTTGGGGTGCCTGTGTCTTGCTGATTTTTAGTTTTCCCAATTTATACGCCCATGAGTGCACGTGCCCTATGCTCCCTAAGTTGTTTTTTCGATGTTTCAGGACACACCGTACACTTCTCCAGAGTGGCTGTTGGCAATTTACATCCCGCCCACCAGCGTAGCAAGGCTGCCATTTCTCCATGGCCTGTCCTGCATTTCTGGTTTTGACACTTTTTGCAGCAAAGCCCTTTTGACCGATGGGAAGCGAGACTTCTTTGTAGCGCTGATTTGCCTTTCCAGGTTGCTTGGTTGGCCAAAAAGGGCGTATGCGTTTTATCCTGAATATATTCAGAAAAAAACGCATACGCCCTTTTTGGCCAAGGGCATCACTGTCGACGTTTTTCCACTTTTCATGTGCTTTAAAGGCGATTCGAATCTACCTCCTGAAACATGTTTCCTGCAATTCTGCCTTGCTTTCAAATCCTCTTCGTTGCCTTCCCTCAATATATTTGTGGACGAGAGTTATCATTTATAACTCTGCGGGTTTGTGAATGGCAGTGCCCCTGAACTCCATTTTTCAACTGTCTTTTTTGGGAGCTGGCCGCAAAAGCACGGGATTGCCTCAGGCCCTATTCAGGTTCCGGGGGGCAGGCTGAGCCTGTGGTTAATTCTTCTTCCTGATGGGAAAATAGAGTGACCTGTGCCTGTCCCAACACCTAGATCTAGTCTCTCATTGGTTGCCCCTCTTCCCGTTCATCCTCAGGACAAATTGCAACCTGTAGGGAACAGGAGCTTAAAGGTGCTGATTCTCCAAGTAGGGAGATTTCTAGTAAAGTAGCTGGAATGGCGAACCCGAACACAAGGAGATGAGAAATGAGGTGCGTTTTAGAAACCTTTCAAAATCACACGGTGTACCATCTTCTGGGTTTCTCATGCATGTTTTCGATGTAGGAATATGCCCTTGAACTTGGAGATTTGGGACCCATGGGATGGGTACCAGGCAGTATTACTTTAAAGGGTCTGTGTTTGCTCACCCAACCTCACCCAAGCTCTCAGCCCCAAGTGTGTCCACCCTTATGTCTCATCCAGCTGTGGGTCTAGATATGGTCAATCCAGGTTGCATCACAGCCCCTGAACGAATTTTGTAAGAATTTCTCTCTCTTTCACTGTCTTTGTTTTACGGGTTTTTAAAAGTAATTTATTTTTATAATGGGGTTTAGCTGCTTTTCACGGCTGTGTTTATGCGGCTTTACACCCACTTGACTCACTTCCAGACAGATATCAATACATAGGTTTTAAGATTCTTACTAGTCAGATATAGTCTTGTGCGGTGAATAGCGGGTGTTGAGTCCAGTTCACTGAGCAAGGAGTAGGTCTTGTCTATTACATATTGGGTGTATGGAACGGTATCTGAGCGAATTTGAAACCCTTGTTTTATGCATCACCCCACCTCACCTTTCCCGTTAAGCAGCCATAGTGTGTTTTCTAAACGTGTGACTCTGTTCTGTTTTGTAATTCAGTTCAAGTGTAGCGGTTTTTACATTCCCTCTCTAAGTGATAGCTTATGATAAGTGTCTTTTTCTGTGTGACTTATTTCACTTAGAATCGTCGTACCTAAATCCACTCATCTTGCTTCTTCTAGCCTTATGACATTGATTTCATGTCTGAGTGATATTCCATTGTACATAAGGACCACAACTTGTTTATCCATTTTTCTCTTTCCTCGGATATTTAAGGTGTCATGAAGTGGAGGTTCTTGTCAACAGAGCAGCCCTAAACTTTGGGGTGCCTGTGTCTTGCTGATTTTTAGTTTTCCCAATTTATACGCCCATGAGTGGACGTGCCCTATGCTCCCAAAGCTGTGTGTTTTAGATGTTTCAGGACACACCGTACACTTCTCCAGAGTGGCTGTTGGCAATTTACATCCCGCCCATCAGCGTAGCAAGGCTGCCATTTCTCCATGGCCTGTCCTGCATTTCTGGTTTTGCCACTTTTTGCAGCATGGCCCTTTTGACCGATGGGAAGCGAGACTTCTTTGTAGCACTGATTTGCCTTTCCAGGTTGCTTGGTTGGCCAAAAAGGGCGTATGCGTTTTTTCCTGAATATATTCAGGAAAAAACGCATACGCCCTTTTTGGCCAAGGGCATCACTGTCGACGTTTTGCCACTTTTCATGTGCTGTAAAGCCGATTCGAATCTACCTCCTGAAACATGTTTCCTGCAATTCTGCCTTGCTTTCAAATCCTCTTCGTTGCCTTCCCTCAATATATTTGTGGACGAGAGTTATCATTTATAACTCTGCGGGTTAGTGAATGGCAGTGTCCCTGAGCTCCATTTTTCAACTGTCTTTTTTGTGAGCTGGCCGCAAAAGCACGGGATTGCCTCAGGCCCTATTCAGGTTCCGGGGGGGGCTGAGCCTGTGGTTAATTCTTCTTCCTGATGGGAAAAGAGAGTGACCTGTGCCTGTCCCAACACCTAGATCTAGTCTCTCATTGGTTGCCCCTCTTCCCGTTCATCCTCAGGACAAATTGCAACCTGTAGAGAACAGGAGGTTAAAGGTGCTGATTCTCCAAGTAGGGAGATTTCTAGTAAAGTAGCTGGAATGGCGAACCCGAACACAAGGAGATGAGAAATGAGGTGCGTTTTAGAAACCTTTCAAAATCACACGGTGTACCATCTTCTGGGTTTCTCATGCATGTTTTCGATGTAGGAATATGCCCTTGAACTTGGAGATTTGGGACCCATGGGATGGGTACCAGGCAGTATTACTTTAAAGGGTCTGTGTTTGCTCACCCAACCTCACCCAACCTCTCAGCCCCAAGTGTGTCCACCCTTATGTCTCATCCAGCTGTGGGTCTAGTTATGGTCAATCCAGGTTGCATCACAGCCCCTGAACGAATTTTGTAAGAATTTCTCTCTCTTTCACTGTCTTTGTTTTACGGGTTTTTAAAAGTAATTTATTTTTATAATGGGGTTTAGCTGCTTTTCACGGCTGTGTTTATGCGGCTTTACACCCACTTGGCTCACTTCCAGAGAGATATCAATACATAGGTTTTACGATTCTTACTAGTCAGATATATTCTTGTGCGGTGAATAGGGGGTGTTGAGTCCACTTCACTGAGCAAGGAGTAGGCCTTGTCTATTACATATTGGGTGTATGGAACGGTATCTGAGCGAATTTGAAACCCTTGTTTTATGCATCACCCCACCTCACCTTTCCCGTTAAGCAGCCATAGTGTGTTTTCTAAACGTGTGACTCTGTTCTCTTTTGTAATTCAGTTCAAGTGTTGCGGTTTTTACATTCCCTCTATAAGTGATAGCTTATGATAAGGGTCTTTTTCTGTGTGACTAATTTCACTTAGAATCGTCATACCTAAATCCACTCATCTTGCTTCTACTAGCCTTATGACATTGATTTCAAGTCTGAGTGATATTCCTTTGTACATAAGGACCACAACTTCTTTATCCATTTTTCTCTTTCCTGGGATATTTAAGGTGTCATGAAGTGGAGGTTCTTGTCAACAGAGCAGCCTTAAACTTTGGGGTGCCTGTGTCTTGCTGATTTTTAGTTTTCCCAATTTATACGCCCATGAGTGCACGTGCCCTATGCTCCCTAAGCTGTTTTTTCGATGTTTCAGGACACACCGTACACTTCTCCAGAGTGGCTGTTGGCAATTTACATCCCGCCCATCAGCGTAGCAAGGCTGCCATTTCTCCATGGCCTGTCCTGCATTTCTAGTTTTGACACTTTTTGCAGCAAGGCCCTTTTGACCGATGGGAAGCGAGACTTCTTTGTAGCGCTGATTTGCCTTTCCAGGTTGCTTGGTTGGCCAAAAAGGGCGTATGCGTTTTATCCTGAATATATTCAGAAAAAAACGCATACGCCCTTTTTGGCCAAGGGCATCACTGTCGACGTTTTTCCACTTTTCATGTGCTTTAAAGGCGATTCGAATCTACCTCCTGAAACATGTTTCCTGCAATTCTGCCTTGCTTTCAAATCCTCTTCGTTGCCTTCCCTCAATATATTTGTGGACGAGAGTTATCATTTATAACTCTGCGGGTTTGTGAATGGCAGTGCCCCTGAACTCCATTTTTCAACTGTCTTTTTTGGGAGCTGGCCGCAAAAGCACGGGATTGCCTCAGGCCCTATTCAGGTTCCGGGGGGCAGGCTGAGCCTGTGGTTAATTCTTCTTCCTGATGGGAAAATAGAGTGACCTGTGCCTGTCCCAACACCTAGATCTAGTCTCTCATTGGTTGCCCCTCTTCCCGTTCATCCTCAGGACAAATTGCAACCTGTAGGGAACAGGAGCTTAAAGGTGCTGATTCTCCAAGTAGGGAGATTTCTAGTAAAGTAGCTGGAATGGCGAACCCGAACACAAGGAGATGAGAAATGAGGTGCGTTTTAGAAACCTTTCAAAATCACACGGTGTACCATCTTCTGGGTTTCTCATGCATGTTTTCGATGTAGGAATATGCCCTTGAACTTGGAGATTTGGGACCCATGGGATGGGTACCAGGCAGTATTACTTTAAAGGGTCTGTGTTTGCTCACCCAACCTCACCCAAGCTCTCAGCCCCAAGTGTGTCCACCCTTATGTCTCATCCAGCTGTGGGTCTAGATATGGTCAATCCAGGTTGCATCACAGCCCCTGAACGAATTTTGTAAGAATTTCTCTCTCTTTCACTGTCTTTGTTTTACGGGTTTTTAAAAGTAATTTATTTTTATAATGGGGTTTAGCTGCTTTTCACGGCTGTGTTTATGCGGCTTTACACCCACTTGACTCACTTCCAGACAGATATTAATACATAGGTTTTAAGATTCTTACTAGTCAGATATAATCTTGTGCGATGAATAGCGGGTGTTGAGTCCAGTTCACTGAGCAAGGAGTAGGTCTTGTCTATTACATATTGGGTGTATGGAACGGTATCTGAGCGAATTTGAAACCCTTGTTTTATGCATCACCCCACCTCACCTTTCCCGTTAAGCAGCCATAGTGTGTTTTCTAAACGTGTGACTCTGTTCTGTTTTGTAATTCAGTTCAAGTGTAGCGGTTTTTACATTCCCTCTCTAAGTGATAGCTTATGATAAGTGTCTTTTTCTGTGTGACTTATTTCACTTAGAATCGTCGTACCTAAATCCACTCATCTTGCTTCTTCTAGCCTTATGACATTGATTTCATGTCTGAGTGATATTCCATTGTACATAAGGACCACAACTTGTTTATCCATTTTTCTCTTTCCTCGGATATTTAAGGTGTCATGAAGTGGAGGTTCTTGTCAACAGAGCAGCCCTAAACTTTGGGGTGCCTGTGTCTTGCTGATTTTTAGTTTTCCCAATTTATACGCCCATGAGGGGACGTGCCCTATGCTCCCAAAGCTGTGTGTTTTAGATATTTCAGGACACACCGTACACTTCTCCAGAGTGGCTGTTGGCAATTTACATCCCGCCCATCAGCGTAGCAAGGCTGCCATTTCTCCATGGCCTGTCCTGCATTTCTGGTTTTGCCACTTTTTGCAGCATGGCCCTTTTGACCGATGGGAAGCGAGACTTCTTTGTAGCACTGATTTGCCTTTCCAGGTTGCTTGGTTGGCCAAAAAGGGCGTATGCGTTTTTTCCTGAATATATTCAGGAAAAAACGCATACGCCCTTTTTGGCCAAGGGCATCACTGTCGACGTTTTGCCACTTTTCATGTGCTGTAAAGGCGATTCGAATCTACCTCCTGAAACATGTTTCCTGCAATTCTGCCTTGCTTTCAAATCCTCTTCGTTGCCTTCCCTCAATATATTTGTGGACGAGAGTTATCATTTATAACTCTGCGGGTTTGTGAATGGCAGTGTCCCTGAGCTCGATTTTTCAACTGTCTTTTTTGTGAGCTGGCCTCAAAAGCACGGGATTGCCTCAGGCCCTATTCAGGTTCCGGGGGGGGCTGAGCCTGTGGTTAATTCTTCTTCCTGATGGGAAAAGAGAGTGACCTGTGCCTGTCCCAACACCTAGATCTAGTCTCTCATTGGTTGCCCCTCTTCCCGTTCATCCTCAGGACAAATTGCAACCTGTAGAGAACAGGAGGTTAAAGGTGCTGATTCTCCAAGTAGGGAGATTTCTAGTAAAGTAGCTGGAATGGCGAACCCGAACACAAGGAGATGAGAAATGAGGTGCGTTTTAGAAACCTTTCAAAATCACACGGTGTACCATCTTCTGGGTTTCTCATGCATGTTTTCGATGTAGGAATATGCCCTTGAACTTGGAGATTTGGGACCCATGGGATGGGTACCAGGCAGTATTACTTTAAAGGGTCTGTGTTTGCTCACCCAACCTCACCCAACCTCTCAGCCCCAAGTGTGTCCACCCTTATGTCTCATCCAGCTGTGGGTCTAGTTATGGTCAATCCAGGTTGCATCACAGCCCCTGAACGAATTTTGTAAGAATTTCTCTCTCTTTCACTGTCTTTGTTTTACGGGTTTTTAAAAGTAATTTATTTTTATAATGGGGTTTAGCTGCTTTTCACGGCTGTGTTTATGCGGCTTTACACACACTTGACTCACTTCCAGAGAGATATCAATACATAGGTTTTATGATTCTTACTAGTCAGACATATTATTGTGCGGTGAATAGAGCGTGTTGAGTCCAGTTCACTGAGCAAGGAGTTGGTCTTGTCTATTACATATTGGGTGTATGGAACGGTATCTGAGTGAATTTGAAACCCTTGTTTTATGCATCACCCCAACTCACCTTTCCCGTTAAGCAGGCATAGTGTGTTTTCTAAACGTGTGACTCTGTTCTGTTTTGTAATTCAGTTCAAGTGTAGCGGTTTTTACATTCCCTCTATAAGTGATAGCTTATGATAAGTGTCTTTTTCTGTGTGACTTATTTCACTTAGAATCGTCGTTCCTATATCCACTCATCTTGCTTCTACTAGCCTTATGACATTGATTTCATGTCTGAGTGATATTCCATTGTACATAAGGACCACAACTTCTTTATCTATTTTTCTCTTTCCTGGGATATTTAAGGTGTCATGAAGTGGAGGTTCTTGTCAACAGAGCAGCCCTAAACTTTGGGGTGCCTGTGTCTTGCTGATTTTTAGTTTTCCCAATTTATACGCCCATGAGTGGACGTGCCCTATGCTCCCTAAGCTGTGTTTTTTCGATGTTTCAGGACACACCGTACACTTCTCCTGATTGGCTGTTGGCAATTTACATCCCTCCCATCAGCGTAGCAAGGCTGCCATTTCTCCATGGCCTGTCCTGCATTTCTGGTTTTGAAAATTTTTGCAGCATGGCCCTTTTGACCGATGGGAAGCGAGAATTCTTGGTAGCGCTGATTTGCCTTTCCAGGTTGCTTGGTTGGCCAAAAAGGGCGTATGCGTTTTTTCCTGAATATATTCAGGAAACAACGCATACGACCTTTTTGGCCAAGGTCATCTTTGTCGACGTTTTGCCACCTTTCATGTGCTTTAAAGGCGATTCGAATCTACCTCCTGAAACCTGTTTCCTGCAATTCTGCCTTGCTTTCAAATCCTCTTCGTTGCCTTCCCTCAATATATTTGTGGACGAGAGTTATCATGTATAACTCTGCGGGTTTGTGAATTGCAGTGTCCCTGAGCTCCATTTTTCAACTCGCTTTTTTGGGAGCTGGCCGCAAAAGCACGGGATTGCCTCAGGCCCTATTCTGGTTCCCGGCGGCAGGCTGAACCTGTGGTTAATTCTTCTTCCTGATGGGAAAATAGAGTGACCTGTGCCTGTCCCAGCACCTAGATCTAGTCTCTCATTGGTTGCCCGTCTTCCCGTTCATCCTCAGGACAAATTGCAACCTGTAGGGAACAGGAGCTTAAAGGTGCTGATTCTCCAAGTAGGGAGATTGCTAGTAAAGTAGCTGGAAAGGCGAACCCTAGCACAAGGAGATGAGAAATGGGGTGCGTTTTAGAAACCTTTCAAAATCACACGGTGTACCATCGTCTGGGTTTCTCATGCATGTTTTCGATGTAGCAAGATGCCCTTAAACCTGGAGATTTGGGACCCATGGGATGGGTACCACGCAGTATTACTTTAAAGGGTCTGAGTTTGCTCACCCAACCTCACCCAACCTCTCAGCCCCAAGAGTGTCCACCCTTATGTCTCATCCAGGTTTGGGTCGAGATATGGTCAATCCAGGTTGCATCACAGCCCCTGAACGAATTTTGTAAGAATTTCTCTCTCTTTCACTGTCTTTGTTTTACGGGTTTTTAAAAGTAATTTATTTTTATAATGGGGTTTAGCTGCTTTTCACGGCTGTGTTTATGCGGCTTTACACCCACTTGGCTCACTTCCAGAGAGATATCAATACATAGGTTTTACGATTCTTACTAGTCAGATATATTCTTGTGCGGTGAATAGGGGGTGTTGAGTCCACTTCACTGAGCAAGGAGTAGGCCTTGTCTATTACATATTGGGTGTATGGAACGGTATCTGAGCGAATTTGAAACCCTTGTTTTATGCATCACCCCACCTCACCTTTCCCGTTAAGCAGCCATAGTGTGTTTTCTAAACGTGTGACTCTGTTCTCTTTTGTAATTCAGTTCAAGTGTTGCGGTTTTTACATTCCCTCTATAAGTGATAGCTTATGATAAGGGTCTTTTTCTGTGTGACTTATTTCACTTAGAATCGTCATACCTAAATCCACTCATCTTGCTTCTACTAGCCTTATGACATTGATTTCATGTCTGAGTGATATTCCTTTGTACATAAGGACCACAACTTCTTTATCCATTTTTCTCTTTCCTGGGATATTTAAGGTGTCATGAAGTGGAGGTTCTTGTCAACAGAGCAGCCTTAAACTTTGGGGTGCCTGTGTCTTGCTGATTTTTAGTTTTCCCAATTTATACGCCCATGAGTGCACGTGCCCTATGCTCCCTAAGCTGTTTTTTCGATGTTTCAGGACACACCGTACACTTCTCCAGAGTGGCTGTTGGCAATTTACATCCCGCCCATCAGCGTAGCAAGGCTGCCATTTCTCCATGGCCTGTCCTGCATTTCTGGTTTTGACACTTTTTGCAGCAAGGCCCTTTTGACCGATGGGAAGCGAGACTTCTTTGTAGCGCTGATTTGCCTTTCCAGGTTGCTTGGTTGGCCAAAAAGGGCGTATGCGTTTTATCCTGAATATATTCAGAAAAAAACGCATACGCCCTTTTTGGCCAAGGGCATCACTGTCGACGTTTTGCCACTTTTCATGTGCTTTAAAGGCGATTCGAATCTACCTCCTGAAACATGTTTCCTGCAATTCTGCCTTGCTTTCAAATCCTCTTCGTTGCCTTCCCTCAATATATTTGTGGACGAGAGTTATCATTTATAACTCTGCGGGTTTGTGAATGGCAGTGCCCCTGAACTCCATTTTTCAACTGTCTTTTTTGGGAGCTGGCCGCAAAAGCACGGGATTGCCTCAGGCCCTATTCAGGTTCCGGGGGGCAGGCTGAGCCTGTGGTTAATTCTTCTTCCTGATGGGAAAATAGAGTGACCTGTGCCTGTCCCAACACCTAGATCTAGTCTCTCATTGGTTGCCCCTCTTCCCGTTCATCCTCAGGACAAATTGCAACCTGTAGGGAACAGGAGGTTAAAGGTGCTGATTCTCGAAGTAGGGAGATTTCTAGTAAAGTAGCTGGAATGGCGAACCCGAACACAAGGAGATGAGAAATGAGGTGCGTTTTAGAAACCTTTCAAAATCACACGGTGTACCATCTTCTGGGATTCTCATGCATGTTTTCGATGTAGGAATATGCCCTTGAACTTGGAGATTTGGGACCCATGGGATGGGTACCAGGCAGTATTACTTTAAAGGGTCTGTGTTTGCTCACCCAACCTCACCCAACCTCTCAGCCCCAAGAGTGTCCACCCTTATGTCTCATCCAGCTGTGGGTCTAGATATGGTCAATCCAGGTTGCATCACAGCCCCTGAACGAATTTTGTAAGAATTTCTCTCTCTTTCACTGTCTTTGTTTTACGGGTTTTTAAAAGTAATTTATTTTTATAATGGGGTTTAGCTGCTTTTCACGGCTGTGTTTATGCGGCTTTACACCCACTTGACTCACTTCCAGACAGATATCAATACATAGGTTTTAAGATTCTTACTAGTCAGATATAGTCTTGTGCGGTGAATAGCGGGTGTTGAGTCCAGTTCACTGAGCAAGGAGTAGGTCTTGTCTATTACATATAGGGTGTATGGAACGGTATCTGAGCGAATTTGAAACCCTTGTTTTATGCATCACCCCACCTCACCTTTCCCATTAAGCAGCCATAGTGTGTTTTCTAAACGTGTGACTCTGTTCTGTTTTGTAATTCAGTTCAAGTGTAGCGGTTTTTACATTCCCTCTATAAGTGATAGCTTATGATAAGTGTCTTTTTCTGTGTGACTTATTTCACTTAGAATCGTCGTACCTAACTCCACTCATCTTGCTTCTACTAGCCTTATGACATTGATTTCATGTCTGAGTGATATTCCATTGTACATAAGGACCACAACTTCTTTATCTGTTTTTCTCATTCCTGGGATATTTAAAGTGTCATGAAGTGGAGGTTCTTGTCAACAGAGCAGCCCTAAACTTTGGGGTGCCTGTGTCTTGCTGATTTTTAGTTTTCCCAATTTATACGCCCATGAGTGCACGTGCCCTATGCTCCCTAAGCTGTGTTTTTTCGATGTTTCAGGACACACCGTACACTTCTCCAGAGTGGCTGTTGGCAATTTACATCCCTCCCATCAGCGTAGCAAGGCTGCCATTTCTCCATGGCCTGTCCTGCATTTCTGGTTTTGACACTTTTTGCAGCATGGCCCTTTTGACCGATGGGAAGCGAGAATTCTTGGTAGCGCTGATTTGCCTTTCCAGGTTGCTTGGTTGGCCAAAAAGGGCGTATGCGTTTTATCCTGAATATATTCAGAAAAAAACGCATACGCCCTTTTTGGCCAAGGTCATCACTGTCGACGTTTTGCCACCTTTCATGTGCTTTAAAGGCGATTCGAATCTACCTCCTGAAACCTGTTTCCTGCAATTCTGCCTTGCTTTCAAATCCTCTTCGTTGCCTTCCCTCAATATATTTGTGGACGAGAGTTATCATGTATAACTCTGCGGGTTTGTGAATTGCAGTGTCCCTGAGCTCCATTTTTCAACTCGCTTTTTTGGGAGCTGGCCGCAAAAGCACGGGATTGCCTCAGGCCCTATTCAGGTTCCGGGGGGCAGGCTGAGCCTGTGGTTAATTCTTCTTCCTGATGGGAAAATAGAGTGACCTGTGCCTGTCCCAACACCTAGATCTAGTCTCTCATTGGTTGCCCCTCTTTCCGTTCATCCTCAGGACAAATTGCAACCTGTAGGGAACAGGAGGTTAAAGGTGCTGATTCTCCAAGTAGGGAGATTGCTAGTAAAGTAGCTGGAATGGCGAACCCGAACACAAGGAGATGAGAAATGAGGTGCGTTTTAGAAACCTTTCAAAATCACACGGTGTACCATCTTCTGGGTTTCTCATGCATGTTTTCGATGTAGGAATATGCCCTTGAATTTGGAGATTTGGGACCCATGGGATGGGTACCAGGCAGTATTACTTTAAAGGGTCTGTGTTTGCTCACCCAACCTCACCCAACCTCTCAGCCCCAAGTGTGTCCACCCTTATGTCTCATCCAGGTTTGGGTCGAGATATGGTCAATCCAGGTTGCATCACAGCCCCTGAACGAATTTTGTAAGAATTTCTCTCTCTTTCACTGTCTTTGTTTTACGGGTTTTTAAAAGTAATTTATTTTTATAATGGGGTTTAGCTGCTTTTCACGGCTGTGTTTATGCGGCTTTACACCCACTTGGCTCACTTCCAGAGAGATATCAATACATAGGTTTTACGATTCTTACTAGTCAGATATATTCTTGTGCGGTGAATAGGGGGTGTTGAGTCCAGTTCACTGAGCAAGGAGTTGGTCTTGTCTATTACATATTGGGTGTATGGAACGGTATCTGAGCGAATTTGAAACCCTTGTTTTATGCATCACCCCACCTCACCTTTCCCGTTAAGCAGCCATAGTGTGTTTTCTAAACGTGTGACTCTGTTCTGTTTTGTAATTCAGTTCAAGTGTAGCGGTTTTTACATTCCCTCTATAAGTGATAGCTTATGATAAGTGTCTTTTTCTGTGTGACTTATTTCACTTAGAATCGTCGTACCTAACTCCACTCATCTTGCTTCTACTAGCCTTATGACATTGATTTCATGTCTGAGTGATATTCCATTGTACATAAGGACCACAACTTCTTTATCTGTTTTTCTCTTTCCTGGGATATTTAAGGTGTCATGAAGTGGAGGTTCTTGTCAACAGAGCAGCCCTAAACTTTGGGGTGCCTGTGTCTTGCTGATTTTTAGTTTTCCCAATTTATACGCCCATGAGTGGACGTGCCCTATGCTCCCTAAGCTGTGTTTTTTCGATGTTTCAGGACACACCGTACACTTCTCCAGAGTGGCTGTTGGCAATTTACATCCCTCCCATCAGCGTAGCAAGGCTGCCATTTCTCCATGGCCTGTCCTGCATTTCTGGTTTTGAAAATTTTTGCAGCATGGCCCTTTTGACCGATGGGAAGCGAGAATTCTTGGTAGCGCTGATTTGCCTTTCCAGGTTGCTTGGTTGGCCAAAAAGGGCGTATGCGTTTTTTCCTGAATATATTCAGGAAACAACGCATACGACCTTTTTGGCCAAGGTCATCTTTGTCGACGTTTTGCCACCTTTCATGTGCTTTAAAGGCGATTCGAATCTACCTCCTGAAACCTGTTTCCTGCAATTCTGCCTTGCTTTCAAATCCTCTTCGTTGCCTTCCCTCAATATATTTGTGGACGAGAGTTATCATGTATAACTCTGCGGGTTTGTGAATTGCAGTGTCCCTGAGCTCCATTTTTCAACTCGCTTTTTTGGGAGCTGGCCGCAAAAGCACGGGATTGCCTCAGGCCCTATTCTGGTTCCCGGCGGCAGGCTGAACCTGTGGTTAATTCTTCTTCCTGATGGGAAAATAGAGTGACCTGTGCCTGTCCCAGCACCTAGATCTAGTCTCTCATTGGTTGCCCGTCTTCCCGTTCATCCTCAGGACAAATTGCAACCTGTAGGGAACAGGAGCTTAAAGGTGCTGATTCTCCAAGTAGGGAGATTGCTAGTAAAGTAGGTGGAAAGGCGAACCCTAGCACAAGGAGATGAGAAATGGGGTGCGTTTTAGAAACCTTTCAAAATCACACGGTGTACCATCGTCTGGGTTTCTCATGCATGTTTTCGATGTAGCAAGATGCCCTTGAACCTGGAGATTTGGGACCCATGGGATGGGTACCACGCAGTATTACTTTAAAGGGTCTGAGTTTGCTCACCCAACCTCACCCAACCTCTCAGCCCCAAGAGTTTCCACCCTTATGTCTCATCCAGGTTTGGGTCGAGATATGGTCAATCCAGGTTGCATCACAGCCCCTGAACGAATTTTGTAAGAATTTCTCTCTCTTTCACTGTCTTTGTTTTACGGGTTTTTAAAAGTAATTTATTTTTATAATGGGGTTTAGCTGCTTTTCACGGCTGTGTTTATGCGGCTTTACACCCACTTGGCTCACTTCCAGAGAGATATCAATACATAGGTTTTACGATTCTTACTAGTCAGATATATTCTTGTGCGGTGAATAGGGGGTGTTGAGTCCACTTCACTGAGCAAGGAGTAGGCCTTGTCTATTACATATTGGGTGTATGGAACGGTATCTGAGCGAATTTGAAACCCTTGTTTTATGCATCACCCCACCTCACCTTTCCCGTTAAGCAGCCATAGTGTGTTTTCTAAACGTGTGACTCTGTTCTCTTTTGTAATTCAGTTCAAGTGTTGCGGTTTTTACATTCCCTCTATAAGTGATAGCTTATGATAAGGGTCTTTTTCTGTGTGACTTATTTCACTTAGAATCGTCATACCTAAATCCACTCATCTTGCTTCTACTAGCCTTATGACATTGATTTCATGTCTGAGTGATATTCCTTTGTACATAAGGACCACAACTTCTTTATCCATTTTTCTCTTTCCTGGGATATTTAAGGTGTCATGAAGTGGAGGTTCTTGTCAACAGAGCAGCCTTAAACTTTGGGGTGCCTGTGTCTTGCTGATTTTTAGTTTTCCCAATTTATACGCCCATGAGTGCACGTGCCCTATGCTCCCTAAGCTGTTTTTTCGATGTTTCAGGACACACCGTACACTTCTCCAGAGTGGCTGTTGGCAATTTACATCCCGCCCATCAGCGTAGCAAGGCTGCCATTTCTCCATGGCCTGTCCTGCATTTCTGGTTTTGACACTTTTTGCAGCAAGGCCCTTTTGACCGATGGGAAGCGAGACTTCTTTGTAGCGCTGATTTGCCTTTCCAGGTTGCTTGGTTGGCAAAAAAGGGCGTATGCGTTTTATCCTGAATATATTCAGAAAAAAACGCATACGCCCTTTTTGGCCAAGGGCATCACTGTCGACGTTTTGCCACTTTTCATGTGCTTTAAAGGCGATTCGAATCTACCTCCTGAAACATGTTTCCTGCAATTCTGCCTTGCTTTCAAATCCTCCTCGTTGCCTTCCCTCAATATATTTGTGGACGAGAGTTATCATTTATAACTCTGCGGGTTTGTGAATGGCAGTGCCCCTGAACTCCATTTTTCAACTGTCTTTTTTGGGCGCTGGCCGCAAAAGCACGGGATTGCCTCAGGCCCTATTCAGGTTCCGGGGGGCAGGCTGAGCCTGTGGTTAATTCTTCTTCCTGATGGGAAAATAGAGTGACCTGTGCCTGTCCCAACACCTAGATCTAGTCTCTCATTGGTTGCCCCTCTTTCCGTTCATCCTCAGGACAAATTGCAACCTGTAGGGAACAGGAGGTTAAAGGTGCTGATTCTCCAAGTAGGGAGATTTCTAGTAAAGTAGCTGGAATGGCGAACCCGAACACAAGGAGATGAGAAATGAGGTGCGTTTTAGAAACCTTTCAAAATCACACGGTGTACCATCTTCTGGGTTTCTCATGCATGTTTTCGATGTAGGAATATGCCCTTGAATTTGGAGATTTGGGACCCATGGGATGGGTACCAGGCAGTATTACTTTAAAGGGTCTGTGTTTGCTCACCCAACCTCACCCAACCTCTCAGCCCCAAGTGTGTCCACCCTTATGTCTCATCCAGCTGGGGGTCTAGTTATGGTCAATCCAGGTTGCATCACAGCCCCTGAACGAATTTTGTAAGAATTTCGCTCTCTTTCACTGTCTTTGTTTTACGGGTTTTTAAAAGTAATTTATTTTTATAATGGGGTTTAGCTGCTTTTCACGGCTGTGTTTATGCGGCTTTACACACACTTGACTCACTTCCAGAGAGATATCAATACATAGGTTTTATGATTCTTACTAGTCAGACATATTATTGTGCGGTGAATAGAGCGTGTTGAGTCCAGTTCACTGAGCAAGGAGTTGGTCTTGTCTATTACATATTGGGTGTATGGAACGGTATCTGAGTGAATTTGAAACCCTTGTTTTATGCATCACCCCAACTCACCTTTCCCGTTAAGCAGCCATAGTGTGTTTTCTAAACGTGTGACTCTGTTCTGTTTTGTAATTCAGTTCAAGTGTAGCGGTTTTTACATTCCCTCTATAAGTGATAGCTTATGATAAGTGTCTTTTTCTGTGTGACTTATTTCACTTAGAATCGTCGTTCCTAAATCCACTCATCTTGCTTCTACTAGCCTTATGACATTGATTTCATGTCTGAGTGATATTCCATTGTACATAAGGACCACAACTTCTTTATCTATTTTTCTCTTTTCTGGGATATTTAAGGTGTCATGAAGTGGAGGTTCTTGTCAACAGAGCAGCCCTAAACTTTGGGGTGCCTGTGTCTTGCTGATTTTTAGTTTTCCCAATTTATACGCCCATGAGTGGACGTGCCCTATGCTCCCTAAGCTGTGTTTTTTCGATGTTTCAGGACACACCGTACACTTCTCCAGAGTGGCTGTTGGCAATTTACATCCCTCCCATCAGCGTAGCAAGGCTGCCATTTCTCCATGGCCTGTCCTGCATTTCTGGTTTTGAAAATTTTTGCAGCATGGCCCTTTTGACCGATGGGAAGCGAGAATTCTTGGTAGCGCTGATTTGCCTTTCCAGGTTGCTTGGTTGGCCAAAAAGGGCGTATGCGTTTTTTCCTGAATATATTCAGGAAACAACGCATACGACCTTTTTGGCCAAGGTCATCTTTGTCGACGTTTTGCCACCTTTCATGTGCTTTAAAGGCGATTCGAATCTACCTCCTGAAACCTGTTTCCTGCAATTCTGCCTTGCTTTCAAATCCTCTTCGTTGCCTTCCCTCAATATATTTGTGGACGAGAGTTATCATGTATAACTCTGCGGGTTTGTGAATTGCAGTGTCCCTGAGCTCCATTTTTCAACTCGCTTTTTTGGGAGCTGGCCGCAAAAGCACGGGATTGCCTCAGGCCCTATTCTGGTTCCCGGCGGCAGGCTGAACCTGTGGTTAATTCTTCTTCCTGATGGGAAAATAGAGTGACCTGTGCCTGTCCCAGCACCTAGATCTAGTCTCTCATTGGTTGCCCGTCTTCCCGTTCATCCTCAGGACAAATTGCAACCTGTAGGGAACAGGAGCTTAAAGGTGCTGATTCTCCAAGTAGGGAGATTGCTAGTAAAGTAGCTGGAAAGGCGAACCCTAGCACAAGGAGATGAGAAATGGGGTGCGTTTTAGAAACCTTTCAAAATCACACGGTGTACCATCGTCTGGGTTTCTCATGCATGTTTTCGATGTAGCAAGATGCCCTTGAACCTGGAGATTTGGGACCCATGGGATGGGTACCACGCAGTATTACTTTAAAGGGTCTGAGTTTGCTCACCCAACCTCACCCAACCTCTCAGCCCCAAGAGTGTCCACCCTTATGTCTCATCCAGGTTTGGGTCGAGATATGGTCAATCCAGGTTGCATCACAGCCCCTGAACGAATTTTGTAAGAATTTCTCTCTCTTTCACTGTCTTTGTTTCACGGGTTTTTAAAAGTAATTTATTTTTATAATGGGGTTTAGCTGCTTTTCACGGCTGTGTTTATGCGGCTTTACACCCACTTGGCTCACTTCCAGAGAGATATCAATACATAGGTTTTACGATTCTTACTAGTCAGATATATTCTTGTGCGGTGAATAGGGGGTGTTGAGTCCACTTCACTGAGCAAGGAGTAGGCCTTGTCTATTACATATTGGGTGTATGGAACGGTATCTGAGCGAATTTGAAACCCTTGTTTTATGCATCAACCCACCTCACCTTTCCCGTTAAGCAGCCATAGTGTGTTTTCTAAACGTGTGACTCTGTTCTCTTTTGTAATTCAGTTCAAGTGTTGCGGTTTTTACATTCCCTCTATAAGTGATAGCTTATGATAAGGGTCTTTTTCTGTGTGACTTATTTCACTTAGAATCGTCATACCTAAATCCAGTCATCTTGCTTCTACTAGCCTTATGACATTGATTTCATGTCTGAGTGATATTCCTTTGTACATAAGGACCACAACTTCTTTATCCATTTTTCTCTTTCCTGGGATATTTAAGGTGTCATGAAGTGGAGGTTCTTGTCAACAGAGCAGCCTTAAACTTTGGGGTGCCTGTGTCTTGCTGATTTTTAGTTTTCCCAATTTATACGCCCATGAGTGCACGTGCCCTATGCTCCCTAAGCTGTTTTATCGATGTTTCAGTACACACCGTACACTTCTCCAGAGTGGCTGTTGGCAATTTACATCCCGCCCATCAGCGTAGCAAGGCTGCCATTTCTCCATGGCCTGTCCTGCATTTCTGGTTTTGACACTTTTTGCAGCAAGGCCCTTTTGACCGATGGGAAGCGAGACTTCTTTGTAGCGCTGATTTGCCTTTCCAGGTTGCTTGGTTGGCCAAAAAGGGCGTATGCGTTTTATCCTGAATATATTCAGAAAAAAACGCATACGCCCTTTTTGGCCAAGGGCATCACTGTCGACGTTTTGCCACTTTTCATGTGCTTTAAAGGCGATTCGAATCTACCTCCTGAAACATGTTTCCTGCAATTCTGCCTTGCTTTCAAATCCTCTTCGTTGCCTTCCCTCAATATATTTGTGGACGAGAGTTATCATTTATAACTCTGCGGGTTTGTGAATGGCAGTGCCCCTGAACTCCATTTTTCAACTGTCTTTTTTGGGAGCTGGCCGCAAAAGCACGGGATTGCCTCAGGCCCTATTCAGGTTCCGGGGGGCAGGCTGAGCCTGTGGTTAATTCTTCTTCCTGATGGGAAAATAGAGTGACCTGTGCCTGTCCCAACACCTAGATCTAGTCTCTCATTGGTTGCCCCTCTTCCCGTTCATCCTCAGGACAAATTGCAACCTGTAGGGAACAGGAGGTTAAAGGTGCTGATTCTCCAAGTAGGGAGATTTCTAGTAAAGTAGCTGGAATGGCGAACCCGAACACAAGGAGATGAGAAATGAGGTGCGTTTTAGAAACCTTTCAAAATCACACGGTGTACCATCTTCTGGGATTCTCATGCATGTTTTCGATGTAGGAATATGCCCTTGAACTTGGAGATTTGGGACCCATGGGATGGGTACCAGGCAGTATTACTTTAAAGGGTCTGTGTTTGCTCACCCAACCTCACCCAACCTCTCAGCCCCAAGTGTGTCCACCCTTATGTCTCATCCAGCTGTGGGTCTAGATATGGTCAATCCAGGTTGCATCACAGCCCCTGAACGAATTTTGTAAGAATTTCTCTCTCTTTCTCTGTCTTTGTTTTACGGGTTTTTAAAAGTAATTTATTTTTATAATGGGGTTTAGCTGCTTTTCACGGCTGTGTTTATGCGGCTTTACACACACTTGACTCACTTCCAGAGAGATATCAATACATAGGTTTTATGATTCTTACTAGTCAGACATATTATTGTGCGGTGAATAGAGCGTGTTGAGTCCAGTTCACTGAGCAAGGAGTTGGTCTTGTCTATTACATATTGGGTGTATGGAACGGTATCTGAGTGAATTTGAAACCCTTGTTTTATGCATCACCCCAACTCACCTTTCCCGTTAAGCAGGCATAGTGTGTTTTCTAAACGTGTGACTCTGTTCTGTTTTGTAATTCAGTTCAAGTGTAGCGGTTTTTACATTCCCTCTATAAGTGATAGCTTATGATAAGTGTCTTTTTCTGTGTGACTTATTTCACTTAGAATCGTCGTTCCTATATCCACTCATCTTGCTTCTACTAGCCTTATGACATTGATTTCATGTCTGAGTGATATTCCATTGTACATAAGGACCACAACTTCTTTATCTATTTTTCTCTTTCCTGGGATATTTAAGGTGTCATGAAGTGGAGGTTCTTGTCAACAGAGCAGCCCTAAACTTTGGGGTGCCTGTGTCTTGCTGATTTTTAGTTTTCCCAATTTATACGCCCATGAGTGGACGTGCCCTATGCTCCCTAAGCTGTGTTTTTTCGATGTTTCAGGACACACCGTACACTTCTCCTGATTGGCTGTTGGCAATTTACATCCCTCCCATCAGCGTAGCAAGGCTGCCATTTCTCCATGGCCTGTCCTGCATTTCTGGTTTTGAAAATTTTTGCAGCATGGCCCTTTTGACCGATGGGAAGCGAGAATTCTTGGTAGCGCTGATTTGCCTTTCCAGGTTGCTTGGTTGGCCAAAAAGGGCGTATGCGTTTTTTCCTGAATATATTCAGGAAACAACGCATACGACCTTTTTGGCCAAGGTCATCTTTGTCGACGTTTTGCCACCTTTCATGTGCTTTAAAGGCGATTCGAATCTACCTCCTGAAACCTGTTTCCTGCAATTCTGCCTTGCTTTCAAATCCTCTTCGTTGCCTTCCCTCAATATATTTGTGGACGAGAGTTATCATGTATAACTCTGCGGGTTTGTGAATTGCAGTGTCCCTGAGCTCCATTTTTCAACTCGCTTTTTTGGGAGCTGGCCGCAAAAGCACGGGATTGCCTCAGGCCCTATTCTGGTTCCCGGCGGCAGGCTGAACCTGTGGTTAATTCTTCTTCCTGATGGGAAAATAGAGTGACCTGTGCCTGTCCCAGCACCTAGATCTAGTCTCTCATTGGTTGCCCGTCTTCCCGTTCATCCTCAGGACAAATTGCAACCTGTAGGGAACAGGAGCTTAAAGGTGCTGATTCTCCAAGTAGGGAGATTGCTAGTAAAGTAGCTGGAAAGGCGAACCCTAGCACAAGGAGATGAGAAATGGGGTGCGTTTTAGAAACCTTTCAAAATCACACGGTGTACCATCGTCTGGGTTTCTCATGCATGTTTTCGATGTAGCAAGATGCCCTTAAACCTGGAGATTTGGGACCCATGGGATGGGTACCACGCAGTATTACTTTAAAGGGTCTGAGTTTGCTCACCCAACCTCACCCAACCTCTCAGCCCCAAGAGTGTCCACCCTTATGTCTCATCCAGGTTTGGGTCGAGATATGGTCAATCCAGGTTGCATCACAGCCCCTGAACGAATTTTGTAAGAATTTCTCTCTCTTTCACTGTCTTTGTTTTACGGGTTTTTAAAAGTAATTTATTTTTATAATGGGGTTTAGCTGCTTTTCACGGCTGTGTTTATGCGGCTTTACACCCACTTGGCTCACTTCCAGAGAGATATCAATACATAGGTTTTACGATTCTTACTAGTCAGATATATTCTTGTGCGGTGAATAGGGGGTGTTGAGTCCACTTCACTGAGCAAGGAGTAGGCCTTGTCTATTACATATTGGGTGTATGGAACGGTATCTGAGCGAATTTGAAACCCTTGTTTTATGCATCACCCCACCTCACCTTTCCCGTTAAGCAGCCATAGTGTGTTTTCTAAACGTGTGACTCTGTTCTCTTTTGTAATTCAGTTCAAGTGTTGCGGTTTTTACATTCCCTCTATAAGTGATAGCTTATGATAAGGGTCTTTTTCTGTGTGACTTATTTCACTTAGAATCGTCATACCTAAATCCACTCATCTTGCTTCTACTAGCCTTATGACATTGATTTCATGTCTGAGTGATATTCCTTTGTACATAAGGACCACAACTTCTTTATCCATTTTTCTCTTTCCTGGGATATTTAAGGTGTCATGAAGTGGAGGTTCTTGTCAACAGAGCAGCCTTAAACTTTGGGGTGCCTGTGTCTTGCTGATTTTTAGTTTTCCCAATTTATACGCCCATGAGTGCACGTGCCCTATGCTCCCTAAGCTGTTTTTTCGATGTTTCAGGACACACCGTACACTTCTCCAGAGTGGCTGTTGGCAATTTACATCCCGCCCATCAGCGTAGCAAGGCTGCCATTTCTCCATGGCCTGTCCTGCATTTCTGGTTTTGACACTTTTTGCAGCAAGGCCCTTTTGACCGATGGGAAGCGAGACTTCTTTGTAGCGCTGATTTGCCTTTCCAGGTTGCTTGGTTGGCCAAAAAGGGCGTATGCGTTTTATCCTGAATATATTCAGAAAAAAACGCATACGCCCTTTTTGGCCAAGGGCATCACTGTCGACGTTTTGCCACTTTTCATGTGCTTTAAAGGCGATTCGAATCTACCTCCTGAAACATGTTTCCTGCAATTCTGCCTTGCTTTCAAATCCTCTTCGTTGCCTTCCCTCAATATATTTGTGGACGAGAGTTATCATTTATAACTCTGCGGGTTTGTGAATGGCAGTGCCCCTGAACTCCATTTTTCAACTGTCTTTTTTGGGAGCTGGCCGCAAAAGCACGGGATTGCCTCAGGCCCTATTCAGGTTCCGGGGGGCAGGCTGAGCCTGTGGTTAATTCTTCTTCCTGATGGGAAAATAGAGTGACCTGTGCCTGTCCCAACACCTAGATCTAGTCTCTCATTGGTTGCCCCTCTTCCCGTTCATCCTCAGGACAAATTGCAACCTGTAGGGAACAGGAGGTTAAAGGTGCTGATTCTCGAAGTAGGGAGATTTCTAGTAAAGTAGCTGGAATGGCGAACCCGAACACAAGGAGATGAGAAATGAGGTGCGTTTTAGAAACCTTTCAAAATCACACGGTGTACCATCTTCTGGGATTCTCATGCATGTTTTCGATGTAGGAATATGCCCTTGAACTTGGAGATTTGGGACCCATGGGATGGGTACCAGGCAGTATTACTTTAAAGGGTCTGTGTTTGCTCACCCAACCTCACCCAACCTCTCAGCCCCAAGAGTGTCCACCCTTATGTCTCATCCAGCTGTGGGTCTAGATATGGTCAATCCAGGTTGCATCACAGCCCCTGAACGAATTTTGTAAGAATTTCTCTCTCTTTCACTGTCTTTGTTTTACGGGTTTTTAAAAGTAATTTATTTTTATAATGGGGTTTAGCTGCTTTTCACGGCTGTGTTTATGCGGCTTTACACCCACTTGACTCACTTCCAGACAGATATCAATACATAGGTTTTAAGATTCTTACTAGTCAGATATAGTCTTGTGCGGTGAATAGCGGGTGTTGAGTCCAGTTCACTGAGCAAGGAGTAGGTCTTGTCTATTACATATAGGGTGTATGGAACGGTATCTGAGCGAATTTGAAACCCTTGTTTTATGCATCACCCCACCTCACCTTTCCCGTTAAGCAGCCATAGTGTGTTTTCTAAACGTGTGACTCTGTTCTGTTTTGTAATTCAGTTCAAGTGTAGCGGTTTTTACATTCCCTCTATAAGTGATAGCTTATGATAAGTGTCTTTTTCTGTGTGACTTATTTCACTTAGAATCGTCGTACCTAACTCCACTCATCTTGCTTCTACTAGCCTTATGACATTGATTTCATGTCTGAGTGATATTCCATTGTACATAAGGACCACAACTTCTTTATCTGTTTTTCTCATTCCTGGGATATTTAAAGTGTCATGAAGTGGAGGTTCTTGTCAACAGAGCAGCCCTAAACTTTGGGGTGCCTGTGTCTTGCTGATTTTTAGTTTTCCCAATTTATACGCCCATGAGTGCACGTGCCCTATGCTCCCTAAGCTGTGTTTTTTCGATGTTTCAGGACACACCGTACACTTCTCCAGAGTGGCTGTTGGCAATTTACATCCCTCCCATCAGCGTAGCAAGGCTGCCATTTCTCCATGGCCTGTCCTGCATTTCTGGTTTTGACACTTTTTGCAGCATGGCCCTTTTGACCGATGGGAAGCGAGAATTCTTGGTAGCGCTGATTTGCCTTTCCAGGTTGCTTGGTTGGCCAAAAAGGGCGTATGCGTTTTATCCTGAATATATTCAGAAAAAAACGCATACGCCCTTTTTGGCCAAGGTCATCACTGTCGACGTTTTGCCACCTTTCATGTGCTTTAAAGGCGATTCGAATCTACCTCCTGAAACCTGTTTCCTGCAATTCTGCCTTGCTTTCAAATCCTCTTCGTTGCCTTCCCTCAATATATTTGTGGACGAGAGTTATCATGTATAACTCTGCGGGTTTGTGAATTGCAGTGTCCCTGAGCTCCATTTTTCAACTCGCTTTTTTGGGAGCTGGCCGCAAAAGCACGGGATTGCCTCAGGCCCTATTCAGGTTCCGGGGGGCAGGCTGAGCCTGTGGTTAATTCTTCTTCCTGATGGGAAAATAGAGTGACCTGTGCCTGTCCCAACACCTAGATCTAGTCTCTCATTGGTTGCCCCTCTTTCCGTTCATCCTCAGGACAAATTGCAACCTGTAGGGAACAGGAGGTTAAAGGTGCTGATTCTCCAAGTAGGGAGATTGCTAGTAAAGTAGCTGGAATGGCGAACCCGAACACAAGGAGATGAGAAATGAGGTGCGTTTTAGAAACCTTTCAAAATCACACGGTGTACCATCTTCTGGGTTTCTCATGCATGTTTTCGATGTAGGAATATGCCCTTGAATTTGGAGATTTGGGACCCATGGGATGGGTACCAGGCAGTATTACTTTAAAGGGTCTGTGTTTGCTCACCCAACCTCACCCAACCTCTCAGCCCCAAGTGTGTCCACCCTTATGTCTCATCCAGGTTTGGGTCGAGATATGGTCAATCCAGGTTGCATCACAGCCCCTGAACGAATTTTGTAAGAATTTCTCTCTCTTTCACTGTCTTTGTTTTACGGGTTTTTAAAAGTAATTTATTTTTATAATGGGGTTTAGCTGCTTTTCACGGCTGTGTTTATGCGGCTTTACACCCACTTGGCTCACTTCCAGAGAGATATCAATACATAGGTTTTACGATTCTTACTAGTCAGATATATTCTTGTGCGGTGAATAGGGGGTGTTGAGTCCAGTTCACTGAGCAAGGAGTTGGTCTTGTCTATTACATATTGGGTGTATGGAACGGTATCTGAGCGAATTTGAAACCCTTGTTTTATGCATCACCCCACCTCACCTTTCCCGTTAAGCAGCCATAGTGTGTTTTCTAAACGTGTGACTCTGTTCTGTTTTGTAATTCAGTTCAAGTGTAGCGGTTTTTACATTCCCTCTATAAGTGATAGCTTATGATAAGTGTCTTTTTCTGTGTGACTTATTTCACTTAGAATCGTCGTACCTAACTCCACTCATCTTGCTTCTACTAGCCTTATGACATTGATTTCATGTCTGAGTGATATTCCATTGTACATAAGGACCACAACTTCTTTATCTGTTTTTCTCTTTCCTGGGATATTTAAGGTGTCATGAAGTGGAGGTTCTTGTCAACAGAGCAGCCCTAAACTTTGGGGTGCCTGTGTCTTGCTGATTTTTAGTTTTCCCAATTTATACGCCCATGAGTGGACGTGCCCTATGCTCCCTAAGCTGTGTTTTTTCGATGTTTCAGGACACACCGTACACTTCTCCAGAGTGGCTGTTGGCAATTTACATCCCTCCCATCAGCGTAGCAAGGCTGCCATTTCTCCATGGCCTGTCCTGCATTTCTGGTTTTGAAAATTTTTGCAGCATGGCCCTTTTGACCGATGGGAAGCGAGAATTCTTGGTAGCGCTGATTTGCCTTTCCAGGTTGCTTGGTTGGCCAAAAAGGGCGTATGCGTTTTTTCCTGAATATATTCAGGAAACAACGCATACGACCTTTTTGGCCAAGGTCATCTTTGTCGACGTTTTGCCACCTTTCATGTGCTTTAAAGGCGATTCGAATCTACCTCCTGAAACCTGTTTCCTGCAATTCTGCCTTGCTTTCAAATCCTCTTCGTTGCCTTCCCTCAATATATTTGTGGACGAGAGTTATCATGTATAACTCTGCGGGTTTGTGAATTGCAGTGTCCCTGAGCTCCATTTTTCAACTCGCTTTTTTGGGAGCTGGCCGCAAAAGCACGGGATTGCCTCAGGCCCTATTCTGGTTCCCGGCGGCAGGCTGAACCTGTGGTTAATTCTTCTTCCTGATGGGAAAATAGAGTGACCTGTGCCTGTCCCAGCACCTAGATCTAGTCTCTCATTGGTTGCCCGTCTTCCCGTTCATCCTCAGGACAAATTGCAACCTGTAGGGAACAGGAGCTTAAAGGTGCTGATTCTCCAAGTAGGGAGATTGCTAGTAAAGTAGGTGGAAAGGCGAACCCTAGCACAAGGAGATGAGAAATGGGGTGCGTTTTAGAAACCTTTCAAAATCACACGGTGTACCATCGTCTGGGTTTCTCATGCATGTTTTCGATGTAGCAAGATGCCCTTGAACCTGGAGATTTGGGACCCATGGGATGGGTACCACGCAGTATTACTTTAAAGGGTCTGAGTTTGCTCACCCAACCTCACCCAACCTCTCAGCCCCAAGAGTTTCCACCCTTATGTCTCATCCAGGTTTGGGTCGAGATATGGTCAATCCAGGTTGCATCACAGCCCCTGAACGAATTTTGTAAGAATTTCTCTCTCTTTCACTGTCTTTGTTTTACGGGTTTTTAAAAGTAATTTATTTTTATAATGGGGTTTAGCTGCTTTTCACGGCTGTGTTTATGCGGCTTTACACCCACTTGGCTCACTTCCAGAGAGATATCAATACATAGGTTTTACGATTCTTACTAGTCAGATATATTCTTGTGCGGTGAATAGGGGGTGTTGAGTCCACTTCACTGAGCAAGGAGTAGGCCTTGTCTATTACATATTGGGTGTATGGAACGGTATCTGAGCGAATTTGAAACCCTTGTTTTATGCATCACCCCACCTCACCTTTCCCGTTAAGCAGCCATAGTGTGTTTTCTAAACGTGTGACTCTGTTCTCTTTTGTAATTCAGTTCAAGTGTTGCGGTTTTTACATTCCCTCTATAAGTGATAGCTTATGATAAGGGTCTTTTTCTGTGTGACTTATTTCACTTAGAATCGTCATACCTAAATCCACTCATCTTGCTTCTACTAGCCTTATGACATTGATTTCATGTCTGAGTGATATTCCTTTGTACATAAGGACCACAACTTCTTTATCCATTTTTCTCTTTCCTGGGATATTTAAGGTGTCATGAAGTGGAGGTTCTTGTCAACAGAGCAGCCTTAAACTTTGGGGTGCCTGTGTCTTGCTGATTTTTAGTTTTCCCAATTTATACGCCCATGAGTGCACGTGCCCTATGCTCCCTAAGCTGTTTTTTCGATGTTTCAGGACACACCGTACACTTCTCCAGAGTGGCTGTTGGCAATTTACATCCCGCCCATCAGCGTAGCAAGGCTGCCATTTCTCCATGGCCTGTCCTGCATTTCTGGTTTTGACACTTTTTGCAGCAAGGCCCTTTTGACCGATGGGAAGCGAGACTTCTTTGTAGCGCTGATTTGCCTTTCCAGGTTGCTTGGTTGGCAAAAAAGGGCGTATGCGTTTTATCCTGAATATATTCAGAAAAAAACGCATACGCCCTTTTTGGCCAAGGGCATCACTGTCGACGTTTTGCCACTTTTCATGTGCTTTAAAGGCGATTCGAATCTACCTCCTGAAACATGTTTCCTGCAATTCTGCCTTGCTTTCAAATCCTCCTCGTTGCCTTCCCTCAATATATTTGTGGACGAGAGTTATCATTTATAACTCTGCGGGTTTGTGAATGGCAGTGCCCCTGAACTCCATTTTTCAACTGTCTTTTTTGGGCGCTGGCCGCAAAAGCACGGGATTGCCTCAGGCCCTATTCAGGTTCCGGGGGGCAGGCTGAGCCTGTGGTTAATTCTTCTTCCTGATGGGAAAATAGAGTGACCTGTGCCTGTCCCAACACCTAGATCTAGTCTCTCATTGGTTGCCCCTCTTTCCGTTCATCCTCAGGACAAATTGCAACCTGTAGGGAACAGGAGGTTAAAGGTGCTGATTCTCCAAGTAGGGAGATTTCTAGTAAAGTAGCTGGAATGGCGAACCCGAACACAAGGAGATGAGAAATGAGGTGCGTTTTAGAAACCTTTCAAAATCACACGGTGTACCATCTTCTGGGTTTCTCATGCATGTTTTCGATGTAGGAATATGCCCTTGAATTTGGAGATTTGGGACCCATGGGATGGGTACCAGGCAGTATTACTTTAAAGGGTCTGTGTTTGCTCACCCAACCTCACCCAACCTCTCAGCCCCAAGTGTGTCCACCCTTATGTCTCATCCAGCTGGGGGTCTAGTTATGGTCAATCCAGGTTGCATCACAGCCCCTGAACGAATTTTGTAAGAATTTCGCTCTCTTTCACTGTCTTTGTTTTACGGGTTTTTAAAAGTAATTTATTTTTATAATGGGGTTTAGCTGCTTTTCACGGCTGTGTTTATGCGGCTTTACACACACTTGACTCACTTCCAGAGAGATATCAATACATAGGTTTTATGATTCTTACTAGTCAGACATATTATTGTGCGGTGAATAGAGCGTGTTGAGTCCAGTTCACTGAGCAAGGAGTTGGTCTTGTCTATTACATATTGGGTGTATGGAACGGTATCTGAGTGAATTTGAAACCCTTGTTTTATGCATCACCCCAACTCACCTTTCCCGTTAAGCAGCCATAGTGTGTTTTCTAAACGTGTGACTCTGTTCTGTTTTGTAATTCAGTTCAAGTGTAGCGGTTTTTACATTCCCTCTATAAGTGATAGCTTATGATAAGTGTCTTTTTCTGTGTGACTTATTTCACTTAGAATCGTCGTTCCTAAATCCACTCATCTTGCTTCTACTAGCCTTATGACATTGATTTCATGTCTGAGTGATATTCCATTGTACATAAGGACCACAACTTCTTTATCTATTTTTCTCTTTTCTGGGATATTTAAGGTGTCATGAAGTGGAGGTTCTTGTCAACAGAGCAGCCCTAAACTTTGGGGTGCCTGTGTCTTGCTGATTTTTAGTTTTCCCAATTTATACGCCCATGAGTGGACGTGCCCTATGCTCCCTAAGCTGTGTTTTTTCGATGTTTCAGGACACACCGTACACTTCTCCAGAGTGGCTGTTGGCAATTTACATCCCTCCCATCAGCGTAGCAAGGCTGCCATTTCTCCATGGCCTGTCCTGCATTTCTGGTTTTGAAAATTTTTGCAGCATGGCCCTTTTGACCGATGGGAAGCGAGAATTCTTGGTAGCGCTGATTTGCCTTTCCAGGTTGCTTGGTTGGCCAAAAAGGGCGTATGCGTTTTTTCCTGAATATATTCAGGAAACAACGCATACGACCTTTTTGGCCAAGGTCATCTTTGTCGACGTTTTGCCACCTTTCATGTGCTTTAAAGGCGATTCGAATCTACCTCCTGAAACCTGTTTCCTGCAATTCTGCCTTGCTTTCAAATCCTCTTCGTTGCCTTCCCTCAATATATTTGTGGACGAGAGTTATCATGTATAACTCTGCGGGTTTGTGAATTGCAGTGTCCCTGAGCTCCATTTTTCAACTCGCTTTTTTGGGAGCTGGCCGCAAAAGCACGGGATTGCCTCAGGCCCTATTCTGGTTCCCGGCGGCAGGCTGAACCTGTGGTTAATTCTTCTTCCTGATGGGAAAATAGAGTGACCTGTGCCTGTCCCAGCACCTAGATCTAGTCTCTCATTGGTTGCCCGTCTTCCCGTTCATCCTCAGGACAAATTGCAACCTGTAGGGAACAGGAGCTTAAAGGTGCTGATTCTCCAAGTAGGGAGATTGCTAGTAAAGTAGCTGGAAAGGCGAACCCTAGCACAAGGAGATGAGAAATGGGGTGCGTTTTAGAAACCTTTCAAAATCACACGGTGTACCATCGTCTGGGTTTCTCATGCATGTTTTCGATGTAGCAAGATGCCCTTGAACCTGGAGATTTGGGACCCATGGGATGGGTACCACGCAGTATTACTTTAAAGGGTCTGAGTTTGCTCACCCAACCTCACCCAACCTCTCAGCCCCAAGAGTGTCCACCCTTATGTCTCATCCAGGTTTGGGTCGAGATATGGTCAATCCAGGTTGCATCACAGCCCCTGAACGAATTTTGTAAGAATTTCTCTCTCTTTCACTGTCTTTGTTTCACGGGTTTTTAAAAGTAATTTATTTTTATAATGGGGTTTAGCTGCTTTTCACGGCTGTGTTTATGCGGCTTTACACCCACTTGGCTCACTTCCAGAGAGATATCAATACATAGGTTTTACGATTCTTACTAGTCAGATATATTCTTGTGCGGTGAATAGGGGGTGTTGAGTCCACTTCACTGAGCAAGGAGTAGGCCTTGTCTATTACATATTGGGTGTATGGAACGGTATCTGAGCGAATTTGAAACCCTTGTTTTATGCATCAACCCACCTCACCTTTCCCGTTAAGCAGCCATAGTGTGTTTTCTAAACGTGTGACTCTGTTCTCTTTTGTAATTCAGTTCAAGTGTTGCGGTTTTTACATTCCCTCTATAAGTGATAGCTTATGATAAGGGTCTTTTTCTGTGTGACTTATTTCACTTAGAATCGTCATACCTAAATCCAGTCATCTTGCTTCTACTAGCCTTATGACATTGATTTCATGTCTGAGTGATATTCCTTTGTACATAAGGACCACAACTTCTTTATCCATTTTTCTCTTTCCTGGGATATTTAAGGTGTCATGAAGTGGAGGTTCTTGTCAACAGAGCAGCCTTAAACTTTGGGGTGCCTGTGTCTTGCTGATTTTTAGTTTTCCCAATTTATACGCCCATGAGTGCACGTGCCCTATGCTCCCTAAGCTGTTTTATCGATGTTTCAGTACACACCGTACACTTCTCCAGAGTGGCTGTTGGCAATTTACATCCCGCCCATCAGCGTAGCAAGGCTGCCATTTCTCCATGGCCTGTCCTGCATTTCTGGTTTTGACACTTTTTGCAGCAAGGCCCTTTTGACCGATGGGAAGCGAGACTTCTTTGTAGCGCTGATTTGCCTTTCCAGGTTGCTTGGTTGGCCAAAAAGGGCGTATGCGTTTTATCCTGAATATATTCAGAAAAAAACGCATACGCCCTTTTTGGCCAAGGGCATCACTGTCGACGTTTTGCCACTTTTCATGTGCTTTAAAGGCGATTCGAATCTACCTCCTGAAACATGTTTCCTGCAATTCTGCCTTGCTTTCAAATCCTCTTCGTTGCCTTCCCTCAATATATTTGTGGACGAGAGTTATCATTTATAACTCTGCGGGTTTGTGAATGGCAGTGCCCCTGAACTCCATTTTTCAACTGTCTTTTTTGGGAGCTGGCCGCAAAAGCACGGGATTGCCTCAGGCCCTATTCAGGTTCCGGGGGGCAGGCTGAGCCTGTGGTTAATTCTTCTTCCTGATGGGAAAATAGAGTGACCTGTGCCTGTCCCAACACCTAGATCTAGTCTCTCATTGGTTGCCCCTCTTCCCGTTCATCCTCAGGACAAATTGCAACCTGTAGGGAACAGGAGGTTAAAGGTGCTGATTCTCCAAGTAGGGAGATTTCTAGTAAAGTAGCTGGAATGGCGAACCCGAACACAAGGAGATGAGAAATGAGGTGCGTTTTAGAAACCTTTCAAAATCACACGGTGTACCATCTTCTGGGATTCTCATGCATGTTTTCGATGTAGGAATATGCCCTTGAACTTGGAGATTTGGGACCCATGGGATGGGTACCAGGCAGTATTACTTTAAAGGGTCTGTGTTTGCTCACCCAACCTCACCCAACCTCTCAGCCCCAAGTGTGTCCACCCTTATGTCTCATCCAGCTGTGGGTCTAGATATGGTCAATCCAGGTTGCATCACAGCCCCTGAACGAATTTTGTAAGAATTTCTCTCTCTTTCTCTGTCTTTGTTTTACGGGTTTTTAAAAGTAATTTATTTTTATAATGGGGTTTAGCTGCTTTTCACGGCTGTGTTTATGCGGCTTTACACCCACTTGACTCACTTCCAGACAGATATCAATACATAGGTTTTAAGATTCTTACTAGTCAGATATAGTCTTGTGCGGTGAATAGCGGGTGTTGAGTCCAGTTCACTGAGCAAGGAGTAGGTCTTGTCTATTACATATTGGGTGTATGGAACGGTATCTGAGCGAATTTGAAACCCTTGTTTTATGCATCACCCCACCTCACCTTTCCCGTTAAGCAGCCATAGTGTGTTTTCTAAACGTGTGACTCTGTTCTGTTTTGTAATTCAGTTCAAGTGTAGCGGTTTTTACATTCCCTCTATAAGTGATAGCTTATGATAAGTGTCTTTTTCTGTGTGACTTATTTCACTTAGAATCGTCGTACCTAACTCCACTCATCTTGCTTCTACTAGCCTTATGACATTGATTTCATGTCTGAGTGATATTCCATTGTACATAAGGACCACAACTTCTTTATCTGTTTTTCTCTTTCCTGGGATATTTAAGGTGTCATGAAGTGGAGGTTTTTGTCAACAGAGCAGCCCTAAACTTTGGGGTGCCTGTGTCTTGCTGATTTTTAGTTTTCCCAATTTATACGCCCATGAGTGGACGTGCCCTATGCTCCCTAAGCTGTGTTTTTTCGATGTTTCAGGACACACCGTACACTTCTCCAGAGTGGCTGTTGGCAATTTACATCCCTCCCATCAGCGTAGCAAGGCTGCCATTTCTCCATGGCCTGTCCTGCATTTCTGGTTTTGAAAATTTTTGCAGCATGGCCCTTTTGACCGATGGGAAGCGAGAATTCTTGGTAGCGCTGATTTGCCTTTCCAGGTTGCTTGGTTGGCCAAAAAGGGCGTATGCGTTTTTTCCTGAATATATTCAGGAAACAACGCATACGACCTTTTTGGCCAAGGTCATCTTTGTCGACGTTTTGCCACCTTTCATGTGCTTTAAAGGCGATTCGAATCTACCTCCTGAAACCTGTTTCCTGCAATTCTGCCTTGCTTTCATATCCTCTTCGTTGCCTTCCCTCAATATATTTGTGGACGAGAGTTATCATGTATAACTCTGCGGGTTTGTGAATTGCAGTGTCCCTGAGCTCCATTTTTCAACTCGCTTTTTTGGGAGCTGGCCGCAAAAGCACGGGATTGCCTCAGGCCCTATTCTGGTTCCCGGCGGCAGGCTGAACCTGTGGTTAATTCTTCTTCCTGATGGGAAAATAGAGTGACCTGTGCCTGTCCCAGCACCTAGATCTAGTCTCTCATTGGTTGCCCGTCTTCCCGTTCATCCTCAGGACAAATTGCAACCTGTAGGGAACAGGAGCTTAAAGGTGCTGATTCTCCAAGTAGGGAGATTGCTAGTAAAGTAGCTGGAAAGGCGAACCCTAGCACAAGGAGATGAGAAATGGGGTGCGTTTTAGAAACCTTTCAAAATCACACGGTGTACCATCGTCTGGGTTTCTCATGCATGTTTTCGATGTAGCAAGATGCCCTTGAACCTGGAGATTTGGGACCCATGGGATGGGTACCACGCAGTATTACTTTAAAGGGTCTGAGTTTGCTCACCCAACCTCACCCAACCTCTCAGCCCCAAGAGTGTCCAGCCTTATGTCTCATCCAGGTTTGGGTCGAGATATGGTCAATCCAGGTTGCATCACAGCCCCTGAACGAATTTTGTAAGAATTTCTCTCTCTTTCACTGTCTTTGTTTTACGGGTTTTTAAAAGTAATTTATTTTTATAATGGGGTTTAGCTGCTTTTCACGGCTGTGTTTATGCGGCTTTACACCCACTTGGCTCACTTCCAGAGAGATATCAATACATAGGTTTTACGATTCTTACTAGTCAGATATATTCTTGTGCAGTGAATAGGGGGTGTTGAGTCCACTTCACTGAGCAAGGAGTAGGCCTTGTCTATTACATATTGGGTGTATGGAACGGTATCTGAGCGAATTTGAAACCCTTGTTTTATGCATCACCCCACCTCACCTTTCCCGTTAAGCAGCCATAGTGTGTTTTCTAAACGTGTGACTCTGTTCTCTTTTGTAATTCAGTTCAAGTGTTGCGGTTTTTACATTCCCTCTATAAGTGATAGCTTATGATAAGGGTCTTTTTCTGTGTGACTTATTTCACTTAGAATCGTCATACCTAAATCCACTCATCTTGCTTCTACTAGCCTTATGACATTGATTTCATGTCTGAGTGATATTCCTTTGTACATAAGGACCACAACTTCTTTATCCATTTTTCTCTTTCCTGGGATATTTAAGGTGTCATGAAGTGGAGGTTCTTGTCAACAGAGCAGCCTTAAACTTTGGGGTGCCTGTGTCTTGCTGATTTTTAGTTTTCCCAATTTATACGCCCATGAGTGCACGTGCCCTATGCTCCCTAAGCTGTTTTTTCGATGTTTCCGGACACACCGTACACTTCTCCAGAGTGGCTGTTGGCAATTTACATCCCGCCCATCAGCGTAGCAAGGCTGCCATTTCTCCATGGCCTGTCCTGCATTTCTGGTTTTGACACTTTTTGCAGCAAGGCCCTTTTGACCGATGGGAAGCGAGACTTCTTTGTAGCGCTGATTTGCCTTTCCAGGTTGCTTGGTTGGCCAAAAAGGGCGTATGCGTTTTATCCTGAATATATTCAGAAAAAAACGCATACGCCCTTTTTGGCCAAGGGCATCACTGTCGACGTTTTGCCACTTTTCATGTGCTTTAAAGGCGATTCGAATCTACCTCCTGAAACATGTTTCCTGCAATTCTGCCTTGCTTTCAAATCCTCCTCGTTGCCTTCCCTCAATATATTTGTGGACGAGAGTTATCATTTATAACTCTGCGGGTTTGTGAATGGCAGTGCCCCTGAACTCCATTTTTCAACTGTCTTTTTTGGGCGCTGGCCGCAAAAGCACGGGATTGCCTCAGGCCCTATTCAGGTTCCGGGGGGCAGGCTGAGCCTGTGGTTAATTCTTCTTCCTGATGGGAAAATAGAGTGACCTGTGCCTGTCCCAACACCTAGATCTAGTCTCTCATTGGTTGCCCCTCTTCCCGTTCATCCTCAGGACAAATTGCAACCTGTAGGGAACAGGAGGTTAAACGTGCTGATTCTCCAAGTAGGGAGATTTCTAGTAAAGTAGCTGGAATGGCGAACCCGAACACAAGGAGATGAGAAATGAGGTGCGTTTTAGAAACCTTTCAAAATCACACGGTGTACCATCTTCTGGGTTTCTCATGCATGTTTTCGATGTAGGAATATGCCCTTGAATTTGGAGATTTGGGACCCATGGGATGGGTACCAGGCAGTATTACTTTAAAGGGTCTGTGTTTGCTCACCCAACCTCACCCAACCTCTCAGCCCCAAGTGTGTCCACCCTTATGTCTCATCCAGCTGTGGGTCTAGTTATGGTCAATCCAGGTTGCATCACAGCCCCTGAACGAATTTTGTAAGAATTTCTCTCTCTTTCACTGTCTTTGTTTTACGGGTTTTTAAAAGTAATTTATTTTTATAATGGGGTTTAGCTGCTTTTCACGGCTGTGTTTATGCGGCTTTACACCCACTTGACTCACTTCCAGAGAGATATCAATACATAGGTTTTATGATTCTTACTAGTCAGACATATTATTGTGCGGTGAATAGAGCGTGTTGAGTCCAGTTCACTGAGCAAGGAGTTGGTCTTGTCTATTACATATTGGGTGTATGGAACGATATCTGAGTGAATTTGAAACCCTTGTTTTATGCATCACCCCAACTCACCTTTCCCGTTAAGCAGCCATAGTGTGTTTTCTAAACGTGTGACTCTGTTCTGTTTTGTAATTCAGTTCAAGTGTAGCGGTTTTTACATTCCCTCTATAAGTGATAGCTTATGATAAGTGTCTTTTTCTGTGTGACTTATTTCACTTAGAATCGTCGTACCTAACTCCACTCATCTTGCTTCTACTAGCCTTATGACATTGATTTCATGTCTGAGTGATATTCCATTGTACATAAGGACCACAACTTCTTTATCTGTTTTTCTCTTTCCTGGGATATTTAAGGTGTCATGAAGTGGAGGTTCTTGTCAACAGAGCAGCCCTAAACTTTGGGGTGCCTGTGTCTTGCTGATTTTTAGTTTTCCCAATTTATACGCCCATGAGTGGACGTGCCCTATGCTCTCTAAGCTGTGTTTTTTCGATGTTTCAGAACACACCGTACACTTCTCCAGAGTGGCTGTTGGCAATTTACATCCCTCCCATCAGCGTAGCAAGGCTGCCATTTCTCCATGGCCTGTCCTGCATTTCTGGTTTTGAAAATTTTTGCAGCATGGCCCTTTTGACCGATGGGAAGCGAGAAATCTTGGTAGCGCTGATTTGCCTTTCCAGGTTGCTTGGTTGGCCAAAAAGGGCGTATGCGTTTTTTCCTGAATATATTCAGGAAACAACGCATACGACCTTTATGGCCAAGGTCATCTTTGTCGACGTTTTGCCACCTTTCATGTGCTTTAACGGCGATTCGAATCTACCTCCTGAAACCTGTTTCCTGCAATTCTGCCTTGCTTTCAAATCCTCTTCGTTGCCTTCCCTCAATATATTTGTGGACGAGAGTTATCATGTATAACTCTGCGGGTTTGTGAATTGCAGTGTCCCTGAGCTCCATTTTTCAACTCGCTTTTTTGGGAGCTGGCCGCAAAAGCACGGGATTGCCTCAGGCCCTATTCTGGTTCCCGGCGGCAGGCTGAACCTGTGGTTAATTCTTCTTCCTGATGGGAAAATAGAGTGACCTGTGCCTGTCCCAGCACCTAGATCTAGTCTCTCATTGGTTGCCCCTCTTCCCGTTCATCCTCAGGACAAATTGCAACCTGTAGGGAACAGGAGCTTAAAGGTGCTGATTCTCCAAGTAGGGAGATTGCTAGTAAAGTAGCTGGAAAGGCGAACCCTAGCACAAGGAGATGAGAAATGGGGTGCGTTTTAGAAACCTTTCAAAATCACACGGTGTACCATCGTCTGGGTTTCTCATGCATGTTTTCGATGTAGCAAGATGCCCTTGAACCTGGAGATTTGGGACCCATGGGATGGGTACCACGCAGTATTACTTTAAAGGGTCTGAGTTTGCTCACCCAACCTCACCCAACCTCTCAGCCCCAAGAGTGTCCACCCTTATGTCTCATCCAGGTTTGGGTCGAGATATGGTCAATCCAGGTTGCATCACAGCCCCTGAACGAATTTTGTAAGAATTTCTCTCTCTTTCACTGTCTTTGTTTTACGGGTTTTTAAAAGTAATTTATTTTTATAATGGGGTTTAGCTGCTTTTCACGGCTGTGTTTATGCGTCTTTACACCCACTTGGCTCACTTCCAGAGAGATATCAATACATAGGTTTTACGATTCTTACTAGTCAGATATATTCTTGTGCGGTGAATAGGGGGTGTTGAGTCCACTTCACTGAGCAAGGAGTAGGCCTTGTCTATTACATATTGGGTGTATGGAACGGTATCTGAGCGAATTTGAAACCCTTGTTTTATGCATCACCCCACCTCACCTTTCCCGTTAAGCAGCCATAGTGTGTTTTCTAAACGTGTGACTCTGTTCTCTTTTGTAATTCAGTTCAAGTGTTGCGTTTTTTACATTCCCTCTATAAGTGATAGCTTATGATAAGGGTCTTTTTCTGTGTGACTTATTTCACTTAGAATCGTCATACCTAAATCCACTCATCTTGCTTCTACTAGCCTTATGACATTGATTTCATGTCTGAGTGATATTCCTTTGTACATAAGGACCACAACTTCTTTATCCATTTTTCTCTTTCCTGGGATATTTAAGGTGTCATGAAGTGGAGGTTCTTGTCAACAGAGCAGCCTTAAACTTTGGGGTGCCTGTGTCTTGCTGATTTTTAGTTTTCCCAATTTATACGCCCATGAGTGCACGTGCCCTATGCTCCCTAAGCTGTTTTTTCGATGTTTCCGGACACACCGTACACTTCTCCAGAGTGGCTGTTGGCAATTTACATCCCGCCCATCAGCGTAGCAAGGCTGCCATTTCTCCATGGCCTGTCCTGCATTTCTGGTTTTGACACTTTTTGCAGCAAGGCCCTTTTGACCGATGGGAAGCGAGACTTCTTTGTAGCGCTGATTTGCCTTTCCAGGTTGCTTGGTTGGCCAAAAAGGGCGTATGCGTTTTATCCTGAATATATTCAGAAAAAAACGCATACGCCCTTTTTGGCCAAGGGCATCACTGTCGACGTTTTGCCACTTTTCATGTGCTTTAAAGGCGATTCGAATCTACCTCCTGAAACATGTTTCCTGCAATTCTGCCTTGCTTTCAAATCCTCCTCGTTGCCTTCCCTCAATATATTTGTGGACGAGAGTTATCATTTATAACTCTGCGGGTTTGTGAATGGCAGTGCCCCTGAACTCCATTTTTCAACTGTCTTTTTTGGGCGCTGGCCGCAAAAGCACGGGATTGCCTCAGGCCCTATTCAGGTTCCGGGGGGCAGGCTGAGCCTGTGGTTAATTCTTCTTCCTGATGGGAAAATAGAGTGACCTGTGCCTGTCCCAACACCTAGATCTAGTCTCTCATTGGTTGCCCCTCTTCCCGTTCATCCTCAGGACAAATTGCAACCTGTAGGGAACAGGAGGTTAAAGGTGCTGATTCTCCAAGTAGGGAGATTTCTAGTAAAGTAGCTGGAATGGCGAACCCGAACACAAGGAGATGAGAAATGAGGTGCGTTTTAGAAACCTTTCAAAATCACACGGTGTACCATCTTCTGGGTTTCTCATGCATGTTTTCGATGTAGGAATATGCCCTTGAATTTGGAGATTTGGGACCCATGGGATGGGTACCAGGCAGTATTACTTTAAAGGGTCTGTGTTTGCTCACCCAACCTCACCCAACCTCTCAGCCCCAAGTGTGTCCACCCTTATGTCTCATCCAGCTGTGGGTCTAGTTATGGTCAATCCAGGTTGCATCACAGCCCCTGAACGAATTTTGTAAGAATTTCTCTCTCTTTCACTGTCTTTGTTTTACGGGTTTTTAAAAGTAATTTATTTTTATAATGGGGTTTAGCTGCTTTTCACGGCTGTGTTTATGCGGCTTTACACCCACTTGACTCACTTCCAGAGAGATATCAATACATAGGTTTTATGATTCTTACTAGTCAGACATATTATTGTGCGGTGAATAGAGCGTGTTGAGTCCAGTTCACTGAGCAAGGAGTTGGTCTTGTCTATTACATATTGGGTGTATGGAACGGTATCTGAGTGAATTTGAAACCCTTGTTTTATGCATCACCCCAACTCACCTTTCCCGTTAAGCAGCCATAGTGTGTTTTCTAAACGTGTGACTCTGTTCTGTTTTGTAATTCAGTTCAAGTGTAGCGGTTTTTACATTCCCTCTATAAGTGATAGCTTATGATAAGTGTCTTTTTCTGTGTGACTTATTTCACTTAGAATCGTCGTACCTAACTCCACTCATCTTGCTTCTACTAGCCTTATGACATTGATTTCATGTCTGAGTGATATTCCATTGTACATAAGGACCACAACTTCTTTATCTGTTTTTCTCTTTCCTGGGATATTTAAGGTGTCATGAAGTGGAGGTTCTTGTCAACAGAGCAGCCCTAAACTTTGGGGTGCCTGTGTCTTGCTGATTTTTAGTTTTCCCAATTTATACGCCCATGAGTGGACGTGCCCTATGCTCCCTAAGCTGTGTTTTTTCGATGTTTCAGGACACACCGTACACTTCTCCAGAGTGGCTGTTGGCAATTTACATCCCTCCCATCAGCGTAGCAAGGCTGCCATTTCTCCATGGCCTGTCCTGCATTTCTGGTTTTGAAAATTTTTGCAGCATGGCCCTTTTGACCGATGGGAAGCGAGAATTCTTGGTAGCGCTGATTTGCCTTTCCAGGTTGCTTGGTTGGCCAAAAAGGGCGTATGCGTTTTTTCCTGAATATATTCAGGAAACAACGCATACGACCTTTATGGCCAAGGTCATCTTTGTCGACGTTTTGCCACCTTTCATGTGCTTTAACGGCGATTCGAATCTACCTCCTGAAACCTGTTTCCTGCAATTCTGCCTTGCTTTCAAATCCTCTTCGTTGCCTTCCCTCAATATATTTGTGGACGAGAGTTATCATGTATAACTCTGCGGGTTTGTGAATTGCAGTGTCCCTGAGCTCCATTTTTCAACTCGCTTTTTTGGGAGCTGGCCGCAAAAGCACGGGATTGCCTCAGGCCCTATTCTGGTTCCCAGCGGCAGGCTGAACCTGTGGTTAATTCTTCTTCCTGATGGGAAAATAGAGTGACCTGTGCCTGTCCCAGCACCTAGATCTAGTATCTCATTGGTTGCCCCTCTTCCCGTTCATCCTCAGGACAAATTGCAACCTGTAGGGAACAGGAGCTTAAAGGTGCTGATTCTCCAAGTAGGGAGATTGCTAGTAAAGTAGCTGGAAAGGCGAACCCTAGCACAAGGAGATGAGAAATGGGGTGCGTTTTAGAAACCTTTCAAAATCACACGGTGTACCATCGTCTGGGTTTCTCATGCATGTTTTCGATGTAGCAAGATGCCCTTGAACCTGGAGATTTGGGACCCATGGGATGGGTACCACGCAGTATTACTTTAAAGGGTCTGAGTTTGCTCACCCAACCTCACCCAACCTCTCAGCCCCAAGAGTGTCCACCCTTATGTCTCATCCAGGTTTGGGTCGAGATATGGTCAATCCAGGTTGCATCACAGCCCCTGAACGAATTTTGTAAGAATTTCTCTCTCTTTCACTGTCTTTGTTTTACGGGTTTTTAAAAGTAATTTATTTTTATAATGGGGTTTAGCTGCTTTTCACGGCTGTGTTTATGCGTCTTTACACCCACTTGGCTCACTTCCAGAGAGATATCAATACATAGGTTTTACGATTCTTACTAGTCAGATATATTCTTGTGCGGTGAATAGGGGGTGTTGAGTCCACTTCACTGAGCAAGGAGTAGGCCTTGTCTATTACATATTGGGTGTATGGAACGGTATCTGAGCGAATTTGAAACCCTTGTTTTATGCATCACCCCACCTCACCTTTCCCGTTAAGCAGCCATAGTGTGTTTTCTAAACGTGTGACTCTGTTCTCTTTTGTAATTCAGTTCAAGTGTTGCGTTTTTTACATTCCCTCTATAAGTGATAGCTTATGATAAGGGTCTTTTTCTGTGTGACTTATTTCACTTAGAATCGTCATACCTAAATCCACTCATCTTGCTTCTACTAGCCTTATGACATTGATTTCATGTCTGAGTGATATTCCTTTGTACATAAGGACCACAACTTCTTTATCCATTTTTCTCTTTCCTGGGATATTTAAGGTGTCATGAAGTGGAGGTTCTTGTCAACAGAGCAGCCTTAAACTTTGGGGTGCCTGTGTCTTGCTGATTTTTAGTTTTCCCAATTTATACGCCCATGAGTGCACGTGCCCTATGCTCCCTAAGCTGTTTTTTCGATGTTTCCGGACACACCGTACACTTCTCCAGAGTGGCTGTTGGCAATTTACATCCCGCCCATCAGCGTAGCAAGGCTGCCATTTCTCCATGGCCTGTCCTGCATTTCTGGTTTTGACACTTTTTGCAGCAAGGCCCTTTTGACCGATGGGAAGCGAGACTTCTTTGTAGCGCTGATTTGCCTTTCCAGGTTGCTTGGTTGGCCAAAAAGGGCGTATGCGTTTTATCCTGAATATATTCAGAAAAAAACGCATACGCCCTTTTTGGCCAAGGGCATCACTGTCGACGTTTGGCCACTTTTCATGTGCTTTAAAGGCGATTCGAATCTACCTCCTGAAACATGTTTCCTGCAATTCTGCCTTGCTTTCAAATCGTCTTCGTTGCCTTCCCTCAATATATTTGTGGACGAGAGTTATCATTTATAACTCTGCGGGTTTGTGAATGGCAGTGCCCCTGAACTCCATTTTTCAACTGTCTTTTTTGGGAGCTGGCCGCAAAAGCACGGGATTGCCTCAGGCCCTATTCAGGTTCCGGGGGGCAGGCTGAGCCTGTGGTTAATTCTTCTTCCTGATGGGAAAATAGAGTGACCTGTGCCTGTCCCAACACCTAGATCTAGTCTCTCATTGGTTGCCCCTCTTCCCGTTCATCCTCAGGACAAATTGCAACCTGTAGGGAACAGGAGGTTAAAGGTGCTGATTCTCCAAGTAGGGAGATTTCTAGTAAAGTAGCTGGAATGGCGAACCCGAACACAAGGAGATGAGAAATGAGGTGCGTTTTAGAAACCTTTCAAAATCACACGGTGTACCATCATCTGGGTTTCTCATGCATGTTTTCGATGTAGGAATATGCCCTTGAACTTGGAGATTTGGGACCCATGGGATGGGTACCAGGCAGTATTACTTTAAAGGGTCGGTGTTTGCTCACCCAACCTCACCCAACCTCTCAGCCCCAAGTGTGTCCACCCTCATGTCTCATCCAGCTGTGGGTCTAGATATGGTCAATCCAGGTTGCATCACAGCCCCTGAACGAATTTTGTAAGAATTTCTCTCTCTTTCACTGTCTTTGTTTTACGGGTTTTTAAAAGTAATTTATTTTTATAATGGGGTTTAGCTGCTTTTCACGGCTGTGTTTATGCGGCTTTACACCCACTTGACTCACTTCCTGACAGATATCAATACATAGGTTTTAAGATTCTTACTAGTCAGATATAGTCTTGTGCGGTGAATAGCGGGTGTTGAGTCCAGTTCACTGAGCAAGGAGTAGGTCTTGTCTATTACATGTTGGGTGTATGGAACGGTATCTGAGCGAATTTGAAACCCTTGTTTTATGCATCACCCCACCTCACCTTTCCCGTTAAGCAGCCATAGTGTGTTTTCTAAACGTGTGACTCTGTTCTGTTTTGTAATTCAGTTCAAGTGTAGCGGTTTTTACATTCCCTCTATAAGTGATAGCTTATGATAAGTGTCTTTTTCTGTGTGACTTATTTCACTTAGAATCGTCGTACCTAAATCCACTCATCTTGCTTCTTCTAGCCTTATGACATTGATTTCATGTCTGAGTGATATTCCATTGTACATAAGGACCACAACTTCTTTATCTATTTTTCTCTTTCCTGGGATATTTAAGGTGTCATGAAGTGGAGGTTCTTGTCAACAGAGCAGCCCTAAACTTTGGGGTGCCTGTGTCTTGCTGATTTTTAGTTTTCCCAATTTATACGCCCATGAGTGGACGTGCCCTATGCTCCCAAAGCTGTGTGTTTTAGATGTTTCAGGACACACCGTACACTTCTCCAGAGTGGCTGTTGGCAATTTACATCCCGCCCATCAGCGTAGCAAGGCTGCCATTTCTCCATGGCCTGTCCTGCATTTCTGGTTTTGCCACTTTTTGCAGCATTGCCCTTTTGACCGATGGGAAGCGAGACTTCTTTGTAGCACTGATTTGCCTTTCCAGGTTGCTTGGTTGGCCAAAAAGGGCGTATGCGTTTTTTCCTGAATATATTCAGGAAAAAACGCATACGCCCTTTTTGGCCAAGGGCATCACTGTCGACGTTTTGCCACTTTTCATGTGCTGTAAAGGCGATTCGAATCTACCTCCTGAAACCTGTTTCCTGCAATTCTGCCTTGCTTTCAAATCCTCTTCGTTGCCTTCCCTCAATATATTTGTGGACGAGAGTTATCATTTATAACTCAGCAGGTTTGTAAATTGCAGTGCCCCTGAGCTCCATTTTTCAACTGTCTTTTTTGGGAGCTGGCCGCAAAAGCGCAGGATTGCCTCAGGCCCTATTCTGCTTCTGGGCGGCAGGCTGAGCCTGTGGTTAATTCTTCTTCCTGATGGGAAAATAGAGTGACCTGTGCCTTTCCCAACACCTAGGTCTAGTCTCTCATTGGTTGCCCCTCTTCCCGTTCATCCTCAGGACAAATTGCAACCTGTAAGGAAAAGGAGCTTAAAGGTGCTGATTCTCCAAGTAGGGAGATTGCTAGTAAAGTAGCTGGAAAGGCGAACCCGAGCACAAGGAGATGAGAAATGAGGTGCGTATTAGAAACCTTTCAAAATCACACGGTGTACCATCTTCTGGGTTTCTCATGCATGTTTTCGATGTAGGAAGATGCCCTTGAACCTGGAGAATTGGGACCCATGGGATTGGTACCAGGCAGTATTACTTTAAAGGGTCTGCGTTTGCTCACTCAACCTCACCCAACCTTTCAGCCCCAAGAGTGTCCACCCTTATGTCTCATCCAGCTGTGGGTCTAGATATGGTCAATCCAGGTTGCATCACAGCCTCTGAACGAATTTTGTAAGAATTTCTCTCTCTTTCACTGTCTTTGTTTTACGGGTTTTTAAAAGTAATTTATTTTTATAATGGGGTTTAGCTGCTTTTCACGGCTGTGTTTATGCGGCTTTACACCCACTTGGCTCACTTCCAGAGAGATATCAATACATAGGTTTTACGATTTTTACTAGTCAGATATATTCTTGTGCGGTGAATAGGGGGTGTTGAGTCCACTTCACTGAGCAAGGAGTAGGCCTTGTCTATTACATATTGGGTGTATGGAACGGTATCTGAGCGAATTTGAAACCCTTGTTTTATGCATCACCCCACCTCACCTTTCCCGTTAAGCAGCCATAGTGTGTTTTCTAAACGTGTGACTCTGTTCTCTTTTGTAATTCAGTTCAAGTGTTGCGGTTTTTACATTCCCTCTATAAGTGATAGCTTATGATAAGGGTCTTTTTCTGTGTGACTTATTTCACTTAGAATCGTCATACCTAAATCCACTCATCTTGCTTCTACTAGCCTTATGACATTGATTTCATGTCTGAGTGATATTCCTTTGTACATAAGGACCACAACTTCTTTATCCATTTTTCTCTTTCCTGGGATATTTAAGGTGTCATGAAGTGGAGGTTCTTGTCAACAGAGCAGCCTTAAACTTTGGGGTGCCTGTGTCTTGCTGATTTTTAGTTTTCCCAATTTATACGCCCATGAGTGCACGTGCCCTATGCTCCCTAAGCTGTTTTTTCGATGTTTCAGGACACACCGTACACTTCTCCAGAGTGGCTGTTGGCAATTTACATCCCGCCCATCAGCGTAGCAAGGCTGCCATTTCTCCATGGCCTGTCCTGCATTTCTGGTTTTGACACTTTTTGCAGCAAGGCCCTTTTGACCGATGGGAAGCGAGACTTCTTTGTAGCGCTGATTTGCCTTTCCAGGTTGCTTGGTTGGCCAAAAAGGGCGTATGCGTTTTATCCTGAATATATTCAGAAAAAAACGCATACGCCCTTTTTGGCCAAGGGCATCACTGTCGACGTTTTGCCACTTTTCATGTGCTTTAAAGGCGATTCGAATCTACCTCCTGAAACATGTTTCCTGCAATTCTGCCTTGCTTTCAAATCCTCTTCGTTGCCTTCCCTCAATATATTTGTGGACGAGAGTTATCATTTATAACTCTGCGGGTTTGTGAATGGCAGTGCCCCTGAACTCCATTTTTCAACTGTCTTTTTTGGGAGCTGGCCGCAAAAGCACGGGATTGCCTCAGGCCCTATTCAGGTTCCGGGGGGCAGGCTGAGCCTGTGGTTAATTCTTCTTCCTGATGGGAAAATAGAGTGACCTGTGCCTGTCCCAACACCTAGATCTAGTCTCTCATTGGTTGCCCCTCTTCCCGTTCATCCTCAGGACAAATTGCAACCTGTAGGGAACAGGAGGTTAAAGGTGCTGATTCTCCAAGTAGGGAGATTTCCAGTAAAGTAGCTGGAATGGCGAACCCGAACACAAGGAGATGAGAAATGAGGTGCGTTTTAGAAACCTTTCAAAATCACACGGTGTACCATCTTCTGGGTTTCTCATGCATGTTTTCGATGTAGGAATATGCCCTTGAACTTGGAGATTTGGGACCCATGGGATGGGTACCAGGCAGTATTACTTTAAAGGGTCTGTTTTTGCTCACCCAACCTCACCCAACCTCTCAGCCCCAAGTGTGTCCACCCTTATGTCTCATCCAGCTGTGGGTCTAGATATGGTCAATCCAGGTTGCATCACAGCCCCTGAACGAATTTTGTAAGAATTTCTCTCTCTTTCACTGTCTTTGTTTTACGGGTTTTTAAAAGTAATTTATTTTTATAATGGGGTTTAGCTGCTTTTCACGGCTGTGTTTATGCGGCTTTACACCCACTTGACTCACTTCCAGACAGATATCAATACATAGGTTTTAAGATTCTTACTAGTCAGATATAGTCTTGTGCGGTGAATAGCGGGTGTTGAGTCCAGTTCACTGAGCAAGGAGTAGGTCTTGTCTATTACATATTGGGTGTATGGAACGGTATCTGAACGAATTTGAAACCCTTGTTTTATGCATCACCCCACCTCACCTTTCCCGTTAAGCAGCCATAGTGTGTTTTCTAAACGTGTGACTCTGTTCTGTTTTGTAATTCAGTTCAAGTGTAGCGGTTTTTACATTCCCTCTATAAGTGATAGCTTATGATAAGTGTCTTTTTCTGTGTGACTTATTTCACTTAGAATCGTTGTACCTAAATCCACTCATCTTGCTTCTTCTAGCCTTATGACATTGATTTCATGTCTGAGTGATATTCCATTGTACATAAGGACCACAACTTCTTTATCCATTTTTCTCTTTCCTGGGATATTTAAGGTGTCATGAAGTGGAGGTTCTTGTCAACAGAGCAGCCCTAAACTTTGGGGTGCTTGTGTCTTGCTGATTTTTAGTTTTCCCAATTTATACGCCCATGAGTGGACGTGCCCTATGCTCCCAAAGCTGTGTGTTTTAGATGTTTCAGGACACACCGTACACTTCTCCAGAGAGGCTGTTGGCAATTTACATCCCGCCCATCAGCGTAGCAAGGCTGCCATTTCTCCATGGCCTGTCCTGCATTTCTGGTTTTGAAAATTTTTGCAGCATGGCCCTTTTGACCGATGGGAAGCGAGAATTCTTGGTAGCGCTGATTTGCCTTTCCAGGTTGCTTGGTTGGCCAAAAAGGGCGTATGCGTTTTTTCCTGAATATATTCAGGAAACAACGCATACGACCTTTTTGGCCAAGGTCATCTTTGTCGACGTTTTGCCACCTTTCATGTGCTTTAAAGGCGATTCGAATCTACCTCCTGAAACCTGTTTCCTGCAATTCTGCCTTGCTTTCAAATCCTCTTCGTTGCCTTCCCTCAATATATTTGTGGACGAGAGTTATCATGTATAACTCTGCGGGTTTGTGAATTGCAGTGTCCCTGAGCTCCATTTTTCAACTCGCTTTTTTGGGAGCTGGCCGCAAAAGCACGGGATTGCCTCAGGCCCTATTCTGGTTCCCGGCGGCAGGCTGAACCTGTGGTTAATTCTTCTTCCTGATGGGAAAATAGAGTGACCTGTGCCTGTCCCAGCACCTAGATCTAGTCTCTCATTGGTTGCCCCTCTTCCCGTTCATCCTCAGGACAAATTGCAACCTGTAGGGAACAGGAGCTTAAAGGTGCTGATTCTCCAAGTAGGGAGATTGCTAGTAAAGTAGCTGGAAAGGCGAACCCTAGCACAAGGAGATGAGAAATGGGGTGCGTTTTAGAAACCTTTCAAAATCACACGGTGTACCATCGTCTGGGTTTCTCATGCATGTTTTCGATGTAGGAAGATGCCCTTGAACCTGGAGATTTGGGACCCATGGGATGGGTACCAAGCAGTATTACTTTAAAGGGTCTGAGTTTGCTCACCCAACCTCACACAACCTCTCAGCCCCAAGAGTGTCCACCCTTATGTCTCATCCAGGTTTGGGTCGAGATATGGTCAATCCAGGTTGCATCACAGCCCCTGAACGAATTTTGTAAGAATTTCTCTCTCTTTCACTGTCTTTGTTTTACGGGTTTTTAAAAGTAATTTATTTTTATAATGGGGTTTAGCTGCTTTTCACGGCTGTGTTTATGCGGCTTTACACCCACTTGGCTCACTTCCAGAGAGATATCAATACATAGGTTTTACGATTCTTACTAGTCAGATATATTCTTGTGCGGTGAATAGGGGGTGTTGAGTCCACTTCACTGAGCAAGGAGTAGGCCTTGTCTATTACATATTGGGTGTATGGAACGGTATCTGAGCGAATTTGAAACCCTTGTTTTATGCATCACCCCACCTCACCTTTCCCCTTAAGCAGCCATAGTGTGTTTTCTAAACGTGTGACTCTGTTCTCTTTTGTAATTCAGTTCAAGTGTTGCGGTTTTTACATTCCCTCTATAAATGATAGCTTATGATAAGGGTCTTTTTCTGTGTGACTTATTTCACTTAGAATCGTCATACCTAAATCCACTCATCTTGCTTCTACTAGCCTTATGACATTGATTTCATGTCTGAGTGATATTCCTTTGTACATAAGGACCACAACTTCTTTATCCATTTTTCTCTTTCCTGGGATATTTAAGGTGTCATGAAGTGGAGGTTCTTGTCAACAGAGCAGCCTTAAACTTTGGGGTGCCTGTGTCTTGCTGATTTTTAGTTTTCCCAATTTATACGCCCATGAGTGCACGTGCCCTATGCTCCCTAAGCTGTTTTTTCGATGTTTCAGGACACACCGTACACTTCTCCAGAGTGGCTGTTGGCAATTTACATCCCGCCCATCAGCGTAGCAAGGCTGCCATTTCTCCATGGCCTGTCCTGCATTTCTGGTTTTGACACTTTTTGCAGCAAGGCCCTTTTGACCGATGGGAAGCGAGACTTCTTTGTAGCGCTGATTTGCCTTTCCAGGTTGCTTGGTTGGCCAAAAAGGGCGTATGCGTTTTATCCTGAATATATTCAGAAAAAAACGCATACGCCCTTTTTGGCCAAGGGCATCACTGTCGACGTTTTGCCACTTTTCATGTGCTTTAAAGGCGATTCGAATCTACCTCCTGAAACATGTTTCCTGCAATTCTGCCTTGCTTTCAAATCCTCTTCGTTGCCTTCCCTCAATATATTTGTGGACGAGAGTTATCATTTATAACTCTGCGGGTTTGTGAATGGCAGTGCCCCTGAACTCCATTTTTCAACTGTGTTTTTTGGGAGCTGGCCGCAGAAGCACGGGATTGCCTCAGGCCCTATTCAGGTTCCGGGGGGCAGGCTGAGCCTGTGGTTAATTCTTCTTCCTGATGGGAAAATAGAGTGACCTGTGCTTGTCCCAACACCTAGATCTAGTCTCTCATTGGTTGCCCCTCTTCCCGTTCATCCTCAGGACAAATTGAAACCTGTAGGGAACAGGAGGTTAAAGGTGCTGATTCTCCAAGTAGGGAGATTTCTAGTAAAGTAGCTGGAATGGCGAACCCGAACACAAGGAGATGAGAAATGAGGTGCGTTTTAGAAACCTTTCAAAATCACACGGTGTACCATCTTCTGGGTTTCTCATGCATGTTTTCGATGTAGGAATATGCCCTTGAACTTGGAGATTTGGGACCCATGGGATGGGTACCAGGCAGTATTACTTTAAAGGGTCTGTGTTTGCTCACCCAACCTCACCCAACCTCTCAGCCCCAAGTGTGTCCACCCTTATGTCTCATCCAGCTGTGGGTCTAGATATGGTCAATCCAGGTTGCATCACAGCCCCTGAACGAATTTTGTAAGAATTTCTCTCTCTTTCACTGTCTTTGTTTTACGGGTTTTTAAAAGTAATTTATTTTTATAATGGGGTTTAGCTGCTTTTCACGGCTGTGTTTATGCGGCTTTACACCCACTTGACTCACTTCCAGACAGATATCAATACATAGGTTTTAAGATTCTTACTAGTCAGATATAGTCTTGTGCGGTGAATAGCGGGTGTTGAGTCCAGTTCACTGAGCAAGGAGTAGGTCTTGTCTATTACATATTGGGTGTATGGAACGGTATCTGAGCGAATTTGAAACCCTTGTTTTATGCATCACCCCACCTCACCTTTCCCGTTAAGCAGCCATAGTGTGTTTTCTAAACGTGTGACTCTATTCTGTTTTGTAATTCAGTTCAAGTGTAGCGGTTTTTACATTCCCTCTATAAGTGATAGCTTATGATAAGTGTCTTTTTCTGTGTGACTTATTTCACTTAGAATCGTCGTACCTAAATCCACTCATCTTGCTTCTTCTAGCCTTATGACATTGATTTCATGTCTGAGAGATATTCCATTGTACATAAGGACCACAACTTCTTTATCTATTTTTCTCTTTCCTGGGATATTTAAGGTGTCATGAAGTGGACGTTCTTGTCAACAGAGCAGCCCTAAACTTTGGGGTGCCTGTGTCTTGCTGATTTTTAGTTTTCCCAATTTATACGCCCATGAGTGCACGTGCCCTATGCTCCCTAAGCTGTGTGTTTTAGATGTTTCAGGACACACCGTACACTTCTCCAGAGTGGCTGTTGGCAATTTACATCCCGCCCATCAGCGTAGCAAGGCTGCCATTTCTCCATGGCCTGTCCTGCATTTCTGGTTTTGCCACTTTTTGCAGCATGGCCCTTTTGACCGATGGGAAGCGAGACTTCTTTGTAGCACTGATTTGCCTTTCCAGGTTGCTTGGTTGGCCAAAAAGGGCGTATGCGTTTTTTCCTGAATATATTCAGGAAAAAACGCATACGCCCTTTTTGGCCAAGGGCATCACTGTCGACGTTTTGCCACTTTTCATGTGCTGTAAAGGCGATTCGAATCTACCTCCTGAAACATGTTTCCTGCAATTCTGCCTTGCTTTCAAATCCTCTTCGTTGCCTTCCCTCAATATATTTGTGGACGAGAGTTATCATTTATAACTCTGCGGGTTTGTGAATGGCAGTGTCCCTGAGCTCCATTTTTCAACTGTCTTTTTTGTGAGCTGGCCGCAAAAGCACGGGATTGCCTCAGGCCCTATTCAGGTTCCGGGGGGCAGGCTGAGCCTGTGGTTAATTCTTCTTCCTGATGGGAAAAGAGAGTGACCTGTGCCTGTCCCAGCACCTAGATCTAGTCTCTCATTGGTTGCCCCTCTTCCCGTTCATCCTCAGGACAAATTGCAACCTGTAGGGAACAGGAGGTTAAAGGTGCTGATTCTCCAAGTAGGGAGATTTCTAGTAAAGTAGCTGGAATGGCGAACCCGAACACAAGGAGATGAGAAATGAGGTGCGTTTTAGAAACCTTTCAAAATCACACGGTGTACCATCTTCTGGGTTTCTCATGCATGTTTTCGATGTAGGAATATGCCCTTGAACTTGGAGATTTGGGACCCATGGGATGGGTACCAGGCAGTATTACTTTAAAGGGTCTGTGTTTGCTCACCCAACCTCACCCAACCTCTCAGCCCCAAGTGTGTCCACCCTTATGTCTCATCCAGCTGTGGGTCTAGTTATGGTCAATCCAGGTTGCATCACAGCCCCTGAACGAATTTTGTAAGAATTTCTCTCTCTTTCACTGTCTTTGTTTTACGGGTTTTTAAAAGTAATTTATTTTTATAATGGGGTTTAGCTGCTTTTCACGGCTGTGTTTATGCGGCTTTACACCCACTTGACTCACTTCCAGACAGATATCAATACATAGGTTTTATGATTCTTACTAGTCTGACATATTATTGTGCGGTGAATAGGGGGTGTTGAGTCCAGTTCACTGAGCAAGGAGTTGGTCTTGTCTATTACATATTGGGTGTATGGAACGGTATCTGAGTGAATTTGAAACCCTTGTTTTATGCATCACCCCACCTCACCTTTCCCGTTAAGCAGCCATAGTGTGTTTTCTAAACGTGTGACTCTGTTCTGTTTTGTAATTCAGTTCAAGTGTAGCGGTTTTTACATTCCCTCTATAAGTGATAGCTTATGATAAGTGTCTTTTTCTGTGTGACTTATTTCACTTAGAATCGTCGTTCCTAAATCCACTCATCTTGCTTCTACTAGCCTTATGACATTGATTTCATGTCTGAGTGATATTCCATTGTACATAAGGACCACAACTTCTTTATCTATTTTTCTCTTTCCTGGGATATTTAAGGTGTCATGAAGTGGAGGTTCTTGTCAACAGAGCAGCCCTAAACTTTGGGGTGCCTGTGTCTTGCTGATTTTTAGTTTTCCCAATTTATACGCCCATGAGTGGACGTGCCCTATGCTCCCTAAGCTGTGTTTTTTCGATGTTTCAGGACACACCGTACACTTCTCCAGAGTGGCTGTTGGCAATTTACATCCCTCCCATCAGCGTAGCAAGGCTGCCATTTCTCCATGGCCTGTCCTGCATTTCTGGTTTTGAAAATTTTTGCAGCATGGCCCTTTTGACCGATGGGAAGCGAGAATTCTTGGTAGCGCTGATTTGCCTTTCCAGGTTGCTTGGTTGGCCAAAAAGGGCGTATGCGTTTTTTCCTGAATATATTCAGGAAACAACGCATATGACCTTTTTGGCCAAGGTCATCTTTGTCGACGTTTTGCCACCTTTCATGTGCTTTAAAGGCGATTCGAATCTACCTCCTGAAACCTGTATCCTGCAATTCTGCCTTGCTTTCAAATCCTCTTCGTTGCCTTCCCTCAATATATTTGTGGACGAGAGTTATCATGTATAACTCTGCGGGTTTGTGAATTGCAGTGTCCCTGAGCTCCATTTTTCAACTCGCTTTTTTGGGAGCTGGCCGCAAAAGCACGGGATTGCCTCAGGCCCTATTCTGGTTCCCGGCGGCAGGCTGAACCTGTGGTTAATTCTTCTTCCTGATGGGAAAATAGAGTGACCTGTGCCTGTCCCAGCACCTAGATCTAGTCTCTCATTGGTTGCCCCTCTTCCCGTTCATCCTCAGGACAAATTGCAACCTGTAGGGAACAGGAGCTTAAAGGTGCTGATTCTCCAAGTAGGGAGATTGCTAGTAAAGTAGCTGGAAAGGCGAACCCTAGCACAAGGAGATGAGAAATGGGGTGCGTTTTAGAAACCTTTCAAAATCACATGGTGTACCATCGTCTGGGTTTCTCATGCATGTTTTCGATGTAGCAAGATGCCCTTGAACCTGGAGATTTGGGACCCATGGGTTGGGTACCACGCAGTATTACTTTAAAGGGTCTGAGTTTGCTCACCCAACCTCACCCAACCTCTCAGCCCCAAGAGTGTCCACCCTTATGTCTCATCCAGGTTTGGGTCGAGATATGGTCAATCCAGGTTGCACCACAGCCCCTGAACGAATTTTGTAAGAATTTCTCTCTCTTTCACTGTCTTTGTTTTACGGGTTTTTAAAAGTAATTTATTTTTATAATGGGGTTTAGCTGCTTTTCACGGCTGTGTTTATGCGGCTTTACACCCACTTGGCTCACTTCCAGAGAGATATCAATACATAGGTTTTACGATTCTTACTAGTCAGATATATTCTTGTGCGGTGAATAGGGGGTGTTGAGTCCACTTCACTGAGCAAGGAGTAGGCCTTGTCTATTACATATTGGGTGTATGGAACGGTATCTGAGCGAATTTGAAACCCTTGTTTTATGCATCACCCCACCTCACCTTTCCCGTTAAGCAGCCATAGTGTGTTTTCTAAACGTGTGACTCTGTTCTCTTTTGTAATTCAGTTCAAGGGTTGCGGTTTTTACATTCCCTCTATAAGTGATAGCTTACGATAAGTGTCTTTTTCTGTGTGATTTATTTCACTTAGAATCGTCATACCTAAATCCACTCATCTTGCTTCTACTAGCCTTATGACATTGATTTCATGTCTGAGTGATATTCTTTGTACATAAGGACCACAACTTCTTTATCCATTTTTCTCTTTCCTGGGATATTTAAGGTGTCATGAAGTGGAGGTTCTTGTCAACATAGCAGCCCTAAATATTGGGGTGCCTGTGTCTTGCTGATTTTTAGTTTTCCCAATTTATACGCCCATGAGTGCACGTGCCCTATGCTCCCTAAGCTGTTTTTTCGATGTTTCAGGACACACCGTACACTTCTCCAGAGTGGCTGTTGGCAATTTACATCCCGCCCATCAGCGTAGCAAGGCTGCCATTTCTCCATGGCCTGTCCTGCATTTCTGGTTTTGACACTTTTTGCAGCATGGCCCTTTTGACCGATGGGAAGCGAGACTTCTTTGTAGCGCTGATTTGCCTTTCCAGGTTGCTTGGTTGGCCAAAAAGGGCGTATGCGTTTTATCCTGAATATATTCAGGAAAAAACGCATACGCCCTTTTTGGCCAAGGGCATCACTGTCGACGTTTTGCCACTTTTCATGTGCTTTAAAGGCGATTCGAATCTACCTCCTGAAACATGTTTCCTGCAATTCTGCCTTGCTTTCAAATACTCTTCGTTGCCTTCCCTCAATATATTTGTGGACGAGAGTTATCATTTATAACTCTGCGGGTTTGTGAATGGCAGTGCCCCTGAACTCCATTTTTCAACTGTCTTTTTTGGGTGCTGGCCGCAAAAGCACGGGATTGCCTCAGGCCCTATTCAGGTTCCGGTGGGCAGGCTGAGCCTGTGGTTAATTCTTCTTCCTGATGGGAAAATAGAGTGACCTGTGCCTGTCCCAGCACCTAGATCTAGTCTCTCATTGGTTGCCCCTCTTCCCGTTCATCCTCAGGACAAATTGCAACCTGTAGGGAACAGGAGGTTAAAGGTGCTGATTCTCCAAGTAGGGAGATTGCTAGTAAAGTAGCTGGAAAGGCGAACCCTAGCACAAGGAGATGAGAAATGGGGTGCGTTTTAGAAACCTTTCAAAATCACATGGTGTACCATCGTCTGGGTTTCTCATGCATGTTTTCGATGTAGCAAGATGCCCTTGAACCTGGAGATTTGGGACCCATGGGATGGGTACCACGCAGTATTACTTTAAAGGGTCTGAGTTTGCTCACCCAACCTCACCCAACCTCTCAGCCCCAAGAGTGTCCACCCTTATGTCTCATCCAGGTTTGGGTCGAGATATGGTCAATCCAGGTTGCATCACAGCCCCTGAACGAATTTTGTAAGAATTTCTCTCTCTTTCACTGTCTTTGTTTTACGGGTTTTTAAAAGTAATTTATTTTTATAATGGGGTTTAGCTGCTTTTCACGGCTGTGTTTATGCGGCTTTACACCCACTTGGCTCACTTCCAGAGAGATATCAATACATAGGTTTTACGATTCTTACTAGTCAGATATATTCTTGTGCGGTGAATAGGGGGTGTTGAGTCCACTTCACTGAGCAAGGAGTAGGCCTTGTCTATTACATATTGGGTGTATGGAACGGTATCTGAGCGAATTTGAAACCCTTGTTTTATGCATCACCCCACCTCACCTTTCCCGTTAAGCAGCCATAGTGTGTTTTCTAAACGTGTGACTCTGTTCTCTTTTGTAATTCAGTTCAAGGGTTGCGGTTTTTACATTCCCTCTATAAGTGATAGCTTACGATAAGTGTCTTTTTCTGTGTGATTTATTTCACTTAGAATCGTCATACCTAAATCCACTCATCTTGCTTCTACTAGCCTTATGACATTGATTTCATGTCTGAGTGATATTCTTTGTACATAAGGACCACAACTTCTTTATCCATTTTTCTCTTTCCTGGGATATTTAAGGTGTCATGAAGTGGAGGTTCTTGTCAACATAGCAGCCCTAAATATTGGGGTGCCTGTGTCTTGCTGATTTTTAGTTTTCCCAATTTATACGCCCATGAGTGCACGTGCCCTATGCTCCCTAAGCTGTTTTTTCGATGTTTCAGGACACACCGTACACTTCTCCAGAGTGGCTGTTGGCAATTTACATCCCGCCCATCAGCGTAGCAAGGCTGCCATTTCTCCATGGCCTGTCCTGCATTTCTGGTTTTGACACTTTTTGCAGCATGGCCCTTTTGACCGATGGGAAGCGAGACTTCTTTGTAGCGCTGATTTGCCTTTCCAGGTTGCTTGGTTGGCCAAAACGGGCGTATGCGTTTTATCCTGAATATATTCAGGAAAAAACGCATACGCCCTTTTTGGCCAAGGGCATCACTGTCGACGTTTTGCCACTTTTCATGTGCTTTAAAGGCGATTCGAATCTACCTCCTGAAACATGTTTCCTGCAATTCTGCCTTGCTTTCAAATCCTCTTCGTTGCCTTCCCTCAATATATTTGTGGACGAGAGTTATCATTTATAACTCTGCGGGTTTGTGAATGGCAGTGCCCCTGAACTCCATTTTTCAACTGTCTTTTTTGGGTGCTGGCCGCAAAAGCACGGGATTGCCTCAGGCCCTATTCAGGTTCCGGGGGGCAGGCTGAGCCTGTGGTTAATTCTTCTTCCTGATGGGAAAATAGAGTGACCTGTGCCTGTCCCAACACCTAGATCTAGTCTCTCATTGGTTGCTTCTCTTCCCGTTCATCCTCAGGACAAATTGCAACCTGTAGGGAACAGGAGGTTAAAGGTGCTGATTCTCCAAGTAGGGAGATTTCTAGTAAAGTAGCTGGAATGGCGAACCCGAACACAAGGAGATGAGAAATGAGGTGCGTTTTAGAAACCTTTCAAAATCACACGGTGTACCATCTTCTGGGTTTCTCATGCATGTTTTCGATGTAGGAATATGCCCTTGAACTTGGAGATTTGGGACCCATGGGATGGGTACCAGGCAGTATTACTTTAAAGGGTCTGTGTTTGCTCACCCAACCTCACCCAACCTCTCAGCCCCAAGTGTGTCCACCCTTATGTCTCATCCAGCTGTGGGTCTAGATATGGTCAATCCAGGTTGCATCACAGCCCATGAACGAATTTTGTAAGAATTTCTCTCTCTTTCACTGTCTTTGTTTTACGGGTTTTTAAAAGTAATTTATTTTTATAATGGGGTTTAGCTGCTTTTCACGGCTGTGTTTATGCGGCTTTACACCCACTTGACTCACTTCCAGAGAGATATCAATACATAGGTTTTATGATTCTTACTATTCAGACATATTATTGTGCGGTGAATAGAGCGTGTTGAGTCCAGTTCACTGAGCAAGGAGTTGGTCTTGTCTATTACATATTGGTTGTATGGAACGGTATCTGAGTGAATTTGAAACCATTGTTTTATGCATCACCCCAACTCACCTTTCCCGTTAAGCAGCCATAGTGTGTTTTCTAAACGTGAGACTCTGTTCTGTTTTGTAATTCTGTTCAAGTGTAGCGGTTTTTACATTCCCTCTATAAGTGATAGCTTATGATAAGTGTCTTTTTCTGTGTGACTTATTTCACTTAGAATCGTCGTTCCTAAATCCACTCATCTTGCTTCTACTAGCCTTATGACATTGATTTCATGTCTGAGTGATATTCCATTGTACATAAGGACCACAACTTCTTTATCTATTTTTCTCTTTCCTGAAATATTTAAGGTGTCATGAAGTGGAGGTTCTTGTCAACAGAGCAGCCCTAAACTTTGGGGTGCCTGTGTCTTGCTGATTTTTAGTTTTCCCAATTTATACGCCCCTGAGTGGACGTGCCCTATGCTCCCTAAGCTGTGTTTTTTCGATGTTTCAGGACACACCGTACACTTCTCCAGAGTGGCTGTTGGCAATTTACATCCCGCCCATCAGCGTAGCAAGGCTGCCATTTCTCCATGGCCTGTCCTGCATTTCTGGTTTTGAAAATTTTTGCAGCATGGCCCTTTTGACAGATGGGAAGCGAGAATTCTTGGTAGCGCTGATTTGCCTTTCCAGGTTGCTTGGTTGGCAAAACAGGGCGTATGCGTTTTTTCCTGAATATATTCAGGAAACAACGCATACGACCTTTTTGACCAAGGTCATCTTTGTCGACGTTTTGCCACCTTTCATGTGCTTTAAAGGCGATTCGAATCTACCTCCTGAAACCTGTTTCCTGCAATTCTGCCTTGCTTTCAAATCCTCTTCGTTGCCTTCCCTCAATATATTTGTGGACGATAGTTATCATGTATAACTCTGCGGGTTTGTGAATTGCAGTGTCCCTGAGCTCCATTTTTCAACTCGCTTTTTTGGGAGCTGGCCGCAAAAGCACGGGATTGCCTCAGGCCCTATTCTGGTTCCCGGCGGCAGGCTGAACCTGTGGTTAATTCTTCTTCCTGATGGGAAAATAGAGTGACCTGTGCCTGTCCCAGCACCTAGATCTAGTCTCTCATTGGTTGCCCCTCTTCCCGTTCATCCTCAGGACAAATTGCAACCTGTAGGGAACAGGAGCTTAAAGGTGCTGATTCTCCAAGTAGGGAGATTGCTAGTAAAGTAGCTGGAAAGGCGAACCCTAGCACAAGGAGATGAGAAATGGGGTGCGTTTTAGAAACCTTTCAAAATCACACGGTGTACCATCGTCTGGGTTTCTCATGCATGTTTTCGATGTAGCAAGATGCCCTTGAACCTGGAGATTTGGGACCCATGGGATGGGTACCACGCAGTATTACTTTAAAGGGTCTGAGTTTGCTCACCCAACCTCACCCAACCTCTCAGCCCCAAGAGTGTCCACCCTTATGTCTCATCCAGGTTTGGGTCGAGATATGGTCAATCCAGGTTGCATCACAGCCCCTGAACGAATTTTGTAAGAATTTCTCTCTCTTTCACTGTCTTTGTTTTACGGGTTTTTAAAAGTAATTTATTTTTATAATGGGGTTTAGCTGCTTTTCACGGCTGTGTTTATGCGGCTTTACACCCACTTGTCTCACTTCCAGAGAGATATCAATACATAGGTTTTACGATTCTTACTAGTCAGATATATTCTTGTGCGGTGAATAGGGGGTGTTGAGTCCACTTCACTGAGCAAGGAGTAGGCCTTGTCTATTACATATTGGGTGTATGGAACGGTATCTGAGCGAATTTGAACCCCTTGTTTTATGCATCACCCCACCTCACCTTTCCCGTTAAGCAGCCATAGTGTGTTTTCTAAACGTGTGACTCTGTTCTCTTTTGTAATTCAGTTCAAGGGTTGCGGTTTTTACATTCCCTCTATAAGTGATAGCTTACGATAAGTGTCTTTTTCTGTGTGATTTATTTCACTTAGAATCGTCATACCTAAATCCACTCATCTTGCTTCTACTAGCCTTATGACATTGATTTCATGTCTGAGTGATATTCCTTTGTACATAAGGACCACAACTTCTTTATCCATTTTTCTCTTTCCTGGGATATTTAAGGTGTCATGAAGTGGAGGTTCTTGTCAACATAGCAGCCCTAAACATTGGGGTGCCTGTGTCTTGCTGATTTTTAGTTTTCCCAATTTATACGCCCATGAGTGCACGTGCCCTATGCTCCCTAAGCTGTTTTTTCGGTGTTTCAGGACACACCGTACACTTCTCCAGAGTGGCTGTTGGCAATTTACATCCCGCCCATCAGCGTAGCAAGGCTGCCATTTCTCCATGGCCTGTCCTGCATTTCTGGTTTTGACACTTTTTGCAGCATGGCCCTTTTGACCGATGGGAAGCGAGACTTCTTTGTAGCGCTGATTTGCCTTTCCAGGTTGCTTGGTTGGCCAAAAAGGGCTTATGCGTTTTATCCTGAATATATTCAGGAAAAAACGCATACGCCCTTTTTGGCCAAGGGCATCACTGTCGACGTTTTGCCACTTTTCATGTGCTTTAAAGGCGATTCGAATCTACCTCCTGAAACATGTTTCCTGCAATTCTGCCTTGCTTTCAAATCCTCTTCGTTGCCTTCCCTCAATATATTTGTGGACGAGAGTTATCATTTATAACTCTGCGGGTTTGTGAATGGCAGTGCCCCTGAACTCCATTTTTCAACTGTCTTTTTTGGGAGCTGGCCGCAAAAGCACGGGATTGCCTCAGGCCCTATTCAGGTTCCGGGGGGCAGGCTGAGCCTGTGGTTAATTCTTCTTCCTGATGGGAAAATAGAGTGACCTGTGCCTGTCCCAACACCTAGATCTAGTCTCTCATTGGTTGCCCCTCTTCCCGTTCATCCTCAGGACAAATTGCAACCTGTAGGGAACAGGAGGTTAAAGGTGCTGATTCTCCAAGTAGGGAGATTTCTAGTAAAGTAGCTGGAATGGCGAACCCGAACACAAGGAGATGAGAAATGAGGTGCGTTTTAGAAACCTTTCAAAATCACACGGTGTACCATCTTCTGGGTTTCTCATGCATGTTTTCGATGTAGGAATATGCCCTTGAACTTGGAGATTTGGGACCCATGGGATGGGTACCAGGCAGTATTACTTTAAAGGGTCTGTGTTTGCTCACCCAACCTCACCCAACCTCTCAGCCCCAAGTGTGTCCACCCTTATGTCTCATCCAGCTGTGGGTCTAGATATGGTCAATCCAGGTTGCATCACAGCCCCTGAACGAATTTTGTAAGAATTTCTCTCTCTTTCACTGTCTTTGTTTTACGGGTTTTTAAAAGTAATTTATTTTTATAATGGGGTTTAGCTGCTTTTCACGGCTGTGTTTATGCGGCTTTACACCCACTTGACTCACTTCCAGACAGATATCAATACATAGGTTTTATGATTCTTACTAGTCAGACATATTATTGTGCGGTGAATAGAGCGTGTTGAGTCCAGTTCACTGAGCAAGGAGTTGGTCTTGTCTATTACATATTGGGTGTATGGAACGGTATCTGAGTGAATTTGAAACCCTTGTTTTATGCATCACCCCAACTCACCTTTCCCGTTAAGCAGCCATAGTGTGTTTTCTAAACGTGTGACTCTGTTCTGTTTTGTAATTCAGTTCAAGTGTAGTGGTTTTTACATTCCCTCTATAAGTGATAGCTTATGATAAGTGTCTTTTTCTGTGTGACTTATTTCACTTAGAATTGTCGTTCCTAAATCCACTCATCTTGCTTCTACTAGCCTTATGACATTGATTTCATGTCTGAGTGATATTCCATTGTACATAAGGACCACAACTTCTTTATCTATTTTTCTCTTTCCTGGGATATTTAAGGTGTCATGAAGTGGAGGTTCTTGTCAACAGAGCAGCCCTAAACTTTGGGGTGCCTGTGTCTTGCTGATTTTTAGTTTTCCCAATTTATACGCCCATGAGTGGACGTGCCCTATGCTCCCTAAGCTGTGTTTTTTCGATGTTTCAGGACACACCGTACACTTCTCCAGAGTGGCTGTTGGCAATTTACATCCCTCCCATCAGCGTAGCAAGGCTGCCATTTCTCCATGGCCTGTCCTGCATTTCTGGTTTTGAAAATTTTTGCAGCATGGCCCTTTTGACCGATGGGAAGCGAGAATTCTTGGTAGCGCTGATTTGCCTTTCCAGGTTGCTTGGTTGGCCAAAAAGGGCGTATGCGTTCTTTCCTGAATATATTCAGGAAACAACGCATACGACCTTTTTGGCCAAGGTCATCTTTGTCGACGTTTTGCCACCTTTCATGTGCTTTAAAGGCGATTCGAATCTACCTCCTGAAACCTGTTTCCTGCAATTCTGCCTTGCTTTCAAATCCTCTTCGTTGCCTTCCCTCAATATATTTGTGGACGAGAGTTATCATGTATAACTCTGCGGGTTTGTGAATTGCAGTGTCCCTGAGCTCCATTTTTCAACTCGCTTTTTTGGGAGCTGGCCGCAAAAGCACGGGATTGCCTCAGGCCTTATTCTGGTTCCCGGCGGCAGGCTGAACCTGTGGTTAATTCTTCTTCCTGATGGGAAAATAGAGTGACCTGTGCCTGCCCCAGCACCTAGATCTAGTCTCTCATTGGTTGCCCCTCTTCCCGTTCATCCTCAGGACAAATTGCAACCTGTAGGAAACAGGAGCTTAAAGGTGCTGATTCTCCAAGTAGGGAGATTGCTAGTAAAGTAGCTGGAAAGGCGAACCCTAGCACATGGAGATGAGAAATGGGGTGCGTTTTAGAAACCTTTCAAAATCACACGGTGTACCATCGTCTGGGTTTCTCATGCATGTTTTCGATGTAGCAAGATGCCCTTGAACCTGGAGATTTGGGACCCATGGGATGGGTACCACGCAGTATTACTTTAAAGGATCTGAGTTTGCTCACCCAACCTCACCCAACCTCTCAGCCCCAAGAGTGTCCACCCTTATGTCTCATCCAGGTTTGGGTCGAGATATGGTCAATCCAGGTTGCATCACAGCCCCTGAACGAATTTTGTAAGAATTTCTCTCTCTTTCACTGTCTTTGTTTTACGGGTTTTTAAAAGTAATTTATTTTTATAATGGGGTTTAGCTGCTTTTCACGGCTGTGTTTATGCGGCTTTACACCCACTTGTCTCACTTCCAGAGAGATATCAATACATAGGTTTTACGATTCTTACTAGTCAGATATATTCTTGTGCGGTGAATAGGGGGTGTTGAGTCCACTTCACTGAGCAAGGAGTAGGCCTTGTCTATTACATATTGGGTGTATGGAACGGTATCTGAGCGAATTTGAACCCCTTGTTTTATGCATCACCCCACCTCACCTTTCCCGTTAAGCAGCCATAGTGTGTTTTCTAAACGTGTGACTCTGTTCTCTTTTGTAATTCAGTTCAAGGGTTGCGGTTTTTATATTCCCTCTATAAGTGATAGCTTACGATAAGTGTCTTTTTCTGTGTGATTTATTTCACTTAGAATCGTCATACCTAAATCCACTCATCTTGCTTCTACTAGCCTTATGACATTGATTTCATGTCTGAGTGATATTCCTTTGTACATAAGGACCACAACTTCTTTATCCATTTTTCTCTTTCCTGGGATATTTAAGGTGTCATGAAGTGGAGGTTCTTGTCAACATAGCAGCCCTAAACATTGGGGTGCCTGTGTCTTGCTGATTTTTAGTTTTCCCAATTTATACGCCCATGAGTGCACGTGCCCTATGCTCCCTAAGCTGTTTTTTCGATGTTTCAGGACACACCGTACACTTCTCCAGAGTGGCTGTTGGCAATTTACATCCCGCCCATCAGCGTAGCAAGGCTGCCATTTCTCCATGGCCTGTCCTGCATTTCTGGTTTTGACACTTTTTGCAGCATGGCCCTTTTGACCGATGGGAAGCGAGACTTCTTTGTAGCGCTGATTTGCCTTTCCAGGTTGCTTGGTTGGCCAAAAAGGGCGTATGCGTTTTATCCTGAATATATTCAGGATAAAACGCATACGCCCTTTTTGGCCAAGGGCATCACTGTCGACGTTTTGCCACTTTTCATGTGCTTTAAAGGCGATTCGAATCTACCTCCTGAAACATGTTTCCTGCAATTCTGCCTTGCTTTCAAATCGTCTTCGTTGCCTTCCCTCAATATATTTGTGGACGAGAGTTATCATTTATAACTCTGCGGGTTTGTGAATGGCAGTGCCCCTGAACTCCATTTTTCAACTGTCTTTTTTGGGTGCTGGCCGCAAAAGCACGGGATTGCCTCAGGCCCTATTCAGGTTCCGGTGGGCAGGCTGAGCCTGTGGTTAATTCTTCTTCCTGATGGGAAAATAGAGTGACCTGTGCCTGCCCCAGCACCTAGATCTAGTCTCTCATTGGTTGCCCCTCTTCCCGTTCATCCTCAGGACAAATTGCAACCTGTAGGGAACAGGAGCTTAAAGGTGCTGATTCTCCAAGTAGGGAGATTGCTAGTAAAGTAGCTGGAAAGGCGAACCCTAGCACAAGGAGATGAGAAATGGGGTGCGTTTTAGAAACCTTTCAAAATCACATGGTGTACCATCGTCTGGGTTTCTCATGCATGTTTTCGATGTAGCAAGATGCCCTTGAACCTGGAGATTTGGGACCCATGGGATGGGTACCACGCAGTATTACTTTAAAGGGTCTGAGTTTGCTCACCCAACCTCACCCAACCTCTCAGCCCCAAGAGTGTCCACCCTTATGTCTCATCCAGGTTTGGGTCGAGATATGGTCAATCCAGGTTGCATCACAGCCCCTGAACGAATTTTGTAAGAATTTCTCTCTCTTTCACTGTCTTTGTTTTACGGGTTTTTAAAAGTAATTTATTTTTATAATGGGGTTTAGCTGCTTTTCACGGCTGTGTTTATGCGGCTTTACACCCACTTGGCTCACTTCCAGAGAGATATCAATACATAGGTTTTACGATTCTTACTAGTCAGATATATTCTTGTGCGGTGAATAGGGGGTGTTGAGTCCACTTCACTGAGCAAGGAGTAGGCCTTGTCTATTACATATTGGGTGTATGGAACGGTATCTGAGCGAATTTGAAACCCTTGTTTTATGCATCACCCCACCTCACCTTTCCCGTTAAGCAGCCATAGTGTGTTTTCTAAACGTGTGACTCTGTTCTCTTTTGTAATTCAGTTCAAGGGTTGCGGTTTTTACATTCCCTCTATAAGTGATAGCTTACGATAAGTGTCTTTTTCTGTGTGATTTATTTCACTTAGAATCGTCATACCTAAATCCACTCATCTTGCTTCTACTAGCCTTATGACATTGATTTCATGTCTGAGTGATATTCTTTGTACATAAGGACCACAACTTCTTTATCCATTTTTCTCTTTCCTGGGATATTTAAGGTGTCATGAAGTGGAGGTTCTTGTCAACATAGCAGCCCTAAATATTGGGGTGCCTGTGTCTTGCTGATTTTTAGTTTTCCCAATTTATACGCCCATGAGTGCACGTGCCCTATGCTCCCTAAGCTGTTTTTTCGATGTTTCAGGACACACCGTACACTTCTCCAGAGTGGCTGTTGGCAATTTACATCCCGCCCATCAGCGTAGCAAGGCTGCCATTTCTCCATGGCCTGTCCTGCATTTCTGGTTTTGACACTTTTTGCAGCATGGCCCTTTTGACCGATGGGAAGCGAGACTTCTTTGTAGCGCTGATTTGCCTTTCCAGGTTGCTTGGTTGGCCAAAAAGGGCGTATGCGTTTTATCCTGAATATATTCAGGAAAAAACGCATACGCCCTTTTTGGCCAAGGGCATCACTGTCGACGTTTTGCCACTTTTCATGTGCTTTAAAGGCGATTCGAATCTACCTCCTGAAACATGTTTCCTGCAATTCTGCCTTGCTTTCAAATCCTCTTCGTTTCCTTCCCTCAATATATTTGTGGACGAGAGTTATCATTTATAACTCTGCGGGTTTGTGAATGGCAGTGCCCCTGAACTCCATTTTTCAACTGTCTTTTTTGGGTGCTGGCCGCAAAAGCACGGGATTGCCTCAGGCCCTATTCAGGTTCCGGGGGGCAGGCTGAGCCTGTGGTTAATTCTTCTTCCTGATGGGAAAATAGAGTGACCTGTGCCTGTCCCAACACCTAGATCTAGTCTCTCATTGGTTGCTTCTCTTCCCGTTCATCCTCAGGACAAATTGCAACCTGTAGGGAACAGGAGGTTAAAGGTGCTGATTCTCCAAGTAGGGAGATTTCTAGTAAAGTAGCTGGAATGGCGAACCCGAACACAAGGAGATGAGAAATGAGGTGCGTTTTAGAAACCTTTCAAAATCACACGTTGTACCATCTTCTGGGTTTCTCATGCATGTTTTCGATGTAGGAATATGCCCTTGAACTTGGAGATTTGGGACCCATGGGATGGGTACCAGGCAGTATTACTTTAAAGGGTCTGTGTTTGCTCACCCAACCTCACCCAACCTCTCAGCCCCAAGTGTGTCCACCCTTATGTCTCATCCAGCTGTGGGTCTAGATATGGTCAATCCAGGTTGCATCACAGCCCCTGAACGAATTTTGTAAGAATTTCTCTCTCTTTCACTGTCTTTGTTTTACGGGTTTTTAAAAGTAATTTATTTTTATAATGGGGTTTAGCTGCTTTTCACGGCTGTGTTTATGCGGCTTTACACCCACTTGACTCACTTCCAGAGAGATATCAATACATAGGTTTTATGATTCTTACTATTCAGACATATTATTGTGCGGTGAATAGAGCGTGTTGAGTCCAGTTCACTGAGCAAGGAGTTGGTCTTGTCTATTACATATTGGTTGTATGGAACGGTATCTGAGTGAATTTGAAACCATTGTTTTATGCATCACCCCAACTCACCTTTCCCGTTAAGCAGCCATAGTGTGTTTTCTAAACGTGTGACTCTGTTCTGTTTTGTAATTCAGTTCAAGTGTAGCGGTTTTTACATTCCCTCTATAAGTGATAGCTTATGATAAGTGTCTTTTTCTGTGTGACTTATTTCACTTAGAATCGTCGTTCCTAAATCCACTCATCTTGCTTCTACTAGCCTTATGACATTGATTTCATGTCTGAGTGATATTCCATTGTACATAAGGACCACAACTTCTTTATCTATTTTTCTCTTTCCTGAAATATTTAAGGTGTCATGAAGTGGAGGTTCTTGTCAACAGAGCAGCCCTAAACTTTGGGGTGCCTGTGTCTTGCTGATTTTTAGTTTTCCCAATTTATACGCCCATGAGTGGACGTGCCCTATGCTCCCTAAGCTGTGTTTTTTCGATGTTTCAGGACACACCGTACACTTCTCCAGAGTGGCTGTTGGCAATTTACATCCCGCCCATCAGCGTAGCAAGGCTGCCATTTCTCCATGGCCTGTCCTGCATTTCTGGTTTTGAAAATTTTTGCAGCATGGCCCTTTTGACAGATGGGAAGCGAGAATTCTTGGTAGCGCTGATTTGCCTTTCCAGGTTGCTTGGTTGGCAAAACAGGGCGTATGCGTTTTTTCCTGAATATATTCAGGAAACAACGCATACGACCTTTTTGACCAAGGTCATCTTTGTCGACGTTTTGCCACCTTTCATGTGCTTTAAAGGCGATTCGAATCTACCTCCTGAAACCTGTTTCCTGCAATTCTGCCTTGCTTTCAAATCCTCTTCGTTGCCTTCCCTCAATATATTTGTGGACGAGAGTTATCATGTATAACTCTGCGGGTTTGTGAATTGCAGTGTCCCTGAGCTCCATTTTTCAACTCGCTTTTTTGGGAGCTGGCCGCAAAAGCACGGGATTGCCTCAGGCCCTATTCTGGTTCCCGGCGGCAGGCTGAACCTGTGGTTAATTCTTCTTCCTGATGGGAAAATAGAGTGACCTGTGCCTGTCCCAGCACCTAGATCTAGTCTCTCATTGGTTGCCCCTCTTCCCGTTCATCCTCAGGACAAATTGCAACCTGTAGGGAACAGGAGCTTAAAGGTGCTGATTCTCCAAGTAGGGAGATTGCTAGTAAAGTAGCTGGAAAGGCGAACCCTAGCACAAGGAGATGAGAAATGGGGTGCGTTTTAGAAACCTTTCAAAATCACACGGTGTACCATCGTCTGGGTTTCTCATGCATGTTTTCGATGTAGCAAGATGCCCTTGAACCTGGAGATTTGGGACCCATGGGATGGGTACCACGCAGTATTACTTTAAAGGGTCTGAGTTTGCTCACCCAACCTCACCCAACCTCTCAGCCCCAAGAGTGTCCACCCTTATGTCTCATCCAGGTTTGGGTCGAGATATGGTCAATCCAGGTTGCATCACAGCCCCTGAACGAATTTTGTAAGAATTTCTCTCTCTTTCACTGTCTTTGTTTTACGGGTTTTTAAAAGTAATTTATTTTTATAATGGGGTTTAGCTGCTTTTCACGGCTGTGTTTATGCGGCTTTACACCCACTTGTCTCACTTCCAGAGAGATATCAATACATAGGTTTTACGATTCTTACTAGTCAGATATATTCTTGTGCGGTGAATAGGGGGTGTTGAGTCCACTTCACTGAGCAAGGAGTAGGCCTTGTCTATTACATATTGGGTGTATGGAACGGTATCTGAGCGAATTTGAACCCCTTGTTTTATGCATCACCCCACCTCACCTTTCCCGTTAAGCAGCCATAGTGTGTTTTCTAAACGTGTGACTCTGTTCTCTTTTGTAATTCAGTTCAAGGGTTGCGGTTTTTACATTCCCTCTATAAGTGATAGCTTACGATAAGTGTCTTTTTCTGTGTGATTTATTTCACTTAGAATCGTCATACCTAAATCCACTCATCTTGCTTCTACTAGCCTTATGACATTGATTTCATGTCTGAGTGATATTCCTTTGTACATAAGGACCACAACTTCTTTATCCATTTTTCTCTTTCCTGGGATATTTAAGGTGTCATGAAGTGGAGGTTCTTGTCAACATAGCAGCCCTAAACATTGGGGTGCCTGTGTCTTGCTGATTTTCAGTTTTCCCAATTTATACGCCCATGAGTGCACGTGCCCTATGCTCCCTAAGCTGTTTTTTCGGTGTTTCAGGACACACCGTACACTTCTCCAGAGTGGCTGTTGGCAATTTACATCCCGCCCATCAGCGTAGCAAGGCTGCCATTTCTCCATGGCCTGTCCTGCATTTCTGGTTTTGACACTTTTTGCAGCATGGCCCTTTTGACCGATGGGAAGCGAGACTTCTTTGTAGCGCTGATTTGCCTTTCCAGGTTGCTTGGTTGGCCAAAAAGGGCTTATGCGTTTTATCCTGAATATATTCAGGAAAAAACGCATACGCCCTTTTTGGCCAAGGGCATCACTGTCGACGTTTTGCCACTTTTCATGTGCTTTAAAGGCGATTCGAATCTACCTCCTGAAACATGTTTCCTGCAATTCTGCCTTGCTTTCAAATCCTCTTCGTTGCCTTCCCTCAATATATTTGTGGACGAGAGTTATCATTTATAACTCTGCGGGTTTGTGAATGGCAGTGCCCCTGAACTCCATTTTTCAACTGTCTTTTTTGGGAGCTGGCCGCAAAAGCACGGGATTGCCTCAGGCCCTATTCAGGTTCCGGGGGGCAGGCTGAGCCTGTGGTTAATTCTTCTTCCTGATGGGAAAATAGAGTGACCTGTGCCTGTCCCAACACCTAGATCTAGTCTCTCATTGGTTGCCCCTCTTCCCGTTCATCCTCAGGACAAATTGCAACCTGTAGGGAACAGGAGGTTAAAGGTGCTGATTCTCCAAGTAGGGAGATTTCTAGTAAAGTAGCTGGAATGGCGAACCCGAACACAAGGAGATGAGAAATGAGGTGCGTTTTAGAAACCTTTCAAAATCACACGGTGTACCATCTTCTGGGTTTCTCATGCATGTTTTCGATGTAGGAATATGCCCTTGAACTTGGAGATTTGGGACCCATGGGATGGGTACCAGGCAGTATTACTTTAAAGGGTCTGTGTTTGCTCACCCAACCTCACCCAACCTCTCAGCCCCAAGTGTGTCCACCCTTATGTCTCATCCAGCTGTGGGTCTAGATATGGTCAATCCAGGTTGCATCACAGCCCCTGAACGAATTTTGTAAGAATTTCTCTCTCTTTCACTGTCTTTGTTTTACGGGTTTTTAAAAGTAATTTATTTTTATAATGGGGTTTAGCTGCTTTTCACGGCTGTGTTTATGCGGCTTTACACCCACTTGACTCACTTCCAGACAGATATCAATACATAGGTTTTATGATTCTTACTAGTCAGACATATTATTGTGCGGTGAATAGAGCGTGTTGAGTCCAGTTCACTGAGCAAGGAGTTGGTCTTGTCTATTACATATTGGGTGTATGGAACGGTATCTGAGTGAATTTGAAACCCTTGTTTTATGCATCATCCCAACTCACCTTTCCCGTTAAGCAGCCATAGTGTGTTTTCTAAACGTGTGACTCTGTTCTGTTTTGTAATTCAGTTCAAGTGTAGCGGTTTTTACATTCCCTCTATAAGTGATAGCTTATGATAAGTGTCTTTTTCTGTGTGACTTATTTCACTTAGAATTGTCGTTCCTAAATCCACTCATCTTGCTTCTACTAGCCTTATGACATTGATTTCATGTCTGAGTGATATTCCATTGTACATAAGGACCACAACTTCTTTATCTATTTTTCTCTTTCCTGGGATATTTAAGGTGTCATGAAGTGGAGGTTCTTGTCAACAGAGCAGCCCTAAACTTTGGGGTGCCTGTGTCTTGCTGATTTTTAGTTTTCCCAATTTATACGCCCATGAGTGGACGTGCCCTATGCTCCCTAAGCTGTGTTTTTTCGATGTTTCAGGACACACCGTACACTTCTCCAGAGTGGCTGTTGGCAATTTACATCCCTCCCATCAGCGTAGCAAGGCTTCCATTTCTCCATGGCCTGTCCTGCATTTCTGGTTTTGAAAATTTTTGCAGCATGGCCCTTTTGACCGATGGGAAGCGAGAATTCTTGGTAGCGCTGATTTGCCTTTCCAGGTTGCTTGGTTGGCCAAAAAGGGCGTATGCGTTCTTTCCTGAATATATTCAGGAAACAACGCATACGACCTTTTTGGCCAAGGTCATCTTTGTCGACGTTTTGCCACCTTTCATGTGCTTTAAAGGCGATTCGAATCTACCTCCTGAAACCTGTTTCCTGCAATTCTGCCTTGCTTTCAAATCCTCTTCGTTGCCTTCCCTCAATATATTTGTGGACGAGAGTTATCATGTATAACTCTGCGGGTTTGTGAATTGCAGTGTCCCTGAGCTCCATTTTTCAACTCGCTTTTTTGGGAGCTGGCCGCAAAAGCACGGGATTGCCTCAGGCCTTATTCTGGTTCCCGGCGGCAGGCTGAACCTGTGGTTAATTCTTCTTCCTGATGGGAAAATAGAGTGACCTGTGCCTGCCCCAGCACCTAGATCTAGTCTCTCATTGGTTGCCCCTCTTCCCGTTCATCCTCAGGACAAATTGCAACCTGTAGGGAACAGGAGCTTAAAGGTGCTGATTCTCCAAGTAGGGAGATTGCTAGTAAAGTATCTGGAAAGGCGAACCCTAGCACATGGAGATGAGAAATGGGGTGCGTTTTAGAAACCTTTCAAAATCACACGGTGTACCATCGTCTGGGTTTCTCATGCATGTTTTCGATGTAGCAAGATGCCCTTGAACCTGGAGATTTGGGACCCATGGGATGGGTACCACGCAGTATTACTTTAAAGGGTCTGAGTTTGCTCACCCAACCTCACCCAACCTCTCAGCCCCAAGAGTGTCCACCCTTATGTCTCATCCAGGTTTGGGTCGAGATATGGTCAATCCAGGTTGCATCACAGCCCCTGAACGAATTTTGTAAGAATTTCTCTCTCTTTCACTGTCTTTGTTTTACGGGTTTTTAAAAGTAATTTATTTTTATAATGGGGTTTAGCTGCTTTTCACGGCTGTGTTTATGCGGCTTTACACCCACTTGGCTCACTTCCAGAGAGATATCAATACATAGGTTTTACGATTCTTACTAGTCAGATATATTCTTGTGCGGTGAATAGGAGGTGTTGAGTCCACTTCACTGAGCAAGGAGTAGGCCTTGTCTATTACATATTGGGTGTATGGAACGGTATCTGAGCGAATTTGAAACCCTTGTTTTATGCATCACCCCACCTCACCTTTCCCGTTAAGCAGCCATAGTGTGTTTTCTAAACGTGTGACTCTGTTCTCTTTTGTAATTCAGTTCAAGGGTTGCGGTTTTTACATTCCCTCTATAAGTGATAGCTTACGATAAGTGTCTTTTTCTGTGTGATTTATTTCACTTAGAATCGTCATACCTAAATCCACTCATCTTGCTTCTACTAGCCTTATGACATTGATTTCATGTCTGAGTGATATTCTTTGTACATAAGGACCACAACTTCTTTATCCATTTTTCTCTTTCCTGGGATATTTAAGGTGTCATGAAGTGGAGGTTCTTGTCAACATAGCAGCCCTAAATATTGGGGTGCCTGTGTCTTGCTGATTTTTAGTTTTCCCAATTTATACGCCCATGAGTGCACGTGCCCTATGCTCCCTAAGCTGTTTTTTCGATGTTTCAGGACACACCGTACACTTCTCCAGAGTGGCTGTTGGCAATTTACATCCCGCCCATCAGCGTAGCAAGGCTGCCATTTCTCCATGGCCTGTCCTGCATTTCTGGTTTTGACACTTTTTGCAGCATGGCCCTTTTGACCGATGGGAAGCGAGACTTCTTTGTAGCGCTGATTTGCCTTTCCAGGTTGCTTGGTTGGCCAAAAAGGGCGTATGCGTTTTATCCTGAATATATTCAGGAAAAAACGCATACGCCCTTTTTGGCCAAGGGCATCACTGTCGACGTTTTGCCACTTTTCATGTGCTTTAAAGGCGATTCGAATCTACCTCCTGAAACATGTTTCCTGCAATTCTGCCTTGCTTTCAAATCGTCTTCGTTGCCTTCCCTCAATATATTTGTGGACGAGAGTTATCATTTATAACTCTGCGGGTTTGTGAATGGCAGTGCCCCTGAACTCCATTTTTCAACTGTCTTTTTTGGGTGCTGGCCGCAAAAGCACGGGATTGCCTCAGGCCCTATTCAGGTTCCGGTGGGCAGGCTGAGCCTGTGGTTAATTCTTCTTCCTGATGGGAAAATAGAGTGACCTGTGCCTGTCCCAGCACCTAGATCTAGTCTCTCATTGGTTGCCCCTCTTCCCGTTCATCCTCAGGACAAATTGCAACCTGTAGGGAACAGGAGCTTAAAGGTGCTGATTCTCCAAGTAGGGAGATTGCTAGTAAAGTAGCTGGAAAGGCGAACCCTAGCACAAGGAGATGAGAAATGGGGTGCGTTTTAGAAACCTTTCAAAATCACATGGTGTACCATCGTCTGGGTTTCTCATGCATGTTTTCGATGTAGCAAGATGCCCTTGAACCTGGAGATTTGGGACCCATGGGATGGGTACCACGCAGTATTACTTTAAAGGGTCTGAGTTTGCTCACCCAACCTCACCCAACCTCTCAGCCCCAAGAGTGTCCACCCTTATGTCTCATCCAGGTTTGGGTCGAGATATGGTCAATCCAGGTTGCATCACAGCCCCTGAACGAATTTTGTAAGAATTTCTCTCTCTTTCACTGTCTTTGTTTTACGGGTTTTTAAAAGTAATTTATTTTTATAATGGGGTTTAGCTGCTTTTCACGGCTGTGTTTATGCGGCTTTACACCCACTTGGCTCACTTCCAGAGAGATATCAATACATAGGTTTTACGATTCTTACTAGTCAGATATATTCTTGTGCGGTGAATAGGGGGTGTTGAGTCCACTTCACTGAGCAAGGAGTAGGCCTTGTCTATTACATATTGGGTGTATGGAACGGTATCTGAGCGAATTTGAAACCCTTGTTTTATGCATCACCCCACCTCACCTTTCCCGTTAAGCAGCCATAGTGTGTTTTCTAAACGTGTGACTCTGTTCTCTTTTGTAATTCAGTTCAAGGGTTGCGGTTTTTACATTCCCTCTATAAGTGATAGCTTACGATAAGTGTCTTTTTCTGTGTGATTTATTTCACTTAGAATCGTCATACCTAAATCCACTCATCTTGCTTCTACTAGCCTTATGACATTGATTTCATGTCTGAGTGATATTCTTTGTACATAAGGACCACAACTTCTTTATCCATTTTTCTCTTTCCTGGGATATTTAAGGTGTCATGAAGTGGAGGTTCTTGTCAACATAGCAGCCCTAAATATTGGGGTGCCTGTGTCTTGCTGATTTTTAGTTTTCCCAATTTATACGCCCATGAGTGCACGTGCCCTATGCTCCCTAAGCTGTTTTTTCGATGTTTCAGGACACACCGTACACTTCTCCAGAGTGGCTGTTGGCAATTTACATCCCGCCCATCAGCGTAGCAAGGCTGCCATTTCTCCATGGCCTGTCCTGCATTTCTGGTTTTGACACTTTTTGCAGCATGGCCCTTTTGACCGATGGGAAGCGAGACTTCTTTGTAGCGCTGATTTGCCTTTCCAGGTTGCTTGGTTGGCCAAAAAGGGCGTATGCGTTTTATCCTGAATATATTCAGGAAAAAACGCATACGCCCTTTTTGGCCAAGGGCATCACTGTCGACGTTTTGCCACTTTTCATGTGCTTTAAAGGCGATTCGAATCTACCTCCTGAAACATGTTTCCTGCAATTCTGCCTTGCTTTCAAATCCTCTTCGTTGCCTTCCCTCAATATATTTGTGGACGAGAGTTATCATTTATAACTCTGCGGGTTTGTGAATGGCAGTGCCCCTGAACTCCATTTTTCAACTGTCTTTTTTGGGTGCTGGCCGCAAAAGCACGGGATTGCCTCAGGCCCTATTCAGGTTCCGGGGGGCAGGCTGAGCCTGTGGTTAATTCTTCTTCCTGATGGGAAAATAGAGTGACCTGTGCCTGTCCCAACACCTAGATCTAGTCTCTCATTGGTTGCTTCTCTTCCCGTTCATCCTCAGGACAAATTGCAACCTGTAGGGAACAGGAGGTTAAAGGTGCTGATTCTCCAAGTAGGGAGATTTCTAGTAAAGTAGCTGGAATGGCGAACCCGAACACAAGGAGATGAGAAATGAGGTGCGTTTTAGAAACCTTTCAAAATCACACGGTGTACCATCTTCTGGGTTTCTCATGCATGTTTTCGATGTAGGAATATGCCCTTGAACTTGGAGATTTGGGACCCATGGGATGGGTACCAGGCAGTATTACTTTAAAGGGTCTGTGTTTGCTCACCCAACCTCACCCAACCTCTCAGCCCCAAGTGTGTCCACCCTTATGTCTCATCCAGCTGTGGGTCTAGATATGGTCAATCCAGGTTGCATCACAGCCCATGAACGAATTTTGTAAGAATTTCTCTCTCTTTCACTGTCTTTGTTTTACGGGTTTTTAAAAGTAATTTATTTTTATAATGGGGTTTAGCTGCTTTTCACGGCTGTGTTTATGCGGCTTTACACCCACTTGACTCACTTCCAGAGAGATATCAATACATAGGTTTTATGATTCTTACTATTCAGACATATTATTGTGCGGTGAATAGAGCGTGTTGAGTCCAGTTCACTGAGCAAGGAGTTGGTCTTGTCTATTACATATTGGTTGTATGGAACGGTATCTGAGTGAATTTGAAACCATTGTTTTATGCATCACCCCAACTCACCTTTCCCGTTAAGCAGCCATAGTGTGTTTTCTAAACGTGTGACTCTGTTCTGTTTTGTAATTCAGTTCAAGTGTAGCGGTTTTTACATTCCCTCTATAAGTGATAGCTTATGATAAGTGTCTTTTTCTGTGTGACTTATTTCACTTAGAATCGTCGTTCCTAAATCCACTCATCTTGCTTCTACTAGCCTTATGACATTGATTTCATGTCTGAGTGATATTCCATTGTACATAAGGACCACAACTTCTTTATCTATTTTTCTCTTTCCTGAAATATTTAAGGTGTCATGAAGTGGAGGTTCTTGTCAACAGAGCAGCCCTAAACTTTGGGGTGCCTGTGTCTTGCTGATTTTTAGTTTTCCCAATTTATACGCCCATGAGTGGACGTGCCCTATGCTCCCTAAGCTGTGTTTTTTCGATGTTTCAGGACACACCGTACACTTCTCCAGAGTGGCTGTTGGCAATTTACATCCCGCCCATCAGCGTAGCAAGGCTGCCATTTCTCCATGGCCTGTCCTGCATTTCTGGTTTTGAAAATTTTTGCAGCATGGCCCTTTTGACAGATGGGAAGCGAGAATTCTTGGTAGCGCTGATTTGCCTTTCCAGGTTGCTTGGTTGGCAAAACAGGGCGTATGCGTTTTTTCCTGAATATATTCAGGAAACAACGCATACGACCTTTTTGACCAAGGTCATCTTTGTCGACGTTTTGCCACCTTTCATGTGCTTTAAAGGCGATTCGAATCTACCTCCTGAAACCTGTTTCCTGCAATTCTGCCTTGCTTTCAAATCCTCTTCGTTGCCTTCCCTCAATATATTTGTGGACGAGAGTTATCATGTATAACTCTGCGGGTTTGTGAATTGCAGTGTCCCTGAGCTCCATTTTTCAACTCGCTTTTTTGGGAGCTGGCCGCAAAAGCACGGGATTGCCTCAGGCCCTATTCTGGTTCCCGGCGGCAGGCTGAACCTGTGGTTAATTCTTCTTCCTGATGGGAAAATAGAGTGACCTGTGCCTGTCCCAGCACCTAGATCTAGTCTCTCATTGGTTGCCCCTCTTCCCGTTCATCCTCAGGACAAATTGCAACCTGTAGGGAACAGGAGCTTAAAGGTGCTGATTCTCCAAGTAGGGAGATTGCTAGTAAAGTAGCTGGAAAGGCGAACCCTAGCACAAGGAGATGAGAAATGGGGTGCGTTTTAGAAACCTTTCAAAATCACACGGTGTACCATCGTCTGGGTTTCTCATGCATGTTTTCGATGTAGCAAGATGCCCTTGAACCTGGAGATTTGGGACCCATGGGATGGGTACCACGCAGTATTACTTTAAAGGGTCTGAGTTTGCTCACCCAACCTCACCCAACCTCTCAGCCCCAAGAGTGTCCACCCTTATGTCTCATCCAGGTTTGGGTCGAGATATGGTCAATCCAGGTTGCATCACAGCCCCTGAACGAATTTTGTAAGAATTTCTCTCTCTTTCACTGTCTTTGTTTTACGGGTTTTTAAAAGTAATTTATTTTTATAATGGGGTTTAGCTGCTTTTCACGGCTGTGTTTATGCGGCTTTACACCCACTTGTCTCACTTCCAGAGAGATATCAATACATAGGTTTTACGATTCTTACTAGTCAGATATATTCTTGTGCGGTGAATAGGGGGTGTTGAGTCCACTTCACTGAGCAAGGAGTAGGCCTTGTCTATTACATATTGGGTGTATGGAACGGTATCTGAGCGAATTTGAAACCCTTGTTTTATGCATCACCCCACCTCACCTTTCCCGTTAAGCAGCCATAGTGTGTTTTCTAAACGTGTGACTCTGTTCTCTTTTGTAATTCAGTTCAAGGGTCGCGGTTTTTACATTCCCTCTATAAGTGATAGCTTACGATAAGTGTCTTTTTCTGTGTGATTTATTTCACTTAGAATCGTCATACCTAAATCCACTCATCTTGCTTCTACTAGCCTTATGACATTGATTTCATGTCTGAGTGATATTCCTTTGTACATAAGGACCACAACTTCTTTATCCATTTTTCTCTTTCCTGGGATATTTAAGGTGTCATGAAGTGGAGGTTCTTGTCAACAGAGCAGCCCTAAACTTTGGGGTGCCTGTGTCTTGCTGATTTTTAGTTTTCCCAATTTATACGCCCATGAGTGCACGTGCCCTATGCTCCCTAAGCTGTTTTTTCGGTGTTTCAGGACACACCGTACACTTCTCCAGAGTGGCTGTTGGCAATTTACATCCCGCCCATCAGCGTAGCAAGGCTGCCATTTCTCCATGGCCTGTCCTGCATTTCTGGTTTTGACACTTTTTGCAGCATGGCCCTTTTGACCGATGGGAAGCGAGACTTCTTTGTAGCGCTGATTTGCCTTTCCAGGTTGCTTGGTTGGCCAAAAAGGGCTTATGCGTTTTATCCTGAATATATTCAGGAAAAAACGCATACGCCCTTTTTGGCCAAGGGCATCACTGTCGACGTTTTGCCACTTTTCATGTGCTTTAAAGGCGATTCGAATCTACCTCCTGAAACATGTTTCCTGCAATTCTGCCTTGCTTTCAAATCCTCTTCGTTGCCTTCCCTCAATATATTTGTGGACGAGAGTTATCATTTATAACTCTGCGGGTTTGTGAATGGCAGTGCCCCTGAACTCCATTTTTCAACTGTCTTTTTTGGGAGCTGGCCGCAAAAGCACGGGATTGCCTCAGGCCCTATTCAGGTTCCGGGGGGCAGGCTGAGCCTGTGGTTAATTCTTCTTCCTGATGGGAAAATAGAGTGACCTGTGCCTGTCCCAACACCTAGATCTAGTCTCTCATTGGTTGCCCCTCTTCCCGTTCATCCTCAGGACAAATTGCAACCTGTAGGGAACAGGAGGTTAAAGGTGCTGATTCTCCAAGTAGGGAGATTTCTAGTAAAGTAGCTGGAATGGCGAACCCGAACACAAGGAGATGAGAAATGAGGTGCGTTTTAGAAACCTTTCAAAATCACACGGTGTACCATCTTCTGGGTTTCTCATGCATGTTTTCGATGTAGGAATATGCCCTTGAACTTGGAGATTTGGGACCCATGGGATGGGTACCAGGCAGTATTACTTTAAAGGGTCTGTGTTTGCTCACCCAACCTCACCCAACCTCTCAGCCCCAAGTGTGTCCACCCTTATGTCTCATCCAGCTGTGGGTCTAGATATGGTCAATCCAGGTTGCATCACAGCCCCTGAACGAATTTTGTAAGAATTTCTCTCTCTTTCACTGTCTTTGTTTTACGGGTTTTTAAAAGTAATTTATTTTTATAATGGGGTTTAGCTGCTTTTCACGGCTGTGTTTATGCGGCTTTACACCCACTTGACTCACTTCCAGACAGATATCAATACATAGGTTTTATGATTCTTACTAGTCAGACATATTATTGTGCGGTGAATAGAGCGTGTTGAGTCCAGTTCACTGAGCAAGGAGTAGGTCTTGTCTATTACATATTGGGTGTATGGAACGGTATCTGAGTGAATTTGAAACCCTTGTTTTATGCATCACCCCAACTCACCTTTCCCGTTAAGCAGCCATAGTGTGTTTTCTAAACGTGTGACTCTGTTCTGTTTTGTAATTCAGTTCAAGTGTAGCGGTTTTTACATTCCCTCTATAAGTGATAGCTTATGATAAGTGTCTTTTTCTGTGTGACTTATTTCACTTAGAATTGTCGTTCCTAAATCCACTCATCTTGCTTCTACTAGCCTTATGACATTGATTTCATGTCTGAGTGATATTCCATTGTACATAAGGACCACAACTTCTTTATCTATTTTTCTCTTTCCTGGGATATTTAAGGTGTCATGAAGTGGAGGTTCTTGTCAACAGAGCAGCCCTAAACTTTGGGGTGCCTGTGTCTTGCTGATTTTTAGTTTTCCCAATTTATACGCCCATGAGTGGACGTGCCCTATGCTCCCTAAGCTGTGTTTTTTCGATGTTTCAGGACACACCGTACACTTCTCCAGAGTGGCTGTTGGCAATTTACATCCCTCCCATCAGCGTAGCAAGGCTGCCATTTCTCCATGGCCTGTCCTGCATTTCTGGTTTTGAAAATTTTTGCAGCATGGCCCTTTTGACCGATGGGAAGCGAGAATTCTTGGTAGCGCTGATTTGCCTTTCCAGGTTGCTTGGTTGGCCAAAAAGGGCGTATGCGTTCTTTCCTGAATATATTCAGGAAACAACGCATACGACCTTTTTGGCCAAGGTCATCTTTGTCGACGTTTTGCCACCTTTCATGTGCTTTAAAGGCGATTCGAATCTACCTCCTGAAACCTGTTTCCTGCAATTCTGCCTTGCTTTCAAATCCTCTTCGTTGCCTTCCCTCAATATATTTGTGGACGAGAGTTATCATGTATAACTCTGTGGGTTTGTGAATTGCAGTGTCCCTGAGCTCCATTTTTCAACTCGCTTTTTTGGGAGCTGGCCGCAAAAGCACGGGATTGCCTCAGGCCTTATTCTGGTTCCCGGCGGCAGGCTGAACCTGTGGTTAATTCTTCTTCCTGATGGGAAAATAGAGTGACCTGTGCCTGCCCCAGCACCTAGATCTAGTCTCTCATTGGTTGCCCCTCTTCCCGTTCATCCTCAGGACAAATTGCAACCTGTAGGGAACAGGAGCTTAAAGGTGCTGATTCTCCAAGTAGGGAGATTGCTAGTAAAGTAGCTGGAAAGGCGAACCCTAGCACATGGAGATGAGAAATGGGGTGCGTTTTAGAAACCTTTCAAAATCACACGGTGTACCATCGTCTGGGTTTCTCATGCATGTTTTCGATGTAGCAAGATGCCCTTGAACCTGGAGATTTGGGACCCATGGGATGGGTACCACGCAGTATTACTTTAAAGGGTCTGAGTTTGCTCACCCAACCTCACCCAACCTCTCAGCCCCAAGAGTGTCCACCCTTATGTCTCATCCAGGTTTGGGTCGAGATATGGTCAATCCAGGTTGCATCACAGCCCCTGAACGAATTTTGTAAGAATTTCTCTCTCTTTCACTGTCTTTGTTTTACGGGTTTTTAAAAGTAATTTATTTTTATAATGGGGTTTAGCTGCTTTTCACGGCTGTGTTTATGCGGCTTTACACCCACTTGTCTCACTTCCAGAGAGATATCAATACATAGGTTTTACGATTCTTACTAGTCAGATATATTCTTGTGCGGTGAATAGGGGGTGTTGAGTCCACTTCACTGAGCAAGGAGTAGGCCTTGTCTATTACATATTGGGTGTATGGAACGGTATCTGAGCGAATTTGAAACCCTTGTTTTATGCATCACCCCACCTCACCTTTCCCGTTAAGCAGCCATAGTGTGTTTTCTAAACGTGTGACTCTGTTCTCTTTTGTAATTCAGTTCAAGGGTTGCGGTTTTTACATTCCCTCAATAAGTGATAGCTTACGATAAGTGTCTTTTTCTGTGTGATTTATTTCACTTAGAATCGTCATACCTAAATCCACTCATCTTGCTTCTACTAGCCTTATGACATTGATTTCATGTCTGAGTGATATTCCTTTGTACATAAGGACCACAACTTCTTTATCCATTTTTCTCTTTCCTGGGATATTTAAGGTGTCATGAAGTGGAGGTTCTTGTCAACATAGCAGCCCTAAACATTGGGGTGCCTGTGTCTTGCTGATTTTTAGTTTTCCCAATTTATACGCCCATGAGTGGACGTGCCCTATGCTCCCTAAGCTGTTTTTTCGATGTTTCAGGACACACCGTACACTTCTCCAGAGTGGCTGTTGGCAATTTACATCCCGCCCATCAGCGTAGCAAGGCTGCCATTTCTCCATGGCCTGTCCTGCATTTCTGGTTTTGACACTTTTTGCAGCATGGCCCTTTTGACCGATGGGAAGCGAGACTTCTTTGTAGCGCTGATTTGCCTTTCCAGGTTGCTTGGTTGGCCAAAAAGGGCGTATGCGTTTTATCCTGAATATATTCAGGAAAAAACGCATACGCCCTTTTTGGCCAAGGGCATCACTGTCGACGTTTTGCCACTTTTCATGTGCTTTAAAGGCGATTCGA